>NC_042997.1:992500-1017500 GCF_006345805.1 Octopus sinensis | reverse complement strand
TAACAGGCACCGGATGCCTACATCAATAAACCATTTGATTACATGTGGAAACTATTGGGTTGTCCGGAAAGTTCGTGCCGATTTATAGTAGCTTACCTTCCGACTTATTTTAGAACATGGTTGAGTCCATAATATAGGGTTTGACTGCACCTCAATTTAGAGCATAGTTTAAGCTATCTTTTCGTGGAAGAAGGCTTATGTTCCTATAACCTGGTGTTAATTATGTAACCATTTAAAAGGGAAGATAAGAAACTTCATTTTGAGTACTTGATGCTTCGTGAACCAGACAAAAATTGCTGCAGCTCGGCTGGGATATGTTACCTCACCCTCCATATTCAGCAGATATTGCTCCTTCGGATTTCCACTTATTCAGGTCTCTGCAGAATAGTCTTGATGGTAAAAATTTCAATTCCTTGGATGACGTAAAAAGATTCCTTGATGAATTCTTTGCCATGAAATCCCCTCAATTCTGGGAAGAGGGTTTTTTTCAAGTTAAAGGAAAGATGGAGACGCATTGTGCAACAAAATGGTTCATATTTGGTTGATTAAAAATATAATGGCAAGTATTTATTGACCTTTATCTTTCCTTTAAAATTCGGCATGAACTTTCCGGACTACCTAATAGTTCGAGTGTATGGCTCATCCTAATCATATCCTTACTGATTCAGGCAAAATTTACAACACTTCATTCTAATAAATGGTATAATACATAAAGGATGGATGGGATTCCCTTTTGTTATTACAGCTGGAAATTAGAAAAATTGCGAAAGAATTGATAGATTGGAAGATAATGTTGCGTGGCAAATAGAAATTGATGGTGAGGAAACAATGTAAGTGAAAATTGATTGCCAGTGATATTAATTTAGTTTAATAATATGCTGTAGGAGTTGATATTGACTAAATTAAATCAAAATTTATCAAAATGTTCTATTTTTCTTACTTCTTCCATGTAGTAATAGCAAAAACGCATATCATGTATATATACTGACTTTTCAGCAAATTAAAGTTCAAAAGAAGTACTGCAGAATATGCATGGTGGGAGTACACGCGCATTTTACGCGAGAAACGGGTGCATACATACATACATACATACACACACACACATATACGCGCGTGTACGTGTGTGTGGGTATGTATGTGTATGTGTCGCTGTGTGTATAGAAGCATACATACACACATGCACGCACAAGCAAGACGAAAACACTTACTACTGAAAATACACGGAATAAAGGGAATGGGTTTATCCATGCTTGCACCCGTTTCTTCATGACCTTAACAATTTTATTCATCTCTCATTTCTCGCACAAACATATTTGGTTTTCTCTACCTATGAGGCATATTATTTTCTCTAAATACACTTGACTACACTATTCCACCTCTGTCTCTCGTTCCGTCTATCCTGTTCTCTCTCTCCCTCTCTCTCTCTCTCTCTCTCTCTCTCTCTCTCTCTTTTCCCTTTCTTCTCTCCTACAATCTTTCGAATTACCATTTTCACTTCTATCTTTCTCTCACTATTACATCTTCTCATCTCTCTTCTTGCTTCTCACTTCTTCCTTCTCTCTTCTTGCTTCTCACACTCTCTTCCTTTATTGTGTCTTGTTCCTATTGATATCCACATCTTTATGTCAGTCTTTTGTCTCCTGTGTATGATCACGTATCCAGTATTTCTCCCTTCAAGTTGTACACACAGACGAAAATTTGTATATTTTTCTCCTGCGGAAATATTTTCCTTGTTTGTCTCTTCCATATGTCTCAAAACGCATTTGGTTACACACTCTTTCTGTTTTTCGCATTGCCTTTTGTCACTGTTCTATGCATCTGTTTTTAGTCGTAAGACTTTCCCAATTCATTGTGATTTCAGTCACAAGATTTGTGACATTTTATTTGTTCGGTTGAACCCTGGACACTTCTCAATGTCATTATTCATTTTTATTTCAAGATTTCTTGCCAATAGAGAAAGTTCTAGATTCTAACCTAGATCCAAGCCTCCTAGATTGGAATTTCATCAACAATAGGGTATTTTTGGTTATATGTATGTATATGTGTAGATTTCTATGTTTTGTTTTACATATATATTTCCATGCATATAATTGCATATCAAGACATGCTCATATATACTTGAATGATAAACTTCTGAAATGTTCTACAGATTTTTTACAGTTCCAATGATGGATTGGATCTGTAGTCTACAAATTACCTTTCTCCTTTCTGCTGTTGAAAATCCTCATTCTTAAAGATTGGTATTTAGGCAGTATGTTACATATCCCAGGGCCCCAATAATTACAGGCATCAATCCGAACTTCGTATCTGGATAGAGTAGCTGCAGATTTCCCAATAGTTCAGCGTAGATTTTCTCTTTTTCACTTACCTTTAGCTTTATGTTAACATCCGCTGAGCAGCTAATCTCTACAACTGTGCACAATTTCTCTTTTCAATCCCAAAATCTTTATATCAGGTCTGTTGTGTTTCCATTTTTTTGATGTTTTCACTAGTACATTCAACCAGTACTCCTGTTTAACATGAGTGGCTATGGCATCTACCATACTTTGGGTTCTTATCTCTTCGTTCTCGGGGTTATCCTTGTGACGGATTTCATTACAGGGAGTCCTAGCTACACTATTATGTCTTATCGGTTGATAATACCATAATAACATTTTCGGACAACTGCTTATGTTGTGACTGATATCTTCGGTGTTAACTCTACAAAGTCTGCATAGGTTGTCACATTCTACTGCTTTTCCCCCATTTCAGTCTTTTGTGTGCACCAGTTATTTGGTTGATATTTGTTGTTCGTGGATTGCAAAAGCATACCCTTCAAAGTTGGAGGTAGTACTCCGGTTATTTGTCTATGATAGGCTACTTTGATGACCAATACTACTTTCATCTCGTAGCTTTCTACTAACATATCCATGCATAGTCTTCTGCTCATACAGGTTCATCTCTTCATCTGATGATACGTTGCGGTGTAATCGTGCGACTTCTTTGGGTATGTATTCTAGGTTACCATACAAGGAATGTAGCTCAAGGTGCTGCTTTCCAAGTCTTATGATGTTATCAGCTTCATGTATGCAAATTTGGTCAAGGGGTGCACTTCGGCACTTGGTGGTTAAAAGATGTTGCCGAAGGGATATAATACAACATTCAAAGACATTTTCGTTCAATGTTAAGCATCTTCTACCTCGTTTTCGTTCTAGGCAGAGGCGTTTATGTGGAAATTATGTGCTTCTTAGTATTTTGGGGGTTTTCACATCATTGGCTCAGATCTCATCAAGCGTCCAGTCAAGCAGACCCAATGATGGTATGAGTTTGGCACCATAAACACATTGTGTGGCATTGTTTTATTGAATGCAACGAGTTCTGAGGACCAGATTTCCTTTAGTCGGCTGTAATATTCATTTTACCGAATAAAATAATTTGCTAGGTGAAGTCTTCTTCAGCAGGTACACCTTAGATTAAATATATATACACGAAGCAATCCAGTATATGCCCCGTGCTTATACATTCTAATCTTTCAAATCTACCACGCAAGCGCATCTCCTTGTCGGCAGTAAATAAAAAATGCCGGCTTTTCAATTCGAAATATAAATTAAATAATGAGGGTAGAAATTGATATTAATCAATTAAAATCAGTGGCTTAGCCCATTTTAAGATATCCGAAGATTAAAAATTATATTAAAAATTACCACGAAGAATGAGCTAATCAAGAAAAATTTTCACTACAACGCCAAAATGTAAAAATAAGCAAGACAAATGAAAATATGGTAATGGCGATTTGACGTCTATATTTAGCGTATTAGAAGTCCACTTTAGTTGTCATTCTTCTTAATTTTGTATAAATATATATGCAGGTATGTATTTGTGAGTGTGTGTGTGTACGCATATATGTATATATCTTTGGGACATTGATAATAGAAATTTACTCATTACATGAAGAACGAAGAAATATTTAACGCTAATTGTAGATTTAGAGTTTTTAAATCCTGACATGAAGTGTCATATTCTGAAATACCGAATAATCGTCAGACGAACATAGAGTTGCTCAAAGCGAATAACGTAGCTTTTGCTATAAATTGATGACAGTCTTCAGAGACATATATCGTAATGTGTTTATAATTTTCTCAGCTAATAGAGAAGATAATTTGAGACAGTTTATAAATACATGGATTGTTAAAATTGTGCACCTGCACAATTTTAACACCAACATTCTCGAGCGTACAAAATATATTAAGGAGGATGAGGAGGAGGAGGAGGACAAGAACAGAAGAACAAGAACAAGTAGTAGTAGTAGTAGTAGCAGCAGCAGCAGCAGCAGTAGTAGTAGTAGTAGTAGTAGTAGTAGTAGTTGTTGTTGTGGTGGTGGTGGTAGTGGTGGTGTTAGTAGTAGTAGTAGTAGTAGTAGTAGTAGTAGTAGTAGTAGTAGTAGTAGTAGTAGTAGTAGTAGTAGTAGTGTATTTATAATTACATTTATAACACTCTGACGGGAGTGAGTTGTTCTTAATACCTGACCTCGGTCGATAAATATCAAACAGTTTGTGAGTGGTAAGACGCTGGTGTGGAAATCTAAGGCCAGACAGATTTCTTAGCCTTGGCAATAACCTATCTGAAAATAGGGTATCAGTAAATCCAGTAACAACTGAGGGATCAGATTTATGTCAAGAGCATGAGGACCGTTTTATCTCTGGATGGTAAACCTCATACAGATGTTGTGCCGAAAAAAATACTGGCGCAGTGTAACCGTAAAATCAATATTCTGATATAGCAAGTTTCAATATCAGCATAATCGGGTGGGAATTCGGGTAGAAGGAGTCTCCATCTATTTGTGTTCTGCAGCATAGCAAGGCTAGCTGATCGGCATTCAATTATTGTGGTACAAAAAGCTAATTGCAAGAAGGAAATCAATAAATTAAGCAATAGAATGTTCTCTAAGAATGGTCAAGCGTAGCGGGGATTCAGAAAAAAAGAACAATGTATGCCAGGTGAAATGATGTGTTTGAATTTAAACACAATGAACAACAATTAGAATACCAAACACAGTGGATCAGAGATATCGGGAATAAAAAATATTCCTCTGATTTAGAAATTGGAGAAAAGCAGAGACAGATTAAACTATAAGTAGCAACACGTCAAAACCAGACTGATGCAATAGCTCTTCTAAGAATCAGGAGGGCATGACTGTTATAGTTGGTGAGGAGATAGAATACCTGCATTTGTAATGTGGGCAAGTAGTGTACAACAATGAAGAGAATGTAATGAGAATCGTGTTCTTCGAGGACAAATAGAATTTGTTGCAGTACTGGGAGAGTGATTAATGAAACAGGAGGGATATGGTATTAGCCATACTCAAGACAGTTCATGGAATCTAAGTTAAGGAGAAACAGCGCAGTTTATAACATTACCTACGAATTAAGATATCAGCATATTAGCAGGCGAAATGAAAGTTGCTAAACAGTTGAGAAAAATGAATGAACAAAATAAGTGGATACACATGTGGGACATATTGATTGTAATGACCGTAGCGTGGCTCTAAATGAATTTTTGCTATAGAGAAGTCATGAACACGAGGAAAGTAGTTTAAAGAATATTGGATTAACCCATAAATAATCTCGTTTTTCAATTGCATGAACTAAAAATCGGAGAGGTATGGGATAAACTACTTGCAACAACTTGCTATAAAAGCAGGGACAGCATACAAGATCGAATACTGAAGAAGCAAGCTGTTTTGAGGCAACAATTCGGTGAGAAATGTCAGTTTAAAGCAAGTGGAAAATCACACAGAAAAGTTTTGAGGTGAGGTATTCTAAAGCAGTTACTGATGTGTGGAAAATGGAAAATAACACGACCAGATGATACCTATGGATATTACCGAAAATGATTTACAATCCTCAAGAAAACTTCCAGACACAAGCAAAAAAAATGATTGTATCAAAGCAGTAACTAGCATTTCACCTAACAAAAGGAAGACCACGCCTCGTAACAACAGACAAACTGAAACTAACAATGTTTCAAAATGCCCGCCAATTATGTGAAAACCTTCAACATGAACAATAGTGAACATGATATATCAACACCTGCCTGACAAACTCCTAATGGATCATGAGCGGAAATGCTCTCCCAAACGCATGAGACTATCGGAATCCCAACTAAAGCAGAATCGACTGTTATTTTCTGCAAATTCATAGACGACGTAGAGATCACCTCATGTCATGTAGAAATGTATATACTTTCTGGCAAATTTACTGACCAGGTACAAGTCCCTGCAAATGAAATAGTGTTCGTTGTTATTTCTAGCAAATATAATTTATGATCCAGTATTTTGCGAGCCTCTAAGGAAAGATAATTACGCCATCGACAAACACATTTAGCACAATGAGGGAAAAGGCAAATAGAAATATAGGTCAAATAAATCATTCAAGGGGACAATTGTGTTCTATTTTGTTAATAATCACACTTATTTCTCTTGGTTATACTAAGTAAAGTAAGGAAGAGTGCCCATTTGAATAAGGGAGAGACGCTGTTGATCGTATTTTTGTGAATGCTATAGCAAAGACAAGAATCAACCGGATTCTTTAATGCCAAGCATAAGGATATTTATTAACGACGTTGGGATGAGTTTCCAAATCAGAAATAAATTTAATAACAAACTCGTAAACTACATCTGGTAGTTGAAATATAAAATGCACATCATACGACATCAGCGGAAAGTTCGCCCATAATTCCAAAGGGTATCTGGACGAGTATATTTTGTGCTATAGAGAAGAGAATAATTGTACAGAACTCTCGAGTCCCTAACCTTGCATTATCCGGAAATGTCGAGACAGAAATTTACAGCCAATGCACTAACATTGAGAACTCGTAAGGAGAAAGTGGACGCTTCATCCATGTGTATCATAAAGTATCTGACGTTTACCTCTGGGGAAAATCCCTATGAACGTTTCCTCGAAAATATCTCCCACAATAATTTTTTCCCAGTTATCTATTGTTTATGCCCTCTACCTCTGTCTTTGATTCTCTCTCTCTCTCTCTTTCTTTCTCTTTTTCTTTCTCTCTCTCTCTCTCTATCTGTCACACTCTCTCTCTCTCTCCTCTCTCTCTCTCTCTCTCTCTCTCTCTTTCTCTCACTCTCATATGCACTTTTTATCACTTTTTATCTTTTGCTTCTGTCTCAATTCTCTGTTTCCCCATCCAACTTGTTCACCTGGTCGTTATCAGTCTATATAGAAGGAAATCGGTCCTCAGCTGTGCCTACGCCGTATCTTTGCGCAGTTCTGTGTGCTTCCTGAGCGTACGCAACTGTGTGTATGTTTGCGTGCGCTTGTATGATTTTCCTTGATTAATTTAATTTTACGAAGGGCAGTGAAATGCCCAATGCCAACGTGTTTGTATAGGGACGTCCATGGCCATGTAGAACATATGTACAAATATGTTGCATAAATAAACACATTTTTTTCTTGTTGGTAGTAGATCAGAGAACATTAGCTTTTGCATCTTATGGCGGATAAATGAACAAAAACAAAACTTCGTATTAGGTGGCAATATCTGAAAAATATATTTTATTATTGTCCAACAGTTATTTGCAAACACTTTGTGCAATTCATCTCGCATCTAAGTTTAATCAACATTTACAAAATATATTTTCGCTTTCCTTTATCGCTTTCGCCACCATCTCCACCATCAGAATTTAAATAATTAGACATGAATACTGGAGAGACATTACATAGAATATTGCTGTTATTATGCAATTAAATATTTCGAAGCTTAACTATATGAGCTTCAAATGAGAAGTATTTTAATTATATTTTCGATTTTCTTTCATTGTATTTCATTTTGATAAATATTAAAGGAAGCTGTTAAAATATATTGCTTTAGAGATATAAATGAATTCGCGTTTCGTGTTTCAGCTGGTAAAAATTAACAACTTTAATAACATGAAAACGTTTGTAATTTCTAAAGTGTACATAAATTCAATTTAAATAATTATATTTGATCATTAGAAGCAAGCTGGTTTCATAGTAAAATCTAAATTTAGATTGAACTAACTTTACCTTGGATATTCCACTGTTTATATATATGAAATCTTATGCCAGATACATCAGTTGTTTAAATTCAATACAAAGCAATGAAATTATGAATTTTCTGTGTGTTATGGGGTTTCACTTCATTAAAATTATTCTGATTTCGTACTATAATAAATATGTCCGGTTTATTCTATTAATTATATATTAATGTAGATTTTTCACCAATCTACACCCTTTTCCCTAGAGAATAAAAGTTAGAAATTTCGTAGCAATTGTTTTATGTACACTGCTGATGGAATTTAATATCTATCATACAGCAACACTTCTCACCAAAGTGAAATATAGCAGTTAAACGTATATATAATATGCATATACTGAGTACAATATCTCTACAGCGAAACAAGCCACACAACCTTCGATAGTTGGTCAGCATCAGTCTAATTGGCAATTTGCGGACTGTTTTTCCGAAAGTGTGTATGCAAAAAAAGTCACAGCTCGAAATTAATGCTCTTAGAAGAGTGTGATATTTAATTCCATACGGCCTTAGTCACAAGTGTCGATTGCATTCAAATGGGAAATGACGCTCTATTATGCAAGTAGCTGGAACCGGACCACTCCATTATCAAAAGGTTCACACATATTGAACACATTTTAGAATTTATAGGCGTTGAGAAACGTGATTGAGATACGCTTCTAATTTTCTTTATAAAAAATGTGTTATGCTGCATTTTATGTATAATACTTTTAATTTTCTTAACCCAATTATTTTCCTCAATTCAAAGATGTAGAGACTATAAAATTCTACTGACTGGTTTCCTCTGAGCTGTTACGGGCAAATTATATTGCAAGTAGAAACGTTATATGATTTCAAATGCAGATGTACCTTATCCATATGGAAATTAGTAATAAATCATTATTTCATCACAGAATCATGCCCTTTTTTCTCTTTGGAAATATTAATCGTTATATATATTTTTAAAACATTTATCTACACTATGTGAACCGTAAATGAGATGTAGATACCAAACGCGTACCGGTGTTTTAAGTTATCTGTTATTTTCTAATTGTTTTCATTAAGTTATTTTTTGCCAAAATCTTTATTAATTTTATCATTATGATTTTATGCATAACTATATTCATAGCATAATTACAAAGAAAGGGTATGTTACATTAGGAAAGTGTACATAAGACGCAGAAGTGGCTGTGTGGTAAGTAGCTTGCTAACCAACCACATGGTCCCGGGTTCAGTCCCACTGCGTGGCATCTTGGGCCAGTGTCTTCTGCTATAGCCCCGGGCCGACCAATGCCTTGTGAGGGGATTTGGTAGACGGAAACTGAAAGAAGCCTGTCGTATATATGTATATATATATATATATATATATATGTCTGTGTGTTTGTGTGTCTGTGTTTGTCCCCCTAGCATTGCTTGACAACCGATGCTGATGTGTTTACGTCTCCGTCACTTAGCGGTTCGGCAAAGTAAACTGATATAAGTACTGGGCTTACAAAGAATAAGTCCCGGGGTCTATTTGCTCGACTAAAGGCGGTGCTCCAACATGGCCACAGTCAAATGACTGAAACAAGTGAAAAGAATAAAAAAAAGAGAAAAGGGAGTATAAAACAATTGCTACGTAATTTCTGACTTTTATTCTATAGAGAAAAGGATGTAGATTGGTAAGAAATCTACATTAACGTATAATTAATAGAATAAACCGGACACACGTCTTACCACATAGGCAATGGCGTGGCTATGTGGTTAGACGCTTGCTTCCCAACCACATGGTTCTGGGTTCAGTTCCACTGGATATCACCTTGGGCAAGCGTAATTTTACTATAGCATTGGGCTGCCCAATGCCTTGTGAGTGGTCTTGGTAGACAGACACTATAAGAAGCCTGTCAAACACGTGTGATCATCCAGGCGCAGGAGTGGCTGTGTAGTAAGTAGCTTGCTTACCCACCACATGGTTCCGGGTTCAGTCCCACTGCGTGACCACCTTGTGCAAGTGACTCCTACTATAGCCTCGGGCCGACCAAAGCCTTGTGAGTGGATTTGGTAGACGGAAACTGAAAGAAGCCCATCGTATATATATATATATATATATATATACATACATACATATATATGTATGTATGTATGTATGTATGTATGTATGTATGTATGTATGTATGTATGTATGTATGTATGAATGCATGTATGCATATGTTTGTGTGTCTGTGTGTGTCCTCCCAATATCGCTTGACAACCGATGCTGGTGTGTTTACGTTCCCGTCACTTAGCAGTTCGGCAAGAGGGACCGATACAATAATTACTAGGCTTACAAAGAATAAGGCCTGAGGTCGATTTACTCGACTAAAGGCGGTGCTCCAGCATGGCCACACTCACATGACTGAAACAAATAAAAGAACGAAAGAATAAAAGAATTAGTGAACCTGTGATAGTGAAACGTATGTATCGGAGCAATCATTTGAGATTTAGTTGTGTGACTTTCGTGTTTAAACAAGTAGAATGCGACGAGTTTTCTTGATATGAGCAATACATGTACTTTCTGTAGTCGGCATGACTCTACAAGTACAAAATTCCATCACCTTTTGATCATAAAATTGTATAGATCTAGTTGAACTTTAGCTCTAAAATTTCTTACAAATTAATTTGGACTGATACAGTGATCGTGATCTTTAATTAATATTGCATATCGTATAAAAATTGGGTTAAAGCTTCGTACATAATTTTATGTGAAAAATATGTTTGCTCCCTTGTTAGTAACAGGCAATTGAACGTGGTATCAACATCTTTACTCACAAGTATACATTCTTTCATTAAATGACTACTTACACATTTTAAGTTATTTATTCATATTTATTATATTGCTAAATTTAATAAACATCTAAGAAAAGAATTAAATGTTTAAGTTATTTCTTTTATAAAAATCTTAGACGCGCTCAAAAATATTGATTGAATTAATTTTTTCTTTTTGTATTCTTTGCTTTTCTATCTCATTTAAAATTCTGAACCCAATTGAATTTTAACCGGAAATGTTTCGACGTGCCATAAAATATATTTAAAGCTGCTTTATTCCAATTTTCAATTTACACAAAAAAATGTTAATACATTAAGAATTTTCTTCTAATTTTCTGATCTAAAGAACCTCTCTGACAATAAAATTTCAAAATTTCAGGAACTAAATTATTCAAATGTGAAATTTTATATAATTCCTTTTGTTTAAAAATTCAAGAGTTATTCCTCCGCGTTATTCATCTTTGATTTTCAATTCTTTTATTGTTGAAATGTTGAGTATGTATTTATTTTATATATTAATTTCATGTTATTTTATATCGGTTATTCATTTATTTATTGATTTCTTTTTTAATAATTTTCTTTGCGTTTTTGTAAATTTACCAATAAGTTGCAAAATGCCGACACAAAATCTAAATGCTGAGCGATTCATCCAATCAGGTTCTTTTTGGTGCAAAACTTAATATTCTCTTTCTCTTGCGGCTTACAACTTATAGTTTTTATTATCAAGTTGCTTGAAACTCTCTAAAAGAAGTGGACAGTTTTTCTCAACAATGATACATAAATTGTCCCTAGATACGTATAAAAATAGGCTAGGACGACACTTTCAGAACGTCAAAAGAGCACATTTCCTATCTAATTAATTACATGTCTTATCCCTGTTTACTTGGCGTCTATCAGTTTTTATGTCGCATTAAATGTATCGTGATTACATGTAATTAACTATGGTTCGATTTCACTTGATAGATATCAACTAAAGGATATTCTGTTGTGTCTGGGGAGAGTCATTTTATTTTTGTGCCTTTTTACACCGGTAAAATTTCCACTTATTTTTTATTTTATTTTCCTAAAATTTTCAACAGCCTTCCTAAGATAAATGGAAATTTTACCGGTGAGTGTGTTACATTATAAGGCACAAAAAGAGAATGCCTTTCCCCAGACACAAGAGAATAAGCTTCAATACACGAACTCATACAAAGAATCTTGCAGACCAAATCCCAAAACGAAACTGAAGTAAGATTCCAGGTAAAAACCGATGAAGCAAAAGATCTTTCCAGAAACATATACACTGCTGTACTTGTTTTAACAAGAAATTGAGGTAATCTTTGTGTGAGATTCAATAGGATATAAGTAATCACTAGTTTTCCAACTGCATACAATAGCTATCAGTCTCACCAGCAGACTGTCAATTACCCAGTAGATGCGTCTTAACAGCTTTATATATTGTACATTGCAGATAGGGGATTTTTTTCATGTATAAATCGTTAAGGTTTATAGTACTTACATAATCATGATTATAATTAGTGTAGTATATACTTTCAGATGTAAAAACAAAATCAGAATAGATGATTTTTACGTTGAAAATTGAAAACTATCAAAAAATACAAGCTATAAAATATTAAGTAATACATACAGGCATGCATACATACATACATACATACATACATACATACATACAGTACGTACAAAAGTCTTCGGCCACTTTAAACTATTGTATATTACTACTAATAACCAACTTACAAGTGGATCTTTCACATTGCCTTTTTTACAGATAAAATATTGGCCCTGTTGGATTCCTTTCTATACTTATTTTTATTTATTTATCTATTTATTTGTAGAATTGGTTCTGAATGAGAGAGGAAGATGCGAGACGACAACCAAATGTGGCCGTGCAAAAGTTTTCGCCCACTTTACATAATCCAATCAAGATAATGTGTTCTAAAACAGAAAAATATCTATAATGAAAATTTATTACATAATGTACATTTCAAGAAGTCACTGTACATTGTTAATATTTCGTGTGGCTTCCCTTGGCGTGAATAATGGTTTGAATGCGCTTGGGAAGAGATGCGTTCAAATCCTTCACTATCTTCCCAGGTATTTTCTGTGGCTGAGCTCCCACAACTCATAAATTTTTTTGTGAATTTTTCTGACGAACTCTTCTCTTTAGTGCTGTCCACATTTGCTCAATGACATTTAAGTCAGGGCTCTGAGTGGGTCAATTATTCAGTACGGTAAAACCTTCCTCGGCCAGACTGTGCTGTGTTCACGCGATCTGTTGCACGGATCTCCGTCATGCTGAAAAATCTCCCCATCAGGTATCAAATTCAGCAACTGGATGTATTTCGGACTATTCAAGTTACTGTCAATTTTAACTAACTGTAGATTGAATGCCCCGTGTTTTAATATAAGGAAATCCATATTTGGCTGATATTATAATCGAGTATACATCTGCTAGAACTTTTGATAAAAAAATACGTGTAGCACGTTGAGCGCAAGACAATTACATCGCAAGTTTACAAAATATATTTGCTTAGATAGAACTATAATTTATCAACGAAACTTATTTCCATCAAAAAGCCCCCAAAAGGTTTCTCTAAATAGTGGTTGTCCTAAAATACAAATAAGATTTACTTGTATGCCTATTGATAATGGTCATCTACAGTCTTACTACGATACATTTATTTTAAATGTGAAAGTGACTGATTTACCGTGTGTTCTTCTTTCATATGGACTTCGGCAAATAAAATTCCAAAATATTGCATTAAAAATTGAAATAAGAGCTGCTTAATTAAGTAAACTTAAATTCCTATAACAGAATATTATGGGACATAGATATATTTCTTAGCAAAGTAATTTGCACTCTATCATTAGCATGTGGTATCTTTAACAATATAAATAAAAATTACTAACAAATTCATAATGTTTAGAAGATATTTAGCATTCAGGGTTAAGTATCATTCTGTCCTTCTTGGTACAAACTCTTCGTTTCAATTCTCCTAGTTTGCATTTTGTTCAACTATTTTTCTGAATCATACTTTTAAAGCTATAATTTTACTGTTTATATTTTTATAAAATATTAGAAATATTTGTTTGACAATAAAATAATTGTTTTGACAATGATATTACTGACCAATAAACTGCCGTTACTTATATATATATATATATATATATATATATATATATATATTAGCAGAATATTATGTAATACTAATGTTTTGAGGGAACAATTATCTAGAAAATGATTGTTTTACGAAAATGTCAAATCTTTCTAGCTTACCTCAGGTAACGTAACATTTCTCAGGTGTGAAATCTATATGTTTGGTTAAGAAACATATAAAATACACATAGAGATTTTGACTAAGATATATATTTTATTAGTAAACCGTGTCGTCCGACGTTCTCTTTTCTTGCTACAGATACACCTGCTCATACATTAGTATGCCAAAACGTCTCTTAACATTTTACATTCAGAAGAAATGATTTTATGTCTATGTTCCCCATAATGTATCTTGTTCTAATTGATCCTACGTAACTAGAATCCAACCACAAGCCCTATTTTTTAACCACTGAAATGCCTTCTGATATCGATATAATTCTGTATTTCGAAAACCCTTTTCTATTCGTATCGTTCCTATCACCGAGAACATCCATTATTTTTCATCGTGCTGGTAACATATCTTTTCCTCTTACTTCTATCAAAGCATAATTTTGCAGTCAAATATGTACTTCCTTAAACTCTCTACTTCTGCTCATACACATATTACTGCACTTACAATTGCTTTCGCTTCAACATTCTTTCTTGAAGTACTATTTGTTTTCATTGTTAGTAACCTGTAGATGGTCAATAATTTTCTTGTTTTCTAAATACATTTTCCAGGGTTTACTCGTTCCATTTGATTTTTCCGGTGCTCTTCCATATAATGAATACTGCTTTTGCGTTTATGACAGCCAAAGCACTCCTGCCATTGAGTTTGGACTTTAATAATCTCCCTATTCTTCAGAAATTTTCTTTTCCGATTTTATCTTTTATTCATTCTTTTAAAACCATCAGTTTCTATGACTCAAATATATTTATAAACGTCATCTTTATCAACACCCTGATTGGCTGGCTTATTCTGTCAATTCAACTCTATTACCGTCTTCATCAAGTGGCCCCAGAAACAGAAATCCAAAATTTATTTCGAATGTCTATGTTAAGAGGTCTCACAGTATTGACATGTATCTCCAATTATCTCCCCATTTTGCTGTATAGATTTAAGTTATCCACGAATAACAAACAGTTAAGCATCTCCTTTTTCTCCTCGTCTATATGTAGCTCTTACTTTTCTTAACTCTAAAGTGACTGGGATAAGTAAATTGATAAAGAGTAGAGGTGGTAGAATGTCACCTCGGAAGATAACCTGATCCATTTGACTTCTCCGAGTGGGTGTGCTTGTAATTACTTTTACCAATTTCCCATGCTTACCACTAAGTGAATGCAATTTCTTTTC
The DNA here is from genome assembly GCF_006345805.1 of Octopus sinensis. Lineage (NCBI taxonomy): Eukaryota > Metazoa > Mollusca > Cephalopoda > Octopoda > Octopodidae > Octopus > Octopus sinensis. Next base: position 1,002,198 of record NC_042997.1, on the reverse strand, counting down.
AATTTTGGTATTTTGAGTGTTGGATGTCTTGAAAATCCAAGTATGGAATTCCATGTGATATTTTTACTGTAGTCAATTTAGCCTATTGCTAATAAGTCAATTTTGTCTATTGCAGTGTCTTATATACAATTTCTCGATTATAATTCATCTTCTGTACCACTTGATTTCTCCGGCAACTTTCTGTTTCTGGAAGAATTAGGGTGAGTTCCTATAAGTGTGCATAGATTTGATTTCCGAACTTAGTTGCTAACAAATTCTATAGTACTGCAAAGCAAGCTATCAGTCTGTAATTAGAGACCTCCACACATCACATTTCTGTTCTCTATTATATATATATATATAATCATCGTTGACTTATCCCTAATCATTCGATCTCAGGTACCCCACCTCATTTGATGATTCAGTCATTTCTTGTCCGAAGTTATTAATGTTTTTCAGCCAGAAACCTTGTAGTCTGTGTGACTCGGGTGTTTTCTGATTAGGTATTTTGGTAGCTTGTTTGGCCAGAGTGATTGCCATACTAACATTTTTTTTGCTCTTCTTATTTACTCATCTACTTTTATCTAATCAGCTTCCTTTCTTGCTCTCTTTCTCTCTCTCTCTCTCTCTCTGTATTCATATATATATATATATATATATATATATGTGTGTGTATGTGTGTGTGTATGTGTGTGAGTGTATGTGTGTGTGAGAGAGAGAGAGTGAGTGTGTTACTCCAAAACTTTCTACACTATTATGTCTCTCTACTCAAGCCTTTTTGTATTTTGAGTTTTTAAATAATCTCTTCTGATTATTTTGGAACAACTTGTTCTTTCGAAACTGTCTATTATATTCTGATATCGCTGTATTATAGCTGTGACTGTCACTTTTTGCGTCAGTTCTCCTCTTTCGGCATTTATTCTTCTCTTTGTCTTGTATTTTAACAACTCGTTCTTTTCTTAGCACACCCACTTTAAGGAGCTGTATTTGACACATCTCATGTTTTAAGCGCTTCAAGGCACATGTCTAAGCTCCTTTTCCAAACAGTTACGCTGCCTTTACTTGTCCTTCTCTTATATTCGCTAAGTTTAGCTGGTTTCCCAGTATTACTTCGTTCAATTTCACTTAATATTACATCTATTAATTTTATTTCGTTATTACTCTGAATATTCACCACATTCTCAATTATATTTCGTCTCTATCCAATTCAGTACATTCTTCGGTATGGTAGTTAACACTTTCTCACTATCCTTCATCTTTCATCATATCCTTCATCCCATTTCCCTTATATCCATCGTTGTTCCTCAATGGCTTTTCTATTTATGTATTTTAATTCGGGATTCGATCGACGGCCATAATATTTTGAGGTAGATATTTGAACAGTCAGTATTGTTTTTGTTATATCACTGGAAATACGTATATCTTGTTCCCAAATCCTACTTCGCCCATTCCCTCACCTATTCTATTCCAGATGAAGTAACATTTCATTACTAGTCTGTTCATTTCTTTCATCCAGATGATTCCAACTGGTTTTTCTTGTTTTTGTAGCACATTAATATTCTGCGCAGCCGTAGCTCTTTGACATTTTATCCTACCGAAAGAAAAGGCCTTATTTGTAGTTAATTAAATGACGAACGACAGGGATCTGATTCGTATCAGATACCTGTCACCTTCAAACAACTTTAAGTCAAATAGTACTATAACTGTGATAAACCTGAAACTAGAATCTCTCACTTTCGATATTAACACAAATATGAATTAATTTAACACTTCCAATAATGGTTAAGTTAATAGATGTTATTTTCATTGTCACATTTCTATGACAACTCTTTGTCAAGGCCACAGCGAGCCCATGTAATAGGCTTAACAGCGGCGGTAGCGCTAGCACTGGTACTTTTATTAAAACTATCATCACAATATTGCGATTTCTTCCCTCCTCTTATGAGTTGAGCTCTTCAAACCCCATATATATTTGAGATATTTCCACTATTCCTGTTGTTATTTCCGTTTTATCTTCATAACTGTCTATCATTTCCGACAATCTTAATATTTGCTGACTTCCTTAAAATCTTCAAGTAGGAGAATATTTTTTCTTTTATTCTTTTCGTATTGTCCAGTATTATTTTCCAGAAGAGAAGTTTCTAGTCCACAGTGAATATATACATAAATATTGCAGCAACTTCTGTATCTCGTAATATTTATAGAAATATAACTCATGTCAAATTTTAGTTTACTCTAAATGAAGATAGTATTTATCTGAGGAATTTTTCCACAAGTTGTTAATACCTTTCAGATTGTTCATTGCATTTTCGTCAGTTAAACATGTCTGTAATAAGTCTTCTTAAATTAAGGTTTCATTTCTGACTTGGTAAACATTTGTAAACCCTCTTTTTAAAACTCTAATCTAAGCTATTTTTATCCAACATTTTTTTTTTCTAATCCGTGAAGGCGATTGACACGATGCAAAGGTAAGATGAAGTTTAAAAGCAACAACATGCATAAGTCAGGATTATATTGTGAGCACGAAAACTTAGCATATGGAGTAGTACGCCGGGCAGTAACGACGGCGTGAGGTGCCGGCAAACGGAATCATACTGATGTGCCTGGAATCAGTCCGATCCATAACAGCATGTAGATAGAAATATTGAGGAGGTTTCCACCATTATCGTAAGAGTATTTCTGCATTCCACTCAAGCTTTCCCCCCCCCCCCCAAATAGTCTGTAACTTCATTAGATCTTACTGACTTTTATGATGGATGGCGTGTAGTATGGTGATATTAAGAATGTATTCGCCACGTAGTCAGTTCTTTCCAAAGTTGTGAGTGAACTATACGCTGGAAATTCAATCAGGGACACTAGGAAAATGCTGCTTATTTCGCTCCTACCTGTTACTCGTCACTGTTTCCACTTTCACTCCTTTCGTACTTCATAGAATGTTATAAAACGTACCTCTTTATAATTCTCCTCTCTCTTACTCTACACACACATACACGTACGTGGATATATGTATGCATGTGTATGTACATATATGTATCTTTATGTACATATCTCTTTCTCTGTGTCTCTTCTCTTTCTGTGTCTCCCTTCCCTCTTTCTCTTTCCACTCCTTTCTCTCTTTCTCTCTTCTCTCTTTCTCTGTAATTACATATATATATATATATATATATATATATATACACAATCAAAATCATTGATGACCACAACAACAAAGAAGATGATGTTATAATTGTTTCTATTGTCATTAACGGTTTAAGGAATTTTATGTGTGCTTGAGGCATCGATCTTTGACTCTTCTTCATAAAATGTAATTGTTGACTGAATGAAGAGTGAAGATGAAGTGCAGAGAAAACGTAGTGGAGTAATACGTACAGTTCTCTCTCACGTCCTGAGAAAGAGGTCCCAGCACGAGGCATCCTGTTCGCGTATGGCTTAGCACTCAAAGCCACCGCAGAGGCTCAGTTGCAGCAGAGCATGAACCGTTTGTCCACTATCTGGAACAATTTTGCCCTCATCAACAGTACTCAGGTAACAGAAGTTGTGCACCAACCTATGTGGAATCAACTATCACTATCGAAAGGAAAACTCTGAATGGTGATATACATATACTTGTTCGGTTTTAAGTTGTTGATTTCTATTTCTTTCTCACACTTACATGAAAGAGATCTGCCGGCGAAGCAGGAACTTTATAACACCTGCGAAGCAGTGAGTTTATGACAATGAAAACTAAACTCAATTGGTCAGATGAGTGGTGAAAAGATGGCATTGTGTTTGTGGAGAGACGAAAACCATGGTGCTTGCAATGCGGCCAGCTGGGGCATATCTACTTTGAATGCAAAGAAGGAGAGGAAGAGGAGGTGGAAGAAAGAGAGGAGAAGGAAGAAAGCCAGAAAGAAAACCAGATAGGAAGTAAAAGGTAAATATTCCAGACAATACCAGCTAAAACGGTGCCTGCAGACAAGAGGCCGAAAAAAACAGCTAAGAGAAAGAATAAAGAGAGAGGTTTAGCAGCATTTAATACAGAGGACAAGGAGTTGCTGAGAGAATTAGATTTGAAGAAGACAGTGGAAAGGGTACGTGAACACTCAGACAAGTGTGAAAAATTACAAATCTACGATATATATTTAAAAAGTCATAAAATCCTGAAGAATAGATTCAGGTAAACTGTTGGGACAATGAGAAAATAATTTCATCCTTCCATTTTTAACGACCTACCGGCTCTGATCCTGTGAGCGAGATAAAAAGAAGAGGTGGAGATACTACAGAATAACTAAGGTAGCACATTATGCTATTCGTATCGGTTGTGTAAATATACGTGGATTGATGTCGAGCTGGAAGCAAGGGCGCTTCCTAAATGACATCAGGTCACGAGATTTAGATGTAATTGTTGCTACAGAAACACGGTTGACTGGACCGAGATATCTGCTCCCTCTGCTGAACGACTACGTGTCGGGTGCAGGTGGGGCGGGGTGTTGGCCCTTTGGTAACGGAACCGGGTTTCAGAGAAAAAGTTGACTTTTTTTCTGATCCAGACTTGATATTTAGTGGTGGTAATTCGATCAGGCTGGTTGCTATTGATTGTTGCACCCAACATAATCGGTCAACAAAGTGAATATTTTCGTGACCTAGAGTAATTTCTTGTTACGTCGCATGCTTTAGTGTTGCTAGGATAATTTAATACAATCTGCGATGCACGCGTGGATTGTGTTGTCTCGACATCGAATAGAACAAGAAATTTTGTCTTCCGGGATCAGCTAATTCGTTTTCAATTAGCAGATACATATTGGCTGGAATACACGTCCGCTCCTTTGTGCACATAGTCAAGCAGCGATGTGTCGTCCAGATCGTGTATAGATAGGAAATCTAATTAGAAAAATAGAAAAAAAGCATAGTTAAGTATCCACAGTTTTATCCAGTCAGCTACATTGACCACAAGATAGTCAACTTTACGCTGAGTTGGTGCTTTCGTAGATAAAGACTGAATGACTGGCATACGGAGTGCCGTAAGGGTCGCCTGCTCTTCTGTCGCTCAGTGCTGCCAGCGGTGGCAGTTTCACAGCATTTTTTTTAGAGGGTTGGTAGAGGCTGAATGCGACGATGGTCTGGCGAAGTCTCTGGGTCATGGATTTATTCAGCTTGAAAGACTGTTCTTTTCCTTCGTTCGGGCTCAGGACGCTAGATAACTTCCAAAAGTCCTTGACTTGGCAATGTTCCAGAAATGCCTTGCCTGTCTGGGATAAGCTTGCAAGACATGGTCAATGCGACTCTCCAACCTGCACAAGATGTAAGGGAGAATGGGAAACCGACCAGCACGCTGTTGTCCAATTTCCGAAGGTGTGGTAGATGTGGGCTTATACAGAACACCTTGTTGTCTGGTACGGGGGGCATACAGCTATCGACTGAGTCAATCATAAAAATTGACCCGCCCGACTTTTAATCAAATTAAGGTAAGAATTGTTTTCTCATCGTAGTAGCAATATAGAAAGAGGTGGCATGGAAGACGAGGATGAAAGGAGTAAAGATAGGCAGCTTCATCTCTGGCCTTGGCTTACAAAGGTATTTTGATTTTCATTTGCAAAATAAAAGTAGGGCTGGTGAGAAGCTGCCTGTCAAAGAAATGGTTTAATGAAAGGTGGAAATATGTAGCACGGAGGTCGCGAGTGGTTGTAGCCGAATGGATAGGCCATAATGAGTCTTAAAATGTATCAGAGGTGGTTGGGGCTCGCGGGGTCGGAGCTAAACCCAAGTACCTCTCCATTTGTTGTGTCTTTTGTGTTGTTTACTTTCATTCGATAAATGTTATAAATGTCAATTTTTAGACGCATTTTATTGTAAAAGTATTCGTACATCTGACCCCATATTGTATTGTCCCTATCTATGTTGGCCCCTAGTGGACAATAAAGAAATTCACTCGTTTCCCGAACGCGGTAAGAATGCCAAGACTGACATAAAATCGGCAGGAGCAAGCCATCGTACGTCTCCATGCAGGTCAATGTCCACAGGTCATTGCTAATGACTTGAACTGCAGTATTCGAACAACCGAGCGACTGAGGGAAAGAACCAAGCCACAAACAACACAGATGTTCGTCCACTCACTGGCCGATCGCGGGTTACAACGGCACGTCAATATCACCACCTGCGTTGACAGCACTAGCAGGACCGATCCCGGAGGACAACGGAATAAGCGAGGTCGAGTTTAGGGACTCACCGCAGACCTATTTCAGCAGAGACAGTTCGCTGCCGGCTGAAATCACTCAATATCTTATGTCGACGTCTGGCTAACAACCCCATTCTTACAGATCGTCACTGACGGGCACGTCTGCAGGGGGCTCCAAAATGTCAGAACCGGCGATGACAGTATCTTCTCTGACAAAAGTCGATATTGCACTTCTGTGGCAGATGACAGAGCTAGGGTTTGGAGAAAGGGTCAGCGTCATGCCGATGGCAGTGTGATGGACAGAGACTCATGGGGAGGATGGAGCATCATGGTATGGGGTAGGATTGCACTCAAACAGAAACCTGGACCGTTGGTCTTCCAAAACATCAGCCAAGGCCGGGGCGGTGAAGTAACCGCTGTTCGCTACATAGACCAAACGTTGTGTCATATTTCACCCGTCATAGGAATCACGTTTCCCAACAAGAGAACTCCCGTGCCCATATTGCCAGGTTGAAAACAGACTTCCTCCAGCAACACAAGATCCAGACAATGACTTGAACCCTATAGGGCACTTGTGGGAGGAAATCCAAAGAAGGGTAAATGACATCCGTCCAAGTCTGGCAACTGCAGCACAATTCACTACAAGTTTTAACAGTGTGGGCTGTTATTCCCATGGCTTTCATCAATCGTTTGATGCATTCATTGTGCAGAAAATGCCTGGGGGTAATCAACGCTAATGGTGGTCAAATTGGATATTGAGTTCACTTTTTTGGATCCAAGACACTCCGTCATTACGTGACACCATGTGACGTCAAACATGTTTCAGAAAATGAGGTGTTATCATTAGGAAAGAACGATTTCTTAACTAGCTCTTTTCAGTCAATTCTGTGGCAGTGTATTAATATATATAGTATGTGTGCGATGTTTCTTTTGTAGATCATTTTGTATTCACCTATATATGTGTATGCCTGCGTGTAACCAAGTCAATGGAAGCATCCGATGACACCACGCCCCACAAAAGCGCGTCAAGTGAAATCCAATCTCAAGGCGATGCTGGTTTGTTTCATCGATGCGAAAGAGTTTGCCTCACAGACTTTGGTCCTCTTGGTCAAACTGCTAACCAGCTGGTTTTATTTGGCTGATCTGAGACGAAAACGCTCCAATCTGTGACAAAGTGGAGAGGGATAGATTCCTTATGACAATGCGCCTGCGCACACCGCCTTGAATGTCAGACAGTTTCTGACCAAAAATGGAATGACCCCGCTTACCCATCCTACATATTCACCCGATCTTGCTCCCTACTTTTATTTGTTCTTCCGAATGACAAAAGGCCTGAAAGGAAAATGCTTTGCAGATTCGGAAGCGATGGAAAAGAAAAAAAAAACGATGGAAGGCGTTAAAAATTATGATTTTGTAAGACTTCGAGAACTCCTTCGAACATGAGTCTGGACGGATGCATTGATTCCAATGAAGAATTACTTTGAAGGCGGCAAAAATATAAACACGTAAAAGTAAGGGAATAAAATATTGTTGCAAAGTTCCTGTTTCTTTTGGGTACCCCCTGGTGTGCATATATATATATATATATATGTGTGTGTATGTATGTATGTAATGTATGTATGTAATGCATGTAGATGCATATATACAGATTTATACATATATATATATATGTATATATATATATATATATATGTAATATATATATATATATATAATATATATATATATACATATATACATATATGTATGTATGCATGTGTGTGTGGTGAGACAGAGAGAGAGTATGAGGGAGAGAGAGAGAGAGAGAGCAATATGAATAATATTAAACTTTTAAAAAATAAAGTATTATTTGCAGTGTACTGATACTGACTTCAGCTAAGAAAGGGAAGTTCAAGAAATGATATGTTGGAACGGAATAGAGTATCGTAATAGGAAGAATATAAAGAAAAAGCAACAAATGGAGAAAAAAATCTTAAGTATACTTCCAAGTCAGAGTATGATAATGCAACAGGAAACAATTTCAATTGAACCAGTGGAAACTGAAGAAATGAAATATAATGAACAAGAGAAAGTAGTAGGTAAGAGAGATAGATGATCAATTGAAAATTAGGTTAGAGAAAATATATTGACACGAAGTGATATTTCAACAGAAATGCATAGTAACCACGGGAAATTAAATATTTTTCAATGCATTTTCATAATACAAAATTTGCGTGACATAAGCTCATACGTATACATACATATGTATATAGGGAGACACACACACACTCACACACATATTTATATACTTATGTGCGTAAATACACACACACACACATACACACACACATACACACACACACACACACACACACACACACCACACACACACACACACACACACATATATATATATATATATATATATATATATATATATATATTACGTTATGTTTTATTTTATCTAATATCTCTTACCTGTTTCAGTTAGTAAAGCCGCGCCCATGCTGGGGCAACGCCTGGGAATTTTTACTATTTTTGCGCCTGAAACCGCTAAGTTACGGGGACGTATAATATATATATATATATATATAAGACATCGACGACAAAAGCCACTGGCAAGGCTTCGCCCGACGACCGAATCTACAGTACTAGACTCTTGCCAAAAGTATCATGCAGTTGACCTGAACCTGGGACTACGTGATTGGGAAACAAACTTACTACACAGGTGCATACATTACGTATATATATATATTAAATACATAAGCATGTATATAAATCACGTCATGTATGGTACGCCTGCAGCGCATTGACGACACAACAACAAGTGTCTCCTTGATTAAGTTAACATTTTCCTGTGGCCTTGCCACTTTTGTCATCCTTCCATGATAATATTTTTCAGACCACTGCGTCTTCCAGTGTGGCCACACTTTTATGGCTATATGAGTTTTGATTCGTTTCATAATATTCAGGCGTTGTCGTCTTTCACCTACTTGTTTTAACACTCATTCATCTGTCCTCTGGTCCTTGTAAGAGACACGTAACATTCCCGTATTAACTTATGATTTGAACGCGCTGATGATATTCTCTTCAAATTTGTTCAAACTCTATGTTTCTCAATTATAAGTCTAACTTGTCCAAATAAGCGCTGTAACTAGCATTCTTTTTAACTTGGTTGGGACTCATTTGCTGCTACACATGTTATTAACGTGCTTGCCATGGCTTCACGTGCCCTAATTTTAATTTTAAACTAGCAGTATCGCAGGCGTTGCTCGGGTTTGTAAGGGAAATAACTATATAAGCATTTTAGAGAGTTATAGCCAAAAATAGTAAAAACATGATGGTATTTTTTTTTTTAATCGTTGACTTATCGTAGACATTTTTAGAGAGTTACTTCCTTTATATAATAGCGGGAAAATGCAATAAAATGGAAAAAAAATGATGTAATTTTTTTTTTAAATCGTAGACTCATCGTAGACGCGCGCTAATACCCAGAAGGGCTCAATATGAATCATGACTATAAGATAACCGGTTTTGGTTGAACTGCACCGCAAAATGTGGGAGTAGTTAGGAATCTAAATCGTAG
>NC_042997.1:885000-987500 GCF_006345805.1 Octopus sinensis | reverse complement strand
CGTCGAGTGCTCGAGGATGAATTTGGAGATGTGCCAAGAATATGAGTCAAAATTTTTCAAAAGACTGATTACACAGGATGAAACCTGGGTCCATCACGATGATCCAGAGACCAAAGCCCAGTCAATGCAGTGGAAGCACCGTGACTCACCCCCTCCAAAGAAGGCAAGGGTGCAGCCCTCCGCTGGCAAGATCATGCTCACAGTCTTCTGGGACCAGGACGGAGTTGTGATGACAGATTTCTTGACAAAGGGTACCACAATTGCAGTTGCCTATTATGCTTCACTTTTGACGAAATTAAGAGAAGTTATCAAAATCAAGAGGCGGGGCAAGATCAGGAAAGGCATCCTCCTCCTGCAGGACAACGCTCCGGTCCACAACTCACTTGTCGCCAGATCAGAAGCACAGGTGTATGGCTATGAACTCTCCCCCATCCCCCTACTTTCCTGACCTTGCACCTTCTGATTTTCACCTCTTCCCAGTCATGAAGTTGTTTTTGAAAGGAAAGCGTTTCCCAAATGATGCAGCCTTGATTTCTGAAGTCACGTTCAGGTTGGAGGACCAAGCTGGGGTCTTCTACAAAAACGGTCTCCAGAGCTGCATCAAACAATGGGAGAAATGCGTAACTCTGGGTGGTTCCTATGTAGAAAAAGACTAATAACTGTGCCAAGTTTCGTTGCCCTACTGCTATGGGAAGTGGGTCAGGGGCATTACTTATTGAACGCCCCTCGTATAACTTGCGCTGATAGACATGATGAATATATGATGCTGAACTTTCCAATGAGAACTTCCGGAAATGTTCCTTTCTCATTGCTGTTGTTTTGTTTTCGATTTTCCCCCAAACAACATCCAACTACACTCCTATACTAGAGCCGATGTCCATGTTAGCTCATATTAGAACTGAAATCCATAATGAGAGAGATATTTTGAATGAATTCTTAACACATATACACATATGTGTGTGCGCGTGTGTGTGTGTTCGTGCGTGTGTGTGTATGTGTTTGTGTGTGCATATGTTTCTATGCGTGTATACAGCTAATGCAGTACGTATAGTCTTATGTAGGCACATCAAATTCAGCTTCGCATACGGTACTTTCGCGGGTAAAAAATGATTAAGCAGGCAATTTTCTTTGAATTATGCATTTGTATTATATAACAAATATATAAAAAGAAATATGACTGAAAATATTCCGTCTGAGCTTTTTTCTTCAGTCTGCAAAGTTTATGGATAGAAATCTTTTTATATATTTATTCAAGGAATTTATAGCATTATATATTTATTCAAGTAATGTATAGCAAGGAATGTATAGGAAAAGCGTAAGAAGTAATATTATAGAATCATGAGATAAGTATTTCAAACAAAGCTAAATGCGAAAGAAAAGGATGAGTAAATATGTTTCAATAATGAAATTATCTCAACAATAATTTACAGTCATATATTTCAGTTGGCGGCTGTTGAAGATTAAAAAATAGAAAAAGCTTTCAAATTTTTTGAAGGTATACAACACATACAGAAGTAGCTGCAATGACAGAGATTTATGAGAGGACAGAAGAATTAATATCAGAAATTTTGAAAAAATATGCGAAATTTCAAATATTCGTTGAGCAGAGTTGGATTCAAAAATTATGAATGATTCTTTGTTGCGATGCAAAATCGACGCAATCCCATGGGAAATTACCAAAAGCCTGTAATGAAGCAGGATGTATTAAGTAACAGCAGAATATATGGATACTGACTGAAACAATTAAACAAATATTCTATGAATGTCTAGTCAAAGTGCACAGGGAATAGCTATTTGTGTTTGCCTATTTGCCAGGCTGTGTCTTTGACTTTCCTACACTGGAAATCATCTCAATATTTGAAAATACCAACAGGATAAAGATGATAAATACACTAGAAAAGATCTCAGAGAAAGACATAGCGATTAAAATCAAAGAGATCAAAACTATTCGGCCGATATGGTAATTATCAAGTAACATGTAGATACCTATAGAAATATACCAATAAGAATTAGGTTTTTATACTTGCATAATATACAGATAACAGGACTGGATGGAATCACGCACACATTTCGTAGAGAGATTTCAAGACAAACTAACACCACAGTCAAGGAACCCAGGGCTGTGATTGGTAGTTCAATGAATGCGTGCAATAAAAGTATGGCTACCGAATGATTATAACGCACGCATAAGGCCTAAACTTTTGGTAGGACGAACTTATTAACTGACTGATACTTTAATTTATCTAGCCCAAAACCATGTAAAGCATACTCGACTTCAGCAAGAACTAAACTTCCACATTAAATCTTGATAACATTTGAAAAAATAGCACAGAATGAATTTGACTGTCAAATTGTACAACAAATATTATGAACAAATTCATCCAAATCATCCATAAATAACAGCTGATTGTGCTTTTCCTTACTTTTTCCCAGATCATACCGCAGATTTGTCTTCTGCAATATTTCACTTAATGGAATTATTTTCAGCACGAAGGTCAGGCAATTGAACCTGAATCCAGATATAAAAAGCCTGAAAATACTTGAGACGGATGGAATTAAGCATGATGATAAGAAATATATGACAACGTAAAATTATCTGAGATAGATATTGGATTTAAAGTTGAATGCCGGAAACATAATTCCAGCATTAAATCCGGCATTAAACGCGCACACAGTTGCACCATAAACCACATGTTCTCTGTATTACATGCCGCATGTCCATTTGATTTACAGATAGTTAAGAAGGAAGGCGAGCCAGTAGACGTGTAGAATCTTTTATATATGAGATGGCACGGCTGTAAAATTATTGTCTGAGCCTTGGGCATAATATCAAAATGTATTGACAGGAAAGTAAAGAGAATGTCCACTTTAGCTTTTGAGAAACGTTTGCCTCCTTGGCACGGCCAGATTTATTAGAAAAGTACTAGATAGTTGAAAGGAACAAATGGTACTGTACCATTGGCCACAGGTAGCACGTCTGCTATCCATGCAAGATTCCAGAACTTCCAGCAAAACCTGCATCAGAAGATCCAAGGTGATAGCTTATCTCTATTAATATTCGTATTGGTAATGACACCGCTCAATACGATAGTACGCAAAGTTTAAATTGCTTACGATTTGGGAAAAGGAAATGGTCAATACGAAAAATGAGAAACAGCTTGAAAATCTTGTACATATCCAAATTTTCTCAAATGACGTAAGTATGGAATTTGGGATAGAAAATGCGCTACATTGAAAATGAAACGTGGAAGATTTGAAGGATCCCAGGGAACTGAAATACCAAATGGGCAGTGACAGCAATTGAGAAAGGACAGTGGTATAAGTACTTGGGAAAACTAGAAGCAAACGAAATAAAACATAGTAAAGAAATGATATAAATGACAAGGCGAGTAAGAACATTACTGCAGTCAAAGCTGAATTCCAAAAATCGTATTCAAGCAATAAATTCAATGACCTTAATCATTTATAGATTTGTAATTATAGACTGGATCAAAAGCAATAGAAAGAAAAACGACAGAGATGCTGACAATATATGGGACCCACCATCCGAAATCACCTACCTGCCCCTGATAGGAAGTAATAGAGAACTGGTATGAGCATGTACCAAGTAAAGTTATGCAGGAGGATGGAAACGTTACGATACTCTGGGACTGCAATTTTCAGACGGATCGTGTAAACGACCACCTTCGGCCGGATATTGTCATATTGAATAAGAAATGGAAATACTGTTAGATCATTGATGTAGCCATACCAAATGACATGTATGCTGTAAGTAAAGAGGGTGAAATAAAATCACCAAGAAAACTGAATTGAAAGTGGAAATGGCAACACTATATTGAATGCGAGAGGGCAATGTATAAGTGATAGGAGTGGCGATCGAGCGTTTGGCTCAATACAGTTGAAATTTCAAACCTTCCTAAGGCAACTGGAAACCCCATGCAAGATTGATGTCTAGCACAAAGCAGCCTTCTTGGGCTCAGCTCACATCTTAAGGAAAGTATTATCTGTCTGAGGTCCTTGTTATGATTTAACAAATGACTAAAGTCTCTGGTGCAATTTTAGCTACATTGTGTTACGAAGGAACGACAACAACAACGACAATAATAATGATGATAATAATAATAATAATATAATAATAATAATAATAATAAATAATAATAATAATAATATAATAAATAATAATAATAATATAATAATAATAATAATGATATTAATATAATAATAATAATAATAATAATAATAATAATAATAATAATAATAATAATAAATAATAATAATAATAATAATAATAATAATAATAATAATAATAATAATAATAATAATAATAATAATAACACCGGGGTCGTTTAAGAAGAGAACACCGGGGACGTTTAAGAGAGAACACCGGGGACGTTTTAGAGAGAACACCGGGGACGTTTAAGAGAGAACACCGGGGACGTCTAAGAGAGAACACCGGAGACGTTTAAGATCTGAGAACGATAAAACAATGCTCCAAAATCTATCCACAAACATCGAAAACAAAGACATCGCATGGGGCCAAAAATTTACTAACAAAGGGTTGGACTATATCCGAGTAAGTAATGCTCATTGAAATTTATTACTATTTTCGAAACGAAATGATGTATTTTAACTCTATATCATCTCCACCTCTAACACAACACATGTAAACATACGTGAAATATTACGATCCATCAACACCAGATCATCCACGACCCCAAACAACAACACCAATTATAAACAGCATAAACCTAGCCGTCACGGAACTAGTAGCCACTGAAACAAAAAGCGATATCATTGAGCTAAATGACTTAGTATACGCAGCAGCCACTGCGGCCACAAAAGAAGCTGGATACTCACTCAAACCCATCCAAACAGGAGTACCACCACCCAAACAAACCCTCTGGATAAATAACATCCAAAACAAAATACAAAATATGAGAAAAGATCTGTCGATTCCTAATGAAATCAGTAGACAATCAACGCTACTCAACAACAAAAAGAAAACAAAAATAATCCGCAAATACAACATCACAGAAAAAGATTTACCTGAGATAAAAGAAAAGCTAAAGCAAGATATCCTTGCCAAAGCACAAAGGATCCGCCGGTAGAGAAACGCCAACGCTTCTTTAAACAAAACAAAAAGTTCAACTCCAACCCCAGAAAGTTCTACCAAGAACTTGGCAAAAATAAAATAGAAATCTCTGCAGCACCAACGGCAGAAGAAGTGGAAGAATTCTGGAGAGAAATATGGTCGGCGAACGAACAACAACAAAAAAATGAGTATTAAAACAAAAAACTCAGCATCTTAGCAACTTTGGACCCCCATAACAACTGAAGAGGTCACTCAGGCACTGCAAAGACTAAGCAACAGGAAGGCACCTGGGCATGACAAGAACCCCAACTTCTGGTTGAAATATCTAACAGGAATGCACAAATAGCTGGCTGAAAACTTTAACAACATACTAGCAGAGCCAGAGACAATGCCTGAATGGCTCACGAAGGGGAAAACCATCTTAATTCCCAAATCCAATGAGACAGCAAAACCAGAAAACTACAGACCAATAACCTGTCTCCCTACAATGTACAAGGCATTTACTGCAGTGATATCGCAAAGGTTGAACAAGCACCTGGACGAAAACAACCTGTTTCCAGAAGAGCAGAAAGGATGCCGCAAAGGCTCATATGGCTGTAAAGATCAACTAATGATTAATAAAGCCATAACTAAAGACAGTCACAGAAAGTGGATCGACTACAAAAAGGCGTTTGATAGCATCCCCCACACATGGATCCTCGAAACACTAGCCATTAACAAAGTAGCACCAAAAATTATAAAATTCATAGGACACTCTATGAATAAATGGCAAACAGTGCTACAGCTCCAAACAAAAGAGGGACTCATGAAAACCAAAGCCATCCCCATTAGAAGAAGAATATTCCAGGGAGACACACTCTCTCCACTCCTTTTCTGCTTGGCACTGTCACCTCTATCTGATATGCTAAATAGAACTGGATGCGGATATAAATGTTACGGCAAAACGATCAGCCACCTTTTATATATATGGATGACCTAAAACTATAAGCTGCAAATGACAAACAGCTGGAAGCGCTATTAAAGACAGATCATGGATTTACCAAAGAAATAGATATGAAATTTGGATTAGAAAAATGCGCCAAAGTAACCCTGAAACGAGAAGAAAACAAGTTAAGAGTAGCAATATCACACTAGATAAAAAACAACGAAATAAAAGAATTAGACCAAAGCCAAACTTACAAATACTTCGGAATCCATGAACTAGATAAGACACAACACACACAAATGAAAGAGAAAATAAAAAAAGAATAATATAGACGAGTTAGATCAATACTAAAAACAAGATAATAGGTATTAACACTTTAGCTGTCCCAGTTATAAGTTACAGCTACAATATCCTTAACTGGACACTAAATTAACTGACCAAAATAGATAGGAAAACAAGAAAAATAATGACAGGATCTAGGATGTATCACCCACAATCTGACATAGAAAGACTATATATACAACGTATAGAAGGTTGTAGTTGCCTTATATAGCTGGAAAACTACTATAAAATAACTACCATAGGACTGCAAAAATATCTACTTCAGAAGGAAGGAAAACTGATACAAATAGCGGCAAAACACGAGGAAAACAAAAAAATTGTTCTCAGTATTTAAGGAAGCTAACAAATACCATCAAGAAATCATACTACCTAATAAATATGAAGAAGAAGAAGAAGAAGAAGAAGAAGAGAAGAAGAAGAAGAAGAAGAAGAAGAAGAAGAAGAAGAAGAAGAAGAAGAAGAAGAAGAAGAAGAAGAAGAAGAAGAAGAAGAAGAAGAAGAAGAAGAAGAAGAAGAAGAAGAAGAAGAAGAAACATAAGCTCTAAAACAAATGAAATCCAAACTAAAACTAGAACAGCAAAGAACCATGATAAAACGATGGCAAGAGGGATTTTTAATTGCAGCACAAGACCAAAGCATCCCCACCAGAAATTACCAAAAACATGTAATGAAAAGAAATATAACAAGTAACTGCAAAATATGTGGAGATGGACAAGAAACAATAAATCATATTATCTCTGGCTGCCCAGTCCTGGCTAAGAATGAATATATTCACAGACATGACAGAGTTGGAACCTACATACATTGGAAGCTATGCCAACATTATGGAATAACAACAGAAAAAAGATGGTATAGGCACACACCAGAAAAGGTCACAGAAAACGAGCAAGCAACCATACTCTGGGATATGCCGATACACACAGATAGAGAAATTAAGGCCAACAGACCAGATATAGTTGTCAGAGATCATGAAGAAAAAAAATGCTTTCTAATTGATGTATCAATACCGGCAGATGACAACGTGTCTCTAAAAGAAATGGAGAAACTTTCAAAATACAAAGACCTGTAAATAGAGGTAACCAGAATGTGGAATCTAAAAACAGAAACAATTCCTATCATAGTAGGTGCATTAGGCATGATAAAAAAATATTCAGACAAATACATAACAAAAACACCAGGACTTACAAACACATATCATAGAGAAAATTGCACTACTAGGCACTGCACACATCCTACGCAGAACACTTTCCATACAATAACCATCAGAGCATCACAACAAATCACAGCACATACCCAAGGCGCACAGAGCTGCGCTCGGTAGTGAAGTGAAAGCACGCTATAAAAATAAAACTACTGAATGATAATAATAATAATAATAATAATAATAATAATAATAATAATAATAATAATAATAATAATAATAATGTTATGATAATCCTGCCTCCTGGGAAGGTTAACGAGAGAACACCGGGGACGTTTAACATGTGAGAGCAAGAAAACTGCTGCGAAATCTATCCGAAAATATTGGGAATAAAGGCAACAAATGAAACCTAAAATAACTCACAAATTGTTGGACTATATACGAGTAAGTAATACTCATTAAACTTTATCTCTATTTTCCAAATGAAACGATGTATTTTAAATGTGTGTCACCTCGGTCACTCGCACAACATATGTAAACACATCGTCACACTGACAAAGCGTCGGACAACACCTCAGTAAGTAATACTCATTAAAAGTGTCGAAATATATCAAAGTAAATATTGGAGAATACCCGATTAAGTACACATCACAAATACGTAAGTAGGTAAACTAATTAATTACGTTTACAACCCAGCTTTACATGGACACATTTTAATATTTCAAAATAAAATTAAGTAATGTATAACAAGCGCATACACACATTTGTTAATCAACAAAAAGCAAACGACAGATACTAGTCATTATTGATCACAAAAGCATTAAACATATATATATATATAATATATATATATATATATTATATATATATATATATATATATATATATATATATACCGCCTCCACATAATTAAACAAATACACCCCACGAAAAATATATGGCTGGACATTAATTTATTGTTTCTTTCTTTGTTTCGTTTCACTACATTTATTGGTTTATAATTATAGAAGGGTTGTTCTATCAAATTGTCTACGCTAATTGATAAAACAGGAAGCCTCGTACTAAAACGAAAGTGTTAATGATAATTAGATAAGACTGATGTCGGATCAGAGGAAATATTGACAAATAGTGTGAAAAAATGAAAATAATAATATCAGTGAAGATGATAAAAATAATAATGAAAGAAACATGTTGGAATCTTTCCATGTCCTGATCGATATTATATCTAGTGATGGTGTCATAATAAAAACACTGGTAATTGCGCAACCTGATAATCGCTACCTCATATGAGTGACAATGAAAAGACAATATATTGTGAATAATGGTGGTAATGAAGCTGAAGCCCTTGATGGTGACAGTGTTGCACCTGGCAGTTTCAGAGATACTGGTCCGGCTGCAGCCTGTCGTTGTCCAGCAATGCACTCGCACACACGACATAGATGAAACAAACAGGTCAATGCTGTGCTCATGGAGTGTTACTACCTGAACAACCCGGTAGACAAATATGGTGCTCATATTAGGGAATACCGACAACATATGTATGATCTGTAGAGCGAAAGAGAATTGTTTCAACTCACAGAACAGAGATATTATGTGATCAACTTAAAGCAATGAGAAAAGTAGTTGGTGCATAGTGGTAGAGCTCAAAGCTGTCAAAAGACGGATATTGGAAAACAGCAGCAGAGGAAACGATGAAAATACAGTTCTTACTGATAAATGTAATCTCATAGCAGAAAACTGAGTTCAAATCTCTAATAAACCACAGGAAAGGAACATTGATAGCTTACTTGAGGAGAGACATATAGATGGTCTGGAAGAAGACAACAAAACTAATGGTGACATGACAGATGGGCAAAAGGCCATCAACGACAGAATAAAGGCAATGCTACAGGAGAATGATAGTGACATTATTTGCAGTCTTAAAAACTTTGATCGGTGGAAATTCAACGAGGAAACGAAAATGTCAATGAATTTCTGAAATATCTCAGAACAAAAAGCATTACAGAAACAAATAATTTAATCAAGGCAGCAAGTATTATTGTAGCAAAAAATATGAGTGTTGATGTCGAGAAGAAGAAATATAATGGGAGTGACGAAAGAAAAGATCTATGGTGGTAAAGAAGAATACAGGCGCGGTTAGATATGCTCTCAACAGACATTTCTGTGATAGGCCGAAAAGAGAAGAGGGAGCTTAAAAGTGAACAAAAATACAGGGCACAGAACAAAAACTATGATATTGAAAGAAAGGGCCTGAAATGTAATGATGATGATGATGATGATGATGATGATAATAATAATAATAATAATAATGCAGTACCAGGCAGTGGCTCTCGTAGCTTCTGATCTTGACTGATTGGAAGTGTTATCATGTACATTGTTTTGTCTTGGTATGAAAGAAGGGCTACAGCAAATATTCTGCTCAATACCACAGATTTTCTTGTCAGTTGTTTGACCTTAACCAGTTGAGCATGTCCCGTAGTGGCTGACGATATGTGCATCTCTGATCACGAGCAGAAGCAGTGAGGGAGCCATGTGTTGAGAGGGATTCTTTGGGGTCTGAATAATTCCCCTCTGGAATCATGGGTGTTTCGTTCAACATCCCTAAACAACCCTTATTCAGGGACCTTTTGAGTGGGGTGGGTTACTCGATCAGAAGAAAATTCTAAATGCACCCCACCTGCAAGGACATGTGTGCTGTTAATCTTGATATGAGATCACCATGTCGCGCACATATGGTTGTGATGCATGTGCCTGGTGTACCCTTATCAGACGGGTAGTCATGATGGGTATACTGGGCTTCGTGTATTTTTAACCCAGTGTCACTTTGATAGCATGCACTGCTCTCTCACTCAATAATAATAATAATAATAATATAATAATAATAATAATAATAATAATAATAATAATAATAATAATAATAATAATAATAATAATAATAATAATAGTAATAACACTATCCAGTTATAAATACCTGGAACTACTTGATGCAGATGGAATCAGAGACAAAAACATGAAAGTAAAAGACAAATAAAGAGTTCATTCGGCGAGTGAGGAAAATATTGGCTTCATATCTGAATGCCAGAAACATAATTTCGGCAATAAACTAGCGCGCAGTAACAGTAGTTCAGTAAGGCGCTGGAAACCTGAAGTCGATTGAGGAGGAGGGAAAAAGAGATAGACAGGAAATGAAGAAATCTCGTAATGATGCATGGAGCCCATCAGCCACGTTCAGACACTGATCGTCTATCCATGAAGAGAGCAAATGGAGGACAGGGATTGATAAGTGTGGAAGACTGCGTGACTATCGAACTCGAGAGCTTAACGAGATACCTAGTCCAAAATATGAAAACCTTGCTTGTGACAGTTAGGAACGAGGGAGTATTGAAAGCAGGGAAAATGGAAGAAGTACCAATAGGTCATGAAGAATTACGCAAGAATAGACTACACAATCAATTCCATATAACCACAATAGAAGTTACTGGAATAAGTGGAATTAGCTGATAAATAGGACACTATAAAAAGAGGCCGAGGGCGCTATAGTGGCAGCGCATGACCAAGCTATCGCCACGCACTGGAGGGTCAACCTTAGGAATGAGCAGGTGTCACCTCTGTGCTGCATCTGCATTAGAGTGGATGAAACCATTGTCCATATCACGAATGCGCTAGACTTGCCCAAAACCGCTACAAGTTTTGGCGACACGATCAGGTAGCGAAAGCACTACATTAGGGGTTTTACATATAATGAATTGATAAAATAATTAAATAAGTAACACAAATGTAATTATACACAGTATACAATGAAAAGGAAAAGAAATATAAACAGTATATAAAAGTTTGACGAAAAAGGGGGGAGATAGAGATGTAGCCCTCCTGACAGAGGATGACGTCTAGGGATAATCGAGAATTCCAACCCGGGGTTTCCCCGAACACCAAGAACAAGTGCCCTTTCAAGTTCTTTCTCTCCGACTCACTGGTCTACACTTAGAAAAGTAACATCCATTCGTGCCATTTTCGCAACTTTCACCCACCTTTAAATAAACTCACTCGAGGACAGTACTTATTTCTCCACCCTCAGTTTCCTTAAGGAGACCTCTACGAAAGAGGAATATATGTATTCATGCCTTTCGGCTTTGTTCACCAAACAACTTCATTCGCCACAGCCACGAGCCAACTGAAAACTGCCTTGTCTGCCCTATTGAAGAAGAGCAGCGAGGCATCAACACTAAAGACGGATCCGTCTCACAAGTGACAGCAGCTGTTCGACATAACCCCACAAGTCAGTAATGCCCGGTCACTGAACGAGAGCGTGCAAAACGATTTCGTCATTCTGCATGCAACTCGGACAAGCTCATCTGACAACACATCTGTGCCTATAGACTTTATCTCGAACTGGTAGCCCCCCCCTCCAGTAGCACTGCCAGGCCAAGGACATCAAGAAATTATCCATGATAGTTTCCGACCGGAGCAGACTAGCCAGTTCATTCTCCTCAGCACCCAGAGTCTCACCGAGACCATCACACTTTCCCGCTACTAATCGTCTATGAATTTCTAAAGCAGAACATCCATCGATCCCATTGCCCGAATGGTAGAGGGCTGTGAGTGCCTGAAGCCATTCTAGGTGCCAGGCGCCCAATCTCGGTCTTTTCTTCGCCCAGGACTGCAGCTTTATCAAGGAGATGAGCTGCGGAAAGACGAGCCTCACAGACGGAGCCTACACACACACACCGTCCAGAAATTTTTGGTGGTGACGAAACCTAAGAGCGTTTCTGCACATTAGGAACCACGGCATACCTAATCCGCCACTCAGAGATGCTGGCAACGAACTGACCGAATGATCATTGGAACGCGTCACGTCCATAAGAATTTAAATAAGAGACGCCCCAAACTGGTCAAGGCATGACGGTCATACGATAAACGATAACGGAGGCGATGTAGACATTCATCACCTCTGCCCAACATTTCAGGAACAGCTTCTTCTCAGGTCATTTCTGGGTGAGACTGGTTACTCTGTACTCCACCTCGCCTCAGTTGTTATCTACATGAAGGTCGGGACCAAACCAGACCTCGAGCAGTTTAACTGGTCCGTCAGTCTGACGTCCGATGAAGCCATCCGATGGCATCGACCTACCTCTTCAGGAGCCCAAGCGCAACCCACCGATTTGTCGGCGTTGATTTTGGCCCTGCAACCGGCTCTTATTCCTACTTTAATGATAATAATAATAATAATAATAATAATAATAATAATAATAATAATAATAATAATAATAATAATAATAGCCTGGATAGACTATAAAAAAGCTTTTGATAGCCTACCACATAGCTGGATTAGGAAATGCCTGGAACTGTATAAGATAGCACCTACTCTGCGAAACGTTTTGACTGTAAGTATGAGATCATGGAGAACCACACTAACTCTGAACAGTGACAATGAATCCCTAGATGCTGGTGATGTAAAAATTTCGTGTGGCATTTTCCAGGGTGACTCACTGTCACCACTCCTCTTTTGTTTAGCCTTAATACCTCTCTCAAAACTGCTCAATGACGCGCAGTACGGGTATAAAATGTTTGATAAAAATATAAATCATCTCATTTACATAGATGATTTAAAGCTTTTTGCAAAAAATGACCAACAACTCAAGGGCTTACTAGCGATAGTCAAACAATTCAGTGACGACATCAGAATGCAATTCGGCCTCGATAAATGTGCAAAAGCTACCTTTATCAAAGGAAAAATGACAGAAACATCTAACGTTAACCTTGACCAGCAGAATATCATAAAAGAACTAGACCCAGCGGAGAGCTACAAGTACCTAGGAGTAATTGAAGGGAACGGAATAAGGCATTCAGAGATGAAGGAAATGATCAGGAGAGAATGCTATCGAAGAGTGAGAGCAACACTCAAGACAGAGCTGAATGCGAGAAACAGGATCGAAGCGATCAATGCATTAGCCATACCAGTCGTGACTTACAGTTTCAATATCGTTAACTGGTCAGTTACTGAAATATGTCAGCTCGATAGAAAAATAAGAAAACTGTTGACAATGCATAAAATGCACCACCCTAAGGTAGATACAGAACGACTTTATCTGCCAAGAAAAGTGGTCTTTTGCAACTGGCAATAACAATGAAGATTGCGACAATTGGCCTAGACACCTACCTGAAAAAGCCTGAGGACTGGATGTTAAAACTTGTCTCAAAACATGAAAAGAAGAAAGCATCATACTCAGTAACAAAACAGGCAAAGGAATATCTAAGGGAATTCTGAATACAACCAATTTCGGGATTAGAGATAAACATACAAGAAACAAGCACAGAAAAAGCTAGGCGCATGAAAACCCGTGCCAAAACTGCGGCCTTAGATATTCTGAATAATAAATGGCAAGAAAAACCTCTCTATGGCAAATACCCAAAGAGAGCCAATAATGCAGATATTGACAAAGCCCTGACCCATCAATGGCTAATGGCCTCTGGCTTAAAATCTGAAACAGAAGGGTTTATCATAGCAGCTCAAGATCAATGCCTACCAACAAGAAACTACCAGGCCAACACATTAAAGAACGGCAGTAGCCCAACATGTCGTATATGCCGACAACAAAATGAAACCATTGATCATGTTGTCTCCAAATGCAGTCTTCTAGCGCCTACAGAGTACCTCAACAGGCATGATAGAGCAGCACAATATATTCACTGGGTAATTTGCAAAAACCTGGATTTGCCCCATGAAAAAAACTGGTGGGAACACAATCCACCTCCAGTGCTTGGAAATGACCACATCTCACTCCTCTGGAACTTCACCATCCAAACTGACAGAAAGATAGATGCAAATAGGCCAGACATGATATTGAAAGACTTCAAACAAAGAACATGCCTCCTCATTGATATAACTGTCCCAATCGATATAAACGTATCTGTCAAGACCTACCAAAAACTGAGCAAATATAAAGATCTTGAAATAGAAATCAGCAAAATGTGGAAGCTGAAGACTAAAACAATACCTGTTGTCATAGGTGCCCTGGGAATGATAGCGAAAGTTGCTGATTGCTACCTAACTCAGATACCAGGAGACCCCAAAATGGCAGAAATTCAAAAGATAGTGCCCCCCCCCCAAAAAAAAATATATATGGCACACTAGGCATAACAACAACGTGAGCTTCCAACCTGTTGTCTCTTGAGGTCTCTGGGTGAGACTTGGAGCCAACTTGTACAGACATAAAGCAAAAGTCAAACATAGAATAATAATAATAATAATAATAATAATAATAATAATAATAATAATAATAATAATGATAATAATAATAATAATAATAATAATAATAATAATAATAATAATAATAATAATAATAATAATAAGAAGAAGAAGAAGAAGAAGAAGAAGAGAAGAAGAAGAAGAAGAGAAGAAGAAGAAGAAGAAGAAGAAGAAGAAGAAGAAGAAGAAGAAGAAGAAGAAGAATTTCTATCATAGGCACAACTCCGGAAATTTGGGGGAAGGGACTTAATCGATTACATCAGCCCTAGTGCTTGACTTGTACTTGTTTTTATCGACCCTGAAATGATGAAAGGGAAAATCGAGTACGGCGGAATTTGAACCCAGAGCGTAAGGACGGACAAAATGCCGCAATACATTTTGCCCAGCATGCTAATAATAATCCTTACTAATATAAACACAAGGCCTGAATTTTGAGAGGAGGAGGACAGTCGATCACATTGACTTCATTGTTTTAGTGGTACATAATATATCGACACCGAAAGGGTGAAAGGATGAAAGTCGACAAAGCGGAATTTTAACTGAGAACGTAGCTGCAGACGAAATGATGTCAATAAGCATTTCTCCCGGCGTGCTAACGTTTCTGTCAGTGCACCGCCAGCGGCATGCTAATAATTATAGAAGCAACAATGAAAATACTGCAGTAGACGAAGTTGATAAAGGGAACAAAGAAGAAGAAGAAGAAAGAAGAAGAAGAAGAGAAGAAGAAGGTGATGATGATGATGATGAGGAGGAGGATGAGGATGATGATGATGAAAAGACGGAGGGTTGGAGGAGGAGGGGTCACGATGCAATGAAGTATTAGTGTTTTGATGATAAGCTTTAGCTGTGAATATTATTAGTCGGATTTCTAAGGTAATCAGATAATATCACACAAAAAGAACGAGAGGAATAAAGATAATCCGTTGCAGATCAATCTATTGCTCGTAATTTAGCTTAACGCATCAAAATAGCTATTTAATAAAAAATACTCTTCGTAATACCACACAACTGAAGAGGCGTTACATAACACACCCCATAAACATACACATATACATACGTACGTATACACATTTAAAGAATATCAGATATTTAAATGTGTGTGTGTGTGTGTGTGTGTGTGTGTGTGTGTATGTGTGACGTGCATCAACAAAGACAGACATCATGTAAGAAGTAATGAGGCACATATGTACGTGTTCCAACACATCAGCAATGAAGCCAGGTGTATGCATCCTATATATTCTTGTACTTGTTTCAGTCATTTGACTGAGGCCATGCTGGAGCACCACTTTATATATATGCATGCTCTAACTCGACCACTTACTTATATTTTCTGTTAACAGAAGAACTCTTTTAACTAAAGATAGAAGTCTTGTGACTTGGTTGGCATCAATTCTATGACGTAGAATTTAAATAAATTTCAAAGAAAATTATTAATAAATACACATTTACACACACATGGATCCAATTTTGTTTCTGCTTTTCTTGAAACTTCATTTCAGAAATAATATCTATTATCTGTCAACAGAAGCGTTAAGTTTTAAAAGTTATATATAACTGGCACTGCGTCTGTAATGACGACGAGTTTTTCAGTTGATCCGATCAGCTTAATACACTGCTCATGAAATTAACGTGCAAGTGGTTGAGCACTCCAAAGCGTGACACAGAATGTGAAAATCCGGACGTTAGATTTACAGAATCAAGTCATTTTTCCCAGCTGAGTGGACTGGAGCAATGTGAAATAAAGTGCCTTGCTTAATGACAGAACGAGCCGCTGGAAATGGAACTCACGACCTTACGTTCAAGAGACGATTGCCCTAACCACTAAACTACGCGCATATACATACTCGAGATTTAAATTCAATCTTTCAAAACACAAATATAATGATAGAATTAAAGCATTTCAAGTAGTTCTTTGTTTTCTTAATTATTTTGAATATTTGGAACAGCAGTGAATTAGATTTGTGTAATTTGAAATATTCGGAGTATTTTATATTTTTAAGACAAAATTTTGATGTCTTGATGCTTTATGTGTTCGGGCTCTATTGCTATAGCCTGATTTTAACTGTGTGTGTGCAAACGATAGATGAAGTTATAGGTGGGATGTTTTAACGAAGAACGTTATATTTGAGCAATACTATAATGGACGTATTACTTCTTAATTCACGTGTACCGCTGTGTTTCAAACGGAAATAGAGATGATCAATGCATTGTGATCCTTCTTTCCGCTATATCTGTTGCACGAAGATGAGATATTTGCCAATCTTACCTACCAATGTGGGAATAAACTAAATATGTCATGTATGCAGATACGTTCAACGATTTTAGTATGTATGCATGCATGCACACGTCCATTTCTCTGGACCAACGAGAAACGTTATAATTTATGCATAGAAGAACAAATACGTGCGTATAAATATAAATATGTATGTTCGTATGTATGTATGTATGTATGTAGATAATCTATCTACATACATACATACCCATACATATATAGTTAGATACATACATACACACGCTCGCGATCGCACACACGTGTATATATGTGCGTGTCTCTGTGGGTATGTATGCGTGTTGATGTGTATAGAATGAAGCTCTTGGGAATTTGCAATGTATTCATAAATATTACATGTATACATTGTAATATATGAACGTGATTGTTCCTTAAATATAAAAAATGCGAAAATTATACATATAAAGATGTGCATAAATATATTTACTTAACGACATACACACATATATGTGTGTGTACGTGAGTGTTTACGTATGTGTGTGTGTATAGCTGTGTCATTTATGTGTCTGTGTGTATATTTACATGTAATTTTGTTACATGCATTGACGTATAAAGGCTGGAAGCACTAATTTCCGGTAAGTTGAAAATATTTAAAAAACGATCCGAATAACATAAATGAAAGTAGCATGACAGACACAGTTGTTCAGAATAAAATATTTATTCCAAGAAAACTGTAGTTTGGATATTCTTTGATTTTCTCTTCGTTTCCATATTATTTACTTCATTACTTTCTAATTTAGTACATTATAATTTAGTTGCTGCATTATGCAAAACAAAGTTGATAATGTATATATATATATATATACATATATACATGGTAAGACGAGTGGCTGTGTGGTAAGTAGCTTGCTTACGAACCGCATGGTTCGACATCTATTGAGTTAAAAAGCATTCTGTACCGTATGAATATGTCCCCCGTTTAAGAAGCAGATTGGATTTATTTACATTTGTGAACAAAAAAAATGATACCCTTCCCCCACCCCTAACCCTAAAAGAGATTGAAATGCAATAGATCGATTCTAGGGTCATAATTATGAGTGACAATTTCATATGACACCGCTCGAAAAAAATTGCCGTTCAAACCGAAAAGATCCCTGTTGTGTCCTAGCATATGTGTTGTTTCTTTTGGTTTTCATATTTTCAAGTGGTGTTTTCTGTCTATTATTTTAATTTCATCCCACAGGGGGAGGTGGCCTCCATTTTTCCATACATGATCAACTATACCCGATTTATCCATATCTCCCCGTGTCACAGCTTTGTAATGTTCCCCTACCCTTATTTTGAGGGAATGGCATGTTTCGCCTTTGTATAACCAACAACAGCTGCATGGGATGGCGTACACGTAGTTCTTAGTCAATTCTGCCGAGATCGACTCAGACTTATTTTATTCACCGATAAAAAAAGTACAGCTGAACACTGGACTGAATGTAATAGACTTAGACCCTCCACTTTAGTGCTGGCCTTGTGCCAAAATTTGAAACTAATATACATATACGAGACTTTATTTGATCTGGTTTAGCATAATTTAACAATAATTTCGCTGTTGATAGATAAAACACTTTCCGTTGTCTCACATGTATTTTTGTTGATATTTATAGGTTTAACATTTCGCAACCCCATATCGTATACGTTTAATTTTCGATTTTTTTTCTTTTCTGTTTTTCACCAGTTGTTTAGTCAACTGATCGTCTTTACTTTTTTTCTCGTGTTTCAAATCGGTTCCGGAAAAGAATAAGTTATTACGCTTTGATTTGGCATGGGTTAATTTATCGAAGCAACTACGTTACAAGGATCAACCTTGAAACACGGTTAACCGAAAAGTAACTAAAAGAAATTGATCAGTAAATATAATTTGAATCACTGTACATTATTTCCGATCTAACAATTAGTTGTTTCCCTCATGCATATTCGTTCACAATTATGAGAAGACAAAGCAATTATATTTTCTTAACTTTCTAATTATTAGTTTCTTGAAATAGTTTCCTGTTGAATTGCATTTGTTCTTGTATTAAACTATATGGGTTGGTGTTTAATAGGGGGGGGGCATTTAGGGCTTATATTGAAAACCATTAATGCTACTGAGTTTTATGTAGTTTGTTAACGATATTGTTGGATATATAGCAAATGAGGCGAGTATTAGAAATAATTATTCTTTTTCTCCCATTTTGTTATTGTCTTTGTGTTTTGTTTTTTGTTTTCTTTTGCTAGAGAATTGAAATGGTTTCATCTTGCGAGATTAACAAAATTTGTGTTACGCATATTCAATTTCCTGAGAGAAAACTTATTGTTTATACGAGAAATATATTATTCTTCTCGTGGATGCATGGTTGATGGTGTTGCGCAGGAATTTCCAGATGATTGCGGATCTTAAGGAGGATGTTTGAATAAATGTACTGTTTAGAATCACTTTAGTAATGCAAATTACTGAGTATTACAGAGTATAGATCTGTTGTATCAGATAGGTTTGTTAAAAAAAATGTATCCACTTTCAGGATATAGAAATAGCTCAAGTCGGAGCATTTGTGAGAGGAAGCAAGACCTACGACACTATACCCACTATGGAATTTTACGCAAAAGAGGAGAGCATTCTGCATCAGTAATACGCAAAGCTTACAATGTCCTAGATTTTGGTCTCTCTAAGCAAGTATATTACGCAAGGCTGTCGAATCTGAACGAGGAATGATAAAAGACCATTAGTTACTTTAGAATAAATTCATTATTATGTGTTGACGGGGGGATATCCATTAGCATTGTTGCTACGAGGCTGACATTCTACCTCACAAGGAATTCTTACATCGCTATCTCAGTTCAGATAGGAGGAATCCCAATAGTAAATGGAACACTTAGTTGTGGTCACGCAATTGATCAAGGATGTCGAAGAGAATGGATGAGACATATCTGCGTTGAGGCTGGATTCTGCGGACGCCTAAACCTCGAGTCAACATAGACTCGTTCAAGAGGATCTGAATAGTCACCATGTCCTATACGGGACTACTACAAAAGCTTTAGCCTAAGAGTCTGTGTTGATTCCAAAATATCAGAGTACATTTGAAAAAGAGATTATCACTAGATTGTACCGTTTCAGTAATCCCTTCGTGCTTGCAATTAGGAAGTTATGGTTTGTCGATGGAATGCAGTGTAGAAGGCTAATCAATATGACTGGTGTTCGGCATTAATGCCTTTATTGAGGATTGGCGCCAATAACTTCAATTATGAGGGGCAGAAGGCCCCTAAAGGTCCATGATGATTTGTTGACTTCTGGTCGCATACATTTCAAGCTAATCAAGGCCAGATATTTTGTGCCACATAAAAGCAGAATTAAAAACACGTTCGACCTCTCGGTTGATATGTATATATATATATATATATATATATATATATATATATATATACGATCAATCACCGAGAAAGTTAATGAAGAAGCTCCGAAAATGCTTTTAATAGCAGCCTGAAAAACATGTCATTCATCCGTAAAACTCACAAAGAATTGCAAGCCTGGCTATCTACTTTAGACACCTCAGATCTACTTGGCAATTTTAAGGCCTGAATTTACAATATTATATCCTCTCTCAGATTTATTGGCTGCATTATTGTCATATGAGGTGTTAATATCTGCAGTAAAAGGTTTTGAGAGGAACTTTAGTTAGTTTGTGCGTAAATGGCTAGGATTTTCTAGATGTCAGAGTTGCATCACTCTGCATGGAAAGAAATTTGATTTAAAATTCCAAACCAGCAGCGTGAAAGAATTTGTGGTAACACCTGCTAGGAATGTGTTGCAATACCGAGATTCCTGCGACCCTAAATTCTCTCAGATTGGTATTGAGATCAGAAGATAGAAATAAAGAACACTGGAGGCTATCATGACAAGGTGCAAGGAGAAGACAAGAGGTTACTGTTCCGTAGTGGGTGACAGCATTTGTTCAAGAAGGATTAAAATGTCTGTCGGGATTACGCGCCTGAAAACCTAGCTAGAATGTAACCAATAGGTTGCACGCTTAGTCACATGGCCTGCGTCTTGGAGTGGGGAAAATGCTTAATTTAGGGTGTTTTTTTATCTCTTGCTCAACCTGTTTTAACGATACAACTTATTTTGCCCATTCAACATGATTTTCTCAAGAAAGATCGAATCATCAAGATGCCTCCTGTGCTTGAAACGAGGGACTCTGAAAGAGGGATGCTAGCACTTAAAGTATAAACAAGTCTTAAAGCTCATAAAAAAACACTATTCGAAGTGGGATTAGCCATTGCAAATGCTTTCTCTGAATGAAGTTTATCACCTTTCTCAAGGCTGGCGTGAAGACGTCAGCTGCCTGGTTCACTTGCAACAGCGATGGAATGGGCGGACAAATGAGAATAAGAGAAAGAAATGCACTAAGATGTAGTTATGTCGACGAAATGGTCGCCAAGCAAGGTGTGATTCCATCGAAGTCAGCTACAGAGAATTTGCTGACCACACTCTCTTCAAAACGTGCTACATATTGAGCATCGCAGTGGCTGTAGGCGGAAAAAACATCTAATTGGCTGTAAAGGCATTAGAGGTTGCCTCAAGTTGGCTGTGGAACGGGAATGCGAGCGCTGTAACGAGCACTGTTAACAGGGCTAATGCTAACAGATATAATATATGATTTATCAGCCCTAGTGGGATCTCCTGATTTAGGGTGTCCGACTGTTGAAAGCTCCGAAACTACTTATAACCCGACCGCTGATGATATGCGCATATGCATCACAGATTATGCATGGGAAAGTGTGTTTAACGTGTGTTGAGTGAATATCTGTCCACTGTACGAAAGGTCTTCTTTAAATCGGCAATTTGTGCGCGCATCTTGTTAATTATGCCACCTACATATAGTATACCTGAATGCAGAAAAACACTTTAGATGAACAGCAATTGATCAGGGAGAGGAATTACCTTTTTATGAAGAGTGAATTTAGATTTCATCTATGTTTGAGTTCCATAATATCATTAGAAACAGAGAAGCTTTGTATTTATGGTGATAAACGAAAGTTCCAAAACAGTTCTGCTATTCAGTTGTGAGTTATTCATGGCTAGGTCGTTTCTTACGTTGTTCTCCAGATGTTTCGTCACTGAAGCGATATATGTCTTTCATAGATATTTCTATTCCCGGGTTGATAACAAGCGCTTCATACAAGAGAAATGCAGGATATTATTAATCATTCATAGACATGACGGATGTTTACATATGTGCTTGTTTCTGCATGCTTGTATATGTTGTATGTGTGAATATGTGCGTTTGTTTGTGTATACCTGAGTGTGTGTGTGTAGCGGACGCACCACTTGGTTCTCCCTAGTGCAGAGGGTGTCATTCTGTAATGTTGTGAGGCAAAACTCTAGTAGATAAAACTGTAACGAATAGGTACTGTTGTCATGGAAAATAGAGAGAACGAATATTGATGAATGATATCATTTACAATTGATTTCAACAAACTTCCTATTTTCCAAGGTAACGCAACTATTCTATTGTCGTAAAAGCAAAAAAAAAAGCTAACTTCATTCGGAATAAACGAAAACATTTTTAGACTGCGATATATCAATTTATGAAGAAAAAGATAAGCAACAGAGAGCTTGGCACGCATAGAAGCAAGCTCTGCAACGTGACGTTTGAGGGAAAACGCTTAGTCAATATCCATACCACTGTTCTTTTTGCAAAGTAAACATCGGCTCTAATTCTGAGTACGATATGCATTACAAATCAAGGTGTGTCAGGTAATTGTGTATGCTATATTAAAGGAAAATATTGTCGTAAATATTCGAAACAGACGGTTCACAATAAAGTAGTTAAAAGCCATATATACAACTGGTAGTTATAAATGATGTCTGCGTAATAAAATTGAAAATAACCAAATATTAGAATACCTCTTAAATAATAAAGATTATAAAATAAATATAATTAAATACTCAGATGATAAAGAGAATTATAGATAAATTTATAGGAAGAATTATAGAAGTATAAAAGGAGATTAACAAACAGGCAGATAAAACCTGAAACGAAGTTAAATAATATACGAGGAATAATAATTTTGTTTAGAGATAAAAATATCAATAACATTTACGGCGAAAGTGAAAACACTACGGAATATATTTTTTAGAAGCTTTCAAGACGGTAGAAAATTGTCTTGAATTTCATAAATAGTTAATTGCATGGTCGTCGTACTTTCTGACTCAACGTTAAATCTTAGAAACGGAAAATACTAAAACAAATTGTCTAAGATGCTATAATAATAACAATGTGTCGATATGTTTGGTCTACTATAATTTTTGAAACGAAAAGACATACATGATATTTTTCTACCTTTATTCTTGGAGTGTGCAGATATTATAGTACATGTGAATTTGATTATATAGGCGTGTGCATATGTGCGTGTATGTATGTGTTGTTTGTGTGCGTATGTGTCTATGTTTGTATGCATGTATGTGTGTAAGTTTATGTGTGCCTGTGCGTGTCGTCTAATTTTAATTATTTGAATCTTTCGGGTAAGGAAAGAAATGGTTTCTAACAAAGTCGCAAAGCTCCATTTTTAGAATGTAGATAACAAATATAACTTCACACTGAGAACATGAGAAAGTGTCTTGCATCCCTTTATTGTTCCGCTTACTGATTGCATCTGTAATGTGCGAGTTAGCGGCTTGATTTTTCTTTCTGAAAACCCCAGCTTATACAGGTTATCACTTAACATTTCGTCACAAAACCAAGTGCACCAATTGTTATTGATATAAATATAAATTTATATTCTGGATATAGAATCTGGGTTTTTCAAGCAATAGTTCTAAATTTACACTCTTTTTCTTCAATTTTCGAAGCATGGCAACCGATTGCAATGGTGGTACACATATTTTCTGTTCCAAAGAACACTTGTTTGCACTTGATAGAAACTTCGAAGGAAACCTACCAATGTTCTTTGTGGTGTTGTATTGTACGTATTCTTTGTAGTGATTGGTATTGTACGTATTGAGCTGCAAGGTCGACAACAAAACGGATATTATTATTATTACTATTATTCTCATTATATTATCGTTACTATTGTAATTATCATTATCGTCACCATCATTATCGCCATTGTCATTGCCATTATTGTTATTATTTTTCATATACACTCAACATAGAAGACTGTTGGAAAAGAAAAAAATCCTAACATTGGACAACAACAAGTAACCTTAGATGCCATGAACTCTGCTAAGTATCCTAGCTGTCCCTAATAAAAGCAGTATCCTAGCTATCCTTGGAGCTGTATTAAACTGGGTTTTATGATTATCTCCTCTGTCCATCTGATCACATCTTTAGGGACAATTCTCAATACATCTATCACTACTGGGATTTATTTTAACCGCATTTTCCATAGCATCTGTACTTCAATATCTAGGTTCTTTTTTTTCTATACGTCTCATATTGATTTTTTCATCATTTGGGAGTGTAATGTCAATTTTCTGGCACTTTCTATTGTCTCTGTCTACAATTACTAAATCAGGCTTTCTAGCTTCTATTACCCTTTGAGTCTCAGTTTTTAAAGTCCCACAGCATCTTGTATTTCTTACTTTTTAGTACTTTCCTAGGTTTATGTTCATGCCGTTTATTAGTATGTTCAAACCCTAGCTTTCAGCAATACTTTCAGTGGATTACTATCCCTAGGTTGTCATGTCTTTTCTTGTATTCTTTTTGTGCCATCATGCTACATTCAATTACGATATAAGTAACGCATTCCTCTTTTTATTTGCATTAACTACATTGAAATCTCCTTGGTTTTTGTCTATCTTGGCTCTTATCCAATTAGTCCTTTATGCATGATCTAATGCTGCTACTAACAAAATTCCTGTTTCCCTTTTCATCATTCCTTTCTGCAAACATAGTCTTATATTAGTCTCACCACTAATATTTGCTGCAACTATCTTTGCGAATCTACCAGGCAACGCCTTCTCCTGCCAGTCAGATAATTGTGGTTTTTTTCTGGTATTTAACTTCATTTCGGTTTTTGGTTTCCCTATATCTTACTCTGACTCTAGTGCTTTTAATAAACTTTTTTCACTACTACCTATGTAAGAGTCTATATCTACTGTAGCCAACTACACGCAGTCTTCTCCTCATATTAACCCCTTTCGCCTTCCTTTCTATGTAAGTATAATATTGCTACTCCTGCTGCCCTTGTGTGGAATCCTCCATTCATATTGAATTCCTTCCTAATCCTTCTGACTAGCTTTGCTAATTCAGTTTTTGTCCAACCTCTAAAAGCTGCTGAGTATTTAAGTAATGTTACTGCCCAAATATTTGCAGCCTTCACTAGATTTGACTTCATTAGCTTCCTCACCCTTTTGATGTACTCCTCAAATTCCGTTTTCATTTCTATAGTACTCTGTCAGATTCTAATATTCCTATATACTTATAACTCTCTCTTTCTTTCAATGATTTTAATGTCTCGCCATCTGGCATTTGGATGGTTTCGCTGTTGACTACCTGTTCCCCTCTCATGATTAATATTGCACACGTACCTATGTCAAATTCCATCCTAATATCTTCACTGAACAGTTGTACAGTCTGTATTAAGGAATCTATCTCTTTTTCATCCTTACTAAAAAGCTTCAGTTCATCCATTTAGAGTAAATGGTTAATTTTTCCCTTACCCTTTCTGAACTGATACCCTGTCTTTGCCTTACTTAATACTAACTGAGGCAAATATATAGCAATTATTAAAGGAGACAACATTTAATAATTCCTGGAAAATTCCTCATTTCATATTAACTTTCCCTCAGTGTATGTCACCTGATTAGAGGTCTACATTCCATTTCTCCATGCAAAACCTAATTAATTCTTTTAAGTAGTCTGCTATACTGAATATACTCAGGCATTCACTTATCCATGAGTGTGGGATCATGGCATATGCTCTCCTATAATCTATCCATGATATTGTTAGATTTTTCTTTCTATCTTTTACTAGAAATAGTTCATGCGTTCCTCTAGCCTTTTTTCTGCATCCTTTTTATTCTCCTGGCAGTAAATTCTGGTAAACAGTAATGCTTTTCCGAAAGTATTCCTGTTAACAGCTTCCACACTAATGGTAAGCAAGTTATTAGTCTATAGTTGTTAGCTGTACTACACTTGCTCTTATCTTACATAATGAGTCTTGTTCTCCCTTTCGTCATCCAGTTGGATATTGTTCCTCCATTATGGCAAACCTGAAGTTCTTCCCGTAGCCTCCAATGTAAACTACTAAATTTCTTTAGACAGTATCCTTGAATTAAATCTGGTCCTGGGACCTTCCAATTCGGCATTTTTCCTAACTTTATTAATTCATACACTACTTAATCTTAGATCTGGCTGCTTCCAACTGACTATTTCTTCCCTCACTTTCTTTAACCAAACTGCATCTCCAGTATGATTGACTGGCTTATCCAAAATATTATTCCAAGCTTCTTCCGCATTAGGTTTCTCATCTTCTGGATTTCGTTCCCACTATTGATTTGGTTATAAAATTCCCTCTGGTCTGTCTCAAATAATCTATTCTGTTGATACTGATCTATTCATTTCTGATATCGGGAGACCTTATCTGCTACTGATATGATACCCTGTGTCGAGTCTTGTATTACTCTCCCAAATGCTTTCTCTTTGACTAAGTATGTTTTCTCAAGGGAGCATTTGCAACTTGTGTATCCTAACTTGGTCAGTTTCCAGGTTTTGATTCAACTCAGACCTGTTCTTAAAGTTTTCACTTTATTTTGTAGTCTTATTTTCCACATTTCCTCTCTTTTAATCTTTCTCTGTGAGCTATCTAATCTTCTATTACTACATGTGGAAATTGAACCGGTGACTATTAGATATTAAGGCAGTATGATTTCCCAGGACACAACATTTGTTTGAACACACGAATTCACACAGAGTCTTGCAAGCACATACACAAAGGAATTATGTATTCTTTTACTTGTTTCAGTCATTATACTGTGGTCGTGCTGGAGCACCATATATATATATATATATATATATATATATATATATATATGTGTGTGTGTGTGTGTGTGTGTGTGTGTGTGTGTGTATTATGTATGTACGTATGTCCTCCACTGGTATTGGTTCCATCGACTCGAAAACGATAAAAAGCAAACTCGAGCCCGGCTAAATTTGAACTAAGAATATATATATATGTATATATGTATATTTATTAGATGGTTTGGAGGTAATACACAGGTATTATATATTACAAAAAATAAAGC
Source organism: Octopus sinensis (assembly GCF_006345805.1). Classification (NCBI taxonomy): domain Eukaryota; kingdom Metazoa; phylum Mollusca; class Cephalopoda; order Octopoda; family Octopodidae; genus Octopus; species Octopus sinensis. The sequence continues at coordinate 960,248 of NC_042997.1, read as the reverse complement.
AAACCTTATTTTTTCTAATATATACATACTCTTTAACTCTTTTACTTGTTTCAGTCATTTGACTGTGGCCATGCTGGAGCACCGCCTTTAGTCGAGCAAATCGACCCCGAGATTTATTCTTTGTAAGCCCAGCACTTATTCTATCGGTCTCTTTTGCCGAAACGCTAAGTAACGGGGACGTAAACACACCAGCATCGGTTGTCAAGCGATGTTGGGGGGGACAAACACAGACACACAAACATACACACACATATATATATACATATATATATATATATATATATACGACGGGCTTCTTTCAGTTTCCGTCTACCAAATCCACTCACAAGGCTTTGGTCGGCCCGAGACTATAGTAGAAGACACTTGCCCAAGGTGTCAAGGTGCCAGGCAGTGGGACTGAACCCGGAACCGTGTGGTTGGTAAGCAAGCTACTTACCACACAGCCACTCCTGTGCCTATATATATATATATAAATTCAGTGTACATTTAAACATGTAACAGACATCCATCATAGGACTCCTTGCACGCTTGAGAGGACAGTTAAATTTTCCAAACCACTATTAGGGATAAAATTTCGAAGAGAATGAAAAATATAGAAACATTTACCGTCTAACTCCTGGACCAATGGTTTCAGACCTTTTCTAGCAAATAAAATAATTTGCTAGGCGAAGTCTTTTGCAGCAGGTACCCCTTAGATTAAATATTTATACACGAAGCAATCCAGTATATATCCCGTGTTTATACATTCTGGATAGGGATGCAAAGGGTAGGTTCGCAGCATTTTCAAATTTATAAATTATCTAATTATTGTGCTGAGGACGGGAATGAATTTGTATAATTCTAACCCAGAAACGCGTCCACAATTGATCGAAGACTGTTTGGTTTCGTTATTTTTCTTCTTTTGCCTATGTGAGTTACAAGTATTGTTATCTGTGGAATAATATCTGTAGTAAAAAAAGGAATAAGCTGTTTTTGGCTGCTATTTCTAAATCTTCGGTATGTGTTTATGCAACTTGTTGCTTAACCCTTAATTATATATATATCATTTCAATCCCAGAGCCTAAGTCTGTGAGGGACCTGGGTATCGACATGAGTGTTGATACCTCTTTCCAAGTGCACATTACCATGATGGCGACAAAGTGCAGACGACTGGCTGGGTGGATCCTAAAAACATTCAGAACCAGAGATAAGGAAACCATGATGGTCCTCTGGCGGACATTCGTCCTCAGCCGCCTGGATTACTGCTCAAAGCTATGGCCACCCGCCAGTATAAAATTAACAGCGGACCTTGAAGCGATCCAGAGAAGATTCACAAAGAAGATCGTCTCTTTGCAACAGCAAAGGTTGAAACAGCTAAGACTCTACTCCCTGGAGAGAAGACAGGAGAGGTATGCAGTAATATATGTCTGGAAGATCCTGGAAGAAATTGTGCCAAATTTTGGCATTGTAAGCTACACCAATGCTAGAACGGGACGACACTGCATAGTGCCAAAGATCCCAGCAATGCCATCACGCTTCAGGACCAGCTTCTGCAACAGCCTGGGTTTCAAGGGCCCACACCTTTTTAATATTTTCCCAAAGAGTCTGAGGAACTTGCACAAAGTAGATGTAGCGGTTTTTAAATCAAAGCTGGACATCTCCCTGTCGAGAGTCCCAGATGAACCTACCTCACGGCAAGAGGTGCAAATGAGAGTAGCTATATAAAACTCCATTCTTCACCAAGTGCCACATATTAGACGAGGTTCTTCGCAATGACAGTGTAGCACAAAACGGCGGTGCATCAGCATGGCCGCAGCTCTGAGCTGAAACTAGAGAAAAAAAATATATATATATATATATTTAGATAGATAGATAGATAGATAGATAGATAGATAGATAGATAGATAGATAGATAGATAGATAGGTATATTTTAGTGGAACAAATCGACCCCAGGACTTATTCTTTGTAAGCCTAGTACTTATTCTATCGTTATTTTCCAGGAACCGCTGTAAACATAGCAACATCTGTTGTCAAGCGAGGGCTGGGGACAAAGACAGACACACATACATACACACACATATATATATATTTTGTTTTATTCTTTACCATTATTCTCTCCCTTTCTCTCTCTCTCTCGCTCGCAATATATATATATATATATATATATATATATTTAGATAGATAGATAGATAGATAGATAGATAGATAGATAGATAGATAGATAGATAGATAGATAGATAGGTATATTTTAGTGGAACAAATCGACCCCAGGACTTATTCTTTGTAAGCCTAGTACTTATTCTATCGTTATTTTCCAGGAACCGCTGTAAACATAGCAACATCTGTTGTCAAGCGAGGGCTGGGGACAAAGACAGACACACATACATACACACACATATATATATATTTTGTTTTATTCTTACCATTATTCTCTCCCTTTCTCTCTCTCTCTCGCTCGCAATATATATATATATATATATATATATATTATATATATATATATTTGCGTGTATATATATAAATATATATATATTTGTATATATATATATACATATGATGACTGCGATCATGTGCTAAATATATTCTATTTGAATGTCTAAAAAAATTCTACTAAATTATATTTATAAGGTTTGACATCATATATCGGTTATTACAGGATCTTTTTCATTTCTTCCTATGATGTGAACTTCACATTTTGGGTGGCACTCTGATACGCAAAATTTTCAACGAATGCTTCCCTTTAAATACATCAGTATTTTATCAAAGTATTTTTGAATTATCCAAAATTAACGGAACTATAAAGAAGAAAACAGTAAATAGGAAAGAGAATTTTTGGAAAGATGAGAAGAATTTTTCATCTTTCAAAGAAATTGTAAGAAATTGAGTTTTGGGTATAGTAACATACACACATATATAAACATATATATATGTGTGTGCATATGTAAACATATATATATATATGTGTATGTATATATATATATACATATCTCTGTATGTATGTATGTATGTATGTATGTATGTATATATATATATATATTATATATATATATATATATATATATATATATATACATATATATATATATAATATATATATATATATTATATATATAATATATATATATTATATATATATATATATATATGAGACAGAGGAGATTTGATTGTTTGTATGCCTGTATGTACATACATATAAGTGCATGAACTTTATAACGAAATCCAATATTAGAAAATGCTAACAAAAGCAATGAACAAAATGATAACCTGTGTTCTACTGCTACAAAAACTATAGTTTTCGTTTCTACTATAGACTACCTTCTAATGTGAGAGAGGTCATTAGTCGACATTGCATCTACCCCAGTCTTCGACTGGTATTAGTTTCATCGACTCAAAAACGATAAAAACCAAACTCGAACTCGGCTAAATTTGAACTGAGAAACGCCAAGAGAGACGTAATGTCGCTAATAATTTTCTCAGGGCGTGGTAACGACTCTGCGATTTCGTCGGCTTCTTAACGATAATAATAACAATAAGAAAAAGAAGAAGAAGAGGAAGAAGAAGAATTATAGTAATAATATTATTATAATTATTATTATTATTAATAATAATAATAATAATAATAATAATAATAATAATAATAATAATAATAATAATAAGAAGAAGAAGAAGAAGAAGAAGAAGAAGAAGAAGAAGAAGAAGAGAAGAAGAAGAAAAGAAGAAGAAGAAGAAGAAGAAGAAAAACCTCTCTATGGCAAATACCCAAAGAGAGCGAATAATGCAGATATTGACAAAGCCCTGACCCATCAATGGCTAATGGCCTCTGGCTTAAAATCTGAAACAGAAGGGTTTATCATAGCAGCTCAAGATCAATGCCTACAAACATGCCAACATATTAAAGAACGGCAGTAGCCCAACATGTCGTGTATGCCGACAACAAAATGAAACCATTGATCATGTTGTCTCCAAATGCAGTCTTCTAGCGCCTACAGAGTACCTCAACAGGCATGATAGAGCTGCACAATATATTCACTGGGTATTTTGCAAAAACCTGGATTTGCCCCATGAAAAAAACTGGTGGGAACACAATCCACCTCCAGTGCTTGAAAATGACCACATCTCACTCCTCTGGAATTTCACCATTCAAACTGACAAAGATAGATGCAAATAAGCCAGACATCATATTGAAAGACTTCAGACAAAGAACATGCCTCCTCATTGATATGACTGTCCCAATCGATATAAACGTATCTGTCAAGACCTACCAAAAACTGAGCAAATATAAAGATCTTGAAATAGAAACCAGCAAAATGTGGAACCTGAAGACTAAAACAATACCTGTTGTCATAGGTGCTCTGGGAATGATAGCGAAAGGAGCTGATTGCTACCTAACTCAGATACCAGGAAACCCCAAAATGGCAGAAATTCAAAAGATAGTGCTCATGGGAACTGCTCATATCCTACGCAAAATACTCTCTATGTAATCCCAAGTTTTAAAACAAACTTTTTTTTAAATCTATGTATTAGACATTCACTAGTACAACACCAAAAAAAAAACAAATATATGGCACACTAGGCATAACAACAACGTGAACTTCCAGCCTGTTATCTCTTGAGGTCTCTGGGTGAGACTTGGAGCCAACTTGTACAGACATAAAGCAAAAGTCAAACGTAGAATAATAATAATAATAATAATAATAATAATAATAATAATAATAATAATAATATAATAATAATAATGATAATAATAATATATAATAATAATAATAATATATAATAATAATAATAATATATAATAATAATAATAATATATAATAATAATAATAATAATATATAATAATAATAATAATAATAATAATAATAATAATCATAATAATAATAATAATAATAATAATAATAATAATAATAATAGAACTCAATACGGTGATGATAGCATGGTTTACAGAGATGACCAGTTATTCCAACTTATCAGAAGGCTTCTCAGTCTCTCTTGCTCTTTCTATGCATAGGTGTATATAAGATATGAGATAAAGAGTAAGAAAATGGAATTTATGAGATTTTTATTAATCCCTACGATCGTTTAGAGCCATCATCCATCGATCCCTTGCGAGTGAAAAGGTGTCACGGTACATCATTCGGTGCTGGCTGGCCTGCCTCGTCATGTGACTTTTCTTTTACGTAAATTAAGATCATAGCCGAATTAAACAACACGGATGGAACGAAAAGCGAAACACAAAAAAAAAAAACAAAGCAGAATTGGGCATTCAAACTGCTCCTTAGAGACTATTGAATTTTATGAGGTACATATATATATATATATATATATATATATATATATTCACACACCCATATGTACATGCACACATACGTCACATTCACTCATTTTACTTCAATCACACAGATAACCGCTGACGGACCAATGTCTATATTTACAGACTCTTCAGACTCCAGCCGCTATTCGTTTGTGATTGTTATCACGCCAATCAGGTGTTGATTTATGATTTGATATCAACAGCTTCATACACCCACAAATACCGATTCGGACACGTATAGTCGTGTACATATACATCCTCACTTGTTCGCACACACATAGGTGCATGAACAACGGTACCCACCGACAAATACATAGACACTCCCGCACAGACAAACCAGTATACAGGTACACAACAATAGACATGTGTACATATTTTGACATACTCACATGCAAGCACATACACATTCATGTATATGTTTGTGTATGTGTATTCACACACATGTGCGTAAGCATGTGCGTGGGGGCATAGAATGCAATCAGATAGAAATAAGCGAAACGGAAATTAAAGGAGGTATACTTTGACAAGTCAACTCACGAGGCACGTCTGCACCGACCCGAATGATGCAACACGAGTATGTGTACAGCATCTTAACCGTGAGGGACCAATGCACGATGGATCGAAACGATCATAGTGATTGTTAAAGAATCTCATGAATTCCCTTTTTTTTCTCCTTATCTGATATATTATAACTTTTGCGGGCACAAAGGAATGATGACACCAGGTAGCCGAATAAAGTGAAGGGGATTTAAACGTTATACAACAAGGTACGAGGGGCGTTCAATAAGTAATGCCCCTGACCCACTTCCCATAGGAGTAGAGCAACGACACTTGGCACAGTTATTAGTCTTTTCCTACATAGGAACTACTCAGAGTTATGCATTTCTCCCATGGTTTGATACATCTCTGGATACCGTTTTTGTAGAAGACCCCAGCTTGGTCCTCCAATCACGACGTGACTTCAGAAATCAAGGCTGCATCATCTGGGAAACGCTTTCCTTTCAAAATCAACTTCATGGCTGGGAAGAGGTGAAAATCAGAGGGTGCAAGGGGAGGAGTTCATAGCTGCACGCCTGTGCTTCTGATCTGGCGACACGCGAGTTGTGGACCGGAGCGTTGTCCTGCAGGAGGAGGATGCCTTTGCTGATCTTGCCCCGCCTCTTGATTTTGATAGCTTCTTTTAATTTCCTCAAAAGTGGAGCATAATAGGCTCCTGTAATTGTGGTACACTTTGCCAGGAAATCTGTCATCACTACTCCGCCCTGGTCCCAGAAGACTGTGAGCATAACCTTGTCAGCGGAGGGCTGCACCCTTGCCTTCTTTGGAGGAGGTGAGTCATGGTGCTTTCACTGCATTGACTGGGCTTTGGTCTATGGATCATAGTGATGGACCCAGGTTTTATCCTGTGTGATCACTCTTTTGAAAAATTTTGACTCATCTTCTTGGCACACTCCAAATTCATCCTCGAGCACTCAACGCGTTCTTGCTTCTGGAAAGGTGTGAGCAACCTGGAAATCCATCTGGCAGACACCTTTTGCATATGCAAATGGTCATGAATGATAGTTTCCACAGACCCGGTACTAATCTTGACCTTATGGGCTATTTGGCGAATAGTTATGCGTTGACCTTCCAAAATGGCAGCCTCAACTTGACGGACAGACGTCTCATCAACGGCAGAAGGGGGCGACCAGATCTGGGAGCTGTTTCCACAGAGTTCCGACTATGTTTGAATTCACAATGCCAGCGTTTTACAAGGTCATATGATGGGGCATAATCACCATAAGTTACTTTCATTTCATCAAAAGTCTCCCGTGGTGTGCGTCCTTTCAAATACAAAAACCAGATCACTGCTCGACACTCAACAGGCTCCATTTCACACTTGACTCAGTTCAAACATCTGTAAATCGGAAACCACAATTAGTTCAGAGCTTTAATTCGCTACTTTATCCATAGAGGTATACATAAGTAGACATGCAAAATTTCAGATAGATCAAACTACTGCAAGTGGGTCAGGGGCATTACTTATTGAACGCCCCTCGTATATACGCAAATTTAAAAATTATGACTTGCGTCTATGCATATATATATATATATATATATATATATAGAGAGAGAGAGAGAGAGAGAGAGAGAGAGAGAGAGGGGGATAGATAGATAGATAGTAAATAGATAGATATATAGATAGATAGATAGATAGATAGATAGATAGATAGATAGATAGATAGATAGATAGATAGATAGATAGATAGATAGATAGATAGATAGATAGATAGATAGATAGATAGACAGATATTCAAATTGAGCATGTATATAGTGGAACAGCAAGAGAGGAATAGAGGTTAAATTTTTTACTGCATTTTTAGAAATCTTGGCTTTTTTTGCTTTGTTGTTGCTTTCGTTACTTTGTTTTTGTTATCAACCACTTTTGTTATTCCCAGCTCTGTATGTGTGTCCTTAGAGAATTTGGTTTCCTTTGGTGTGAGTACATTTTTACATGTTTATTTATTTTACTTCTTTGGCTTGATAAAATAAAAAGTAAAATCCAGACTTCAAAACAACATATTCATGAAGATGAATATAAATACTACCAAATTTGAAGATGCAGAAAAATTTATTCAGTGAAATAACGTTGCAGCTCTTTGGTATTAGGAGCCCTGAAAATTAAGCTTTATTATTTTATAGTAGATATATTATTGCATATATACATACACAAAATCTTGATCTTTTTCTTGATGGTATGTCAGCTCTTGAGAATCCTAAAGATTGTCTCCTCTTCTCACGTGGAGCTAGCGTGAATCGTCATTTTGTAATAATAACGCCAAATATTTTGATAAGCCTGAATTTCTTTACGTTACACAAATACGCAGCCATATATATATATATATATATATATATATATGTATATATACACATCTCTCCCTATTCCTTTCTCTCTCTCTCTCTCTCTATATATATATATATATATATAATATATATATATATATATCTCATATATGTATATATACATATATATGTATAGAGAGAGAGACAGACAGACAGACAGACAGACAGAGAACATGCAAATGAAGCTCCTATTCTATCATGCTGGACACTTTCTAATGACGCTGACTGGCAAATCAGTTTTTCGTGGTTGCACCGATATAATATAGGATAAATATAATAAAACTAGGATAAAGATCCCTCTGTTGTACGTCAATTAATATGATATTGCCAGAAGAAATGAATCCATGAAGAGGATCAATCGGATATCCACGGATATTATGAAGTATACTGTAATCATCCCAGGAATCCGGACTATAATCTTAAGAGACATATAGTTTGTGGAAACGCGTGTAGCGATCGATGCATTAAATGTTAATAAATTCTATCCGAAAATTAGTACTATTATGTTTGTTTGTAGACAGAGAGGGGGGAGGGGGAGAGAGGGAGATACATACTAATATATAACAGTAAGAATGCATCCTCACACTTGAACAATTGTGATCTCACATAAAACAATTGGTTGCCTTATTAACCCCAAAATAAATTATATCTACAATTATATAGATATACATATATATATATATATATAATATATATATATATATATATATATATATATATATATATATATATATATATATATATATATATACATATATATATAGGAGCACTCCGTCGGTTACAACGATGAGGGTCCCAGCTGATACGATCAACGGAACAGCTTCGTGAAATTAACGTGCAAATGACTGAGCAATCCACAGACACGCGTAGCCGTAACGTAATTATCAGGGAGATTCAGCGTGACACAGAGTGTGAGAAGGCCGGCCCTTTGTAATACAGGTACAACTCATTTTTGCCAGCTGAGTGAACTGGATCAACGTGAAATAAAGTGCCTTGCTCAAGGACACAACGCATCGCCGGATATATATATATATATATATATATATATATATATATATATATATCTATATATATATATATAGATATATATATAATATATATATATATATAACGATTTAGGAGTGACCCCAACAGGTCACTCGTCCACCAGAAAGAGCAGCCATAACTCACACCGCCAAGTATTAGTAATTAAGAAATTAGGTGAAAATTTAAAAACATTTACCCTAATTCATCCTTTTAGACGTTGCAACGTTTCTGTGTCATTAATGATTAAATTAGCTTAATTAAATTAAATTAAGCCAATCTACCATAGGTTACACTTCATCAGTAAAAGACCTGGGAGAGACAAATATACACGAGGCGTCTGTATTGATGCCTACGGGATATCTGACTTAAAATTTTCAAGACTGACGTATTCGCGCCAAACTTATCAACAGTAAATATAAACTGCCGATTCAATCTCAGAATTATTCAGAAAATTATCAATTAGTCAATTTAGTGTAGCAAAAAAATTCAATAGAAATTTATCGCAACCAGCGGCCTGGTGAAAAAGAGAAAATAGTCATCGACTAAATATATAAATATAACGATTTAGGAGTGACCCCAACAGGTCACTCGTCCACCAGAAAGAGCAGCCATAACTCACACCGCCAAGTATTAGTAATTAAGAAATTAGGTGAAAATTTAAAAACATTTACCCTAATTCATCCTTTTAGACGTTGCAACGTTTCTGTGTCATTAATGATTAAATTAGCTTAATTAAATAAATTAAGCCAATCTACCATAGGTACACTTCATCAGTAAAAGACCTGGGAGAGACAAATATACACGAGGCGTCTGTATTGATGCCTACGGGATATCTGACTTAAAATTTTCAAGACTGACGTATTCGCGCCAAACTTATCAACAGTAAATATAAACTGCCGATTCAATCTCAGAATTATTCAGAAAATTATCAATTAGTCAATTTAGGGTAGCAAAAAAATTCAATAGAAATTTATCGCAACCAGCGGCCTGGTGAAAAAGAGAAAATAGTCATCGACTAAATATATAAATATATAAATATATAAATATATAAATATAACGATTTGGCGCGAATACGTCAGTCTTGAAAATTTTAAGTCAGATATCCCGTAGGCATCAATACAGACGCCTCGTGTATATTTGTCTCTCCCAGGTTTTTTACTGATGAAGTGTAACCTATGGTAGATTGGCTTAATTTAATTTAATTAAGCTAATTTAATCATTAATGACACAGAAACGTTGCAACGTCTAAAAGGATGAATTAGGGTAAATGTTTTTAAATTTTCACCTAATTTCTTAATTACTAATACTTGGCGGTGTGAGTTATGGCTGCTCTTTCTGGTGGACGAGTGACCTGTTGGGGTCACTCCTAAATCGTTATATTTATATATTTAGTCGATGACTATTTTCTCTTTTTCACCAGGCCGCTGGTTGCGATAAATTTCTATTGAATTTTTTTGCTACCCTAAATTGATAATTGATAATTTTCTGAATAATTCTGAGATTGAATCGGCAGTTTATATTTGCTGTTGATAAGTTTGGCGCGAATACGTCAGTCTTGAAAATTTTAAGTCAGATATCCCGTAGGCATCAATACAGACGCCTCGTGTATATTTGTCTCTCCCAGGTCTTTTACTGATGAAGTGTAACCTATGGTAGATTGCTTAATTAATTTAATTAAGCTAATTTAATCATTAATGACACAGAAACGTTGCAACGTCTAAAAGGATGAATTAGGGTAAATGTTTTTAAATTTTCACCTAATTTCTTAATTACTAATACTTGGCGGTGTGAGTTATGGCTGCTCTTTCTGGTGGAGGAGTGACCTGTTGGGGTCACTCCTAACTCGTTATATTTATATATTTAGTCGATGACTATTTTCTCTTTTTCACCAGGCCGCTGGTTGCGATAAATTTCTATTGAATTTTTTTGCTACCCTAAATTGACTAATTGATAATTTTCTGAATAATTCTGAGATTGAATCGGCAGTTTATATTTACTGTGGATAAGTTTGGCGCGAATACGTCAGTCTTGAAAATTTTAAGTCAGATATCCCGTAGGCATCAATACAGACGCCTCGTGTATATTTGTCTCTCCCAGGTCTTTTACTGATGAAGTGTAACCTATGGTAGATTGGCTTAATTTAATTTAATTAAGCTAATTTAATCATTAATGACACAGAAACGTTGCAACGTCTAAAAGGATGAATTAGGGTAAATGTTTTTAAATTTTCACCTAATTTCTTAATTACTAATACTTGGCGGTGTGAGTTATGGCTGCTCTTTCTGGTGGACGAGTGACCTGTTGGGGTCACTCCTAAATCGTTATATTTATATATTTAGTCGATGACTATTTTCTCTTTTTCACCAGGCCGCTGGTTGCGATAAATTTCTATTGAATTTTTTTGCTACCCTAAATTGACTATATATATATATATATATATATATATATATATATATATATGTATATATATATATAAAATTATATATATATATATATATATATATATATATGTATATATATATATATATACATATATATAATTATATATATATATATATATTTATTTATTTAGTTTCAGCTCACAAGCTGTGACCATACTGGGGTAGCGCCATTTGGTTTGCTACATGATTTTACTTCACGAATGCATTTTAGCAAATGCCATCTGGTGCATAAGAGAGTTCGATGCAGCTGCCCTCATCTGCACCTCCTGCCGTGAAGTTGGTTCATCTGGGATACCTGACAAGAAGAGATCCAGTTTCATTTTAAAGACATCTGCATCCACCCCATGCAGGTCTCTTAGGTTCTTCGGGAGGGTACTGAAGAGCTGTGGGCCTCGGAAGCCCAGGCTATCACAGTATCTTGTCCTACATATTGATGGCAAATTTGGAGTCCTTGGCACTATGCAGTGGCGCCCAGTTCTGGCATTTGTATAACTCTCGATGCCAAAGTTTGGAACAAGTCCTTCTAGGATCTTCTAGATGTATATTATGGCATATCTTTCTCGCCTACGCTCTAAGGAATAGAGTCTCAATCTCTTGAGTCTTTCCCAATAGCTTATATGCTGCACAGAGGCTATCTTCGTCGTGTAGCTTCGTTGTTCGCCTCAAGTTCTGTGATTAACTTGACACTGGATGGTGACCATAGCTGAGAGCAATAGTCAAAGTGGCTTATGACAAGTGTCCTCCAGAGGACCATCATGGTTTCCTGGTCTCTTGTTCTAAAGGTTCTAAGAATCCATCCGGTCAGCCGCCTACATTTCATTGCCAATTTAGCAACATGCACATGAAAGGGTGCATCATCACTCATGTAAATACCCAGGTCTCGCACTGATTGTGCCTCTGGGATTACAATCCCTCCAGGTCCAGTGTATTTATTGGGTATTGCATTTATTTTTGCATGCTGATAGTATAAAGCTTGAAACTTTTCAGCATTGAACTGCATGCTATTCTTTTCAGCCCACTTGTATATTTTGTCCAGCTCACATTGCAGGTGCTTAGTGTCTTCAGGGTTCTGTATTGCCTGTGAAACTTTTGTGTCATCTGCATAACTTGTGATCGTGGCTCTCTGCGTGGCTGAGGGCATGTCTGAGAGGGCCATTATGAACAGTGGTGGTCCCAAAACAGTGCCTTGCGGAACACCGCTCACTATTTGCGTGCTAATGGCAGTGGCCCCATTGGCTACTACCACCTGATTTCTATCCTTCAGAAAGTCATGAAGCCATTCTCCCAATTTTCCAACTATGCCAAGATCACGCAGTTTGTGACATATCATTCCATGATCGACTTTATCAAAGGCCTTTGCAAAGTCGAGATATATGACTTCCACATTTGAGTGGTTGAGCAGTCGTTTCAACACCCAGTCATAGTGTTGTAGGAGCTGAGTTAAGCAGCTTCTTCCTGGTCGGAAACCATGTTGGGTGTTAGGCAGCAAGTCATTTTCTTCAAGGAAGGTGATTAGTTTCCTTCTGACTATTCGTTCTATGACCTTGTTGATGTGTGTGGTCAGAGAGATAGGTCTGTAATGCTTGGCCTCCGCTCTGCTACCTCCTTTATGAATAGGGCATATTTTACCTTCCTTCAGTTTTCTTGGAAATTTGCCAGTTGCAAGGAAGCTCTGAAAGAGGAACTGCAGTGGTCTTGCTAGGACTCTCTTACATACTTTTAGAAGGATTGCTGGGAATCCATCGGGGCCAGTAGCTGAGTTTGTTTTCATTTCATCAATAGCCTTTATTACATCGTCTTCCTTTATATTGATGTAATCAATCATCGCTGCCTCTGATTTTATATCTGCAGTGGTAAAGAAGTCAGTTGGATTGCTGACTTGAAAATGCCCTAGGGATGGAGTGAAAATACTTTTGAATTGCTCATTTAGTATTTCACTTACCCTCATTGGATTTCCTGTGAGTGTGCCATCCTTTTCAAGGAGTGGCCCTATCCTACAGTGCACCGTAGCTGTTTCTTTGGCATACCTGTAGAAATCTCTGGGGTTAGATTTTATGTTGTCTATAGCCCAGGCTTCTTTGTCTGTTCTTTCTTTTTCATGGGAGAGTTGCAGACATTTTTTCAATTTCCAACAGTTTTATTTTCAAGCGGGACTTTTCACTGCTTTCAATTTGCTTGTTTAGGCGATTTGAAACTTTTGTACGCCGTCTCATTAGAATTTTCCTCTCTCTGGGGATTTTGCTCTTGTGTACAGTGGTCTTTCTCTCTGGGATACGTTTGTAGCATATGGCTTGCATTACAGACATGAATTATTGAAGTTTCATGTCGATGTCCTGCGAGGATAGACATTCGGGCCAGTTTTGTTTGAGGATCTCTTTCTCAATTTGTTTCCAGTTTGTCTTATGGAAGTTCAAGCTGGAAAGATTCTGAGAGTTGCTTGTAGGCTGCATGTCCATGCTTTCCTTTGGCCCGTACATGGTCAGCTCTACCATGTTGTGATCCGAGAGTAGTGTCGGCGTCACTTTCACATTATGGATGAGATCCATATTATTTGTGAAGCAGAGATCCAGTATGTTACCTGCCCTGGCTGGTTGGAGTATTACTTGCTCCATGTACAGAGTGTTGATGAGGTTCAGGAGGGACCTCGCCTGTCCTCGTTCACATCGTGTCATTCCTGGGAGAGAAAGGCCCTCGGGCCATGTGACATTGAGTAGATTGATGTCTCCCATAAGAAGTACATTTATGTGTTGTTCTAATGTGACTAGAACTTCTTCTATTTTTATAAGGCAGTCTTCAAACTTGCCTACATGGCTTGGGGCATCTGGAGGGCGATATGTAGCACATATAACTACACCAAGTTGCCTTATATGTACAATTAGTGTGTCACACACCGAATTTTAGTATGACAAAAGGACCTGGCGTGTGTGGTCCTCACGATGTACATAGCAACTTCTCCATGACTCCTTTCTTTTCTGTCGGTCCGTAGTACAAACATACTGTGGTATCTGCTATGTCCGGTTTCAGGTGTGTTTCCGTAAGTGCTATGCATAAGGCTTGATTGTATGCAACAAAGTCTCTCAAGAACGGGATTTGTGTCCTATTACTGAGTGTTAGCAGTCCTCTGATGTTCAGTAGGAGCATCGGGGTGAGGCGTATACTGTTGCCGGCGGTGTCCACCTTGGGTCTATTTGCTGTGGCGGTCTTGTGTATTGTGGATAGTCCCATCTGCGAATTTGAGTTTGATGGAGCCAGGTTAGCTGCTGTACAATCTTGTGTGCCATGCACAAAAAGGATTCTTGTTCAGCAGCTGTTCCCTTCAATAACGTGGCGTTTGTAGCACGCACCACATCTGCGTACCTCCGTTTGGGGGCAGGTGGTGCGTGGTCCATTCCTTTCCTTTTGGTAGTTGGTTTTCGACCTGTTTCGTGTATGTGGCAGGGTCTTTGATGTGCCAAACAGCAGCCTGCACCTTCTTCTCCGTGCCAGCAGACACCTTTCAGGTGGAATTTACACATTCGTGTGCGCTGTCTGTTTCTATCTTTTTTGGTACATGGATAGTCAGGTTTGCTTCTATCCTTGAGTGTTTCATCTTTTGGTTTTGTTTGAGTTTTAGTTTTTCCTTCTTTGGCCGTTTCATCTTTTGTTTTTCTCTTAGTTTTTCCTCTATTTATTTCTTTTTTGGCTCTTTCATCTCCATGGTTTTGGCTTTGGCTATTGGTGCTGGTAGGAGCACTTGCATTAGGGTTTACTACACGCAGTTTTCCCTGATCTTCTTTGTTGCATATTATATTTATATATATATATATAATATATATATTGGTAAAATAAAAACGGTAAAAGATAACAAAAGAAAGGAAAGAGACCTCAATATTATGTAAATAGAGGAAATTTAACTGTAAAAAATATGTGACAATTATTCAATAGCCAAGATACAACTTTGAGTTTCCGATGCCGAGGTGGAAAATCCACAAACCATCTCTCGAAGAGAATTATTGTCACAAAATTTTATATATATATATATAATATATATATAATATATATACATATATAAATAAATACAAACATATATATATATATATGTATGTATATAAGTTCACAGGGACTTAGTTCGATTTGAAAACCCCACTAGAATGGGAGAAAGCTCTAATATATGATCTAAGTTATATGATGTAATATACAAATAAATATCTGTAAATATAAAACCATCCGAATTTCTGAGTAACTCATTTTTTCTAATATAAAATACCTGTACATCATCACAAAACATTCCAATATATATATATATATATATCATGCCTGCTGATGATTACGTAAGTATGAAATCACAGTGATACAGGTCTATATTTTTAAATGTCTTACTTTGAAAAATTGCATTCGGTGGGATTAGTAATATTTTTGGTAGAAATGACTGATATATATATATATATATACCCGCTTCCTACAATTAGATATCGAGGAATATTACGCCTCTATATCGGAGAGCCTGCTGATTGACGCGATTAACTTCGCTAGGACCTTCTCCACCATCACCGAAGCCGAGCAGGATGTGATCCTCCATGCACGTAAGACCTTTCTTTACCATAACGGATCCCACTAGATCAACAAAAAATCCGAGACCCCCTTCGACGTCAGCAAGGGTGCTAGCGACTCGGCTGAAATAAGTGACCTTGTGGACCTATTCATCCTCCATAGGTTGAATACCTTATTCACAGGCCTCTCCGGTGGTCTCTACCGCGATGATGGCCTTTTTGCCCTCCACAAAATAAACCCCAGGACCACGGACATGTATGTATATATGTGCATATATATGTATGTGCGCATATGTGTATGTACATACGTATGTGTATGCGTGTATATGTGTGTATGTGTATATATGTGCACATGTATGTATACGCGTGTATATATAGATATATGTATATATATATATATATATATATATACATATATATATATATATATACAAATGTGTTTGTATTGTGTGTATGTATTATATGTATGTGTGTACATGTGTATATTTATATATATGTATGTGGTATGTATATATATGTATGTATATATATATGGTGTAGATATGTTGGGTATATATATATGTGTATATGTGTAGATATGTATTGAATGTATGTATGTATGTGTATGTATGTGCATGTATGTATATGTGTGTATGTATGTATATGCATGTGTGTATTTATATATGCATATATGTATTTATATGCGTATATATGTTTATATATGCGTATATATATTTATATATACATATGTTTTTATATGTGCATATGTGTTTATATATGCGTTTAATATTTATGTGTGTCTTTGTGTGTACATATGTATATTATGTATGTGTTTTATATATGCATAATTATGTATATGTTTATATATGCGTAGGTATATTTATGTATGTATACTTATGTGTATTTGTATATATATATATATATATATATATCATATATATAGATATATAGAGAGAGAGAAACATTATATATATATATGCTTGGTGTGTGTGTATGTAGGTGTATGTATATGTATGTGTATGTGTATATATATATATATATGTATGTATGTGTATGTATGTATATATATGTGCGTATGTATGTATACATATGTATATTCGCATGTGTATGTATGTGTGTTTGTATGTATATTTATTTTATATGTTTTCATGTATATTTATCTATTTATTCCCTCCACCTAACAATAACAAACTGCCTACCTCTTCTTGACCACCAAAATGCAATTGTCTTCTAATTTACCTAAAATCCCATCCCATATATCTGTTTCTATTCATTTATTCTATTTATTCATTTATTTATTTCTCACTGATTCCTCTCATTTCAAAAAACACTCTGCCTTTGACCACTCCCCTAAGAACAATAGCTTGTGCCCTGTTATCTCCTAAATACCAACCTACCCAAAAAAACGTCCCCCACCACGACTCCATTAAATCTGCCTAAATGCATATACCAGAACTTTTTTGACAGCCAGCTTCCTGAAGATTTCATCTGAATGAAACAGTTCTAGTCCTGTGGAAGCTCCTTCTATAAAATAAATTACTTTACTCTGCTATGTATTGAGTACCTTATTTACTGGGTTAACCCCGACTCAACCCGGGGATCTACATATATATATATATATATAGATATATATATTATATATATATATATATATATATATAATAATATATATATAATATATCAGTGCTGTGAATGCCTGGAATTTTCGAACCTAAAATGAAAGGAATCAAATAAATTCATGATAAATTTTCGATGAAGAAACCCACAATATTCAGATGAACAAATTTATGTCACTTCCATCAGGACTGTAGCATCCAGTGCAAATCAACACTATAGAAGTTGTAGATAAAGATTCCGTTTTACTTTCTTTTTGTTGTTTTTTATTTTTCATTTTGCCTCCTCACGTTAATTTTTAGCTAGACTTTTTGCAGTTTTCACTGACGAAATTGCAGGTCTTTCAGTAGCCATACAAAAAGTACTTCGAGGTTTGCTTCTTAAAAGTATGCATTATTATAAACATAAATTCTACTTAACTGATTACAAAATGAAAAGAGGATCTTCAATGATATTTCACTTATACAACTTTCTTTGAAATAATGTTTGTTTAAATACTGTACTAGTTTCCACAATTATTTTAAATGCATTATTTTTCTGATCAGTATCATACTCCAGGAATCTTTGTGATTTTCGTCACTGTTTACAATTTTGATCCAATTGTTTATAAATTTGGTATATTGATTAAGTTCCGTATGCTAATTATGAAAATGGAATTCATTTTTCCTATAAATCCATAATAAAAGTGTTATTAGCCTCAAAATTTGCAACATTTGGGTATTTTAGCCAATCAGAAACATGTGTTTTACACATCACCATGGCGAAGATTACTTTTTCCATAGTAACCAAAGCAAAGAAGGACCATGCGTTGCATAGCAGATTGCGAAGAACTATCTTTCCATATTAACCAAGGATACCGCGCATGCGCACGAGGAGTGGGACCACCGTTCAATGGTTGAATCTTATCTTTGTGAACTCATGTGGAGAAGGAGATACCAGACAGATCATTAATTTTATAAAATCTAAGAGTGTATTGCAAACTTTCGTTCTTGAGTTTTTTAAATTAATAAATGTCTGTTTTAAACAATGTTTTGACTGTTGCTTCTAGCAACTCCTGTTGGTTTATTCATCGCTTTTAAATATTTAATTTACTTTCAAATGTTTTAATGTTAACTTTGTTCGTGTATATTTTACTGTTTTCAACATTATTTCTAGCAACTCCTGTTGGTTTGTTCGTAGCTTTTAAATATTTAATTTGCTCGCGAATGTTTTCATGCACGATGGCAGAGGCAGCGAACGCACTGTTTTCTAATTGGCTGAAAATTCTGAATATTATCAAACTTTGAACGCCTGTAACATTTTTGCAAAATTTTTCAGGAATAAATAAATCACAAATTCGGGTTGAACGTCAAAAATTATATCTGCATGATACGTTAAAAATATTTTTGAAGAAAATTGTAAAAAGCGACGAAACCCACAAAGATCCAATTCCAGTATATATCACATTGCTTGGAGCTCTACTATATTTGCAAGCTTTCGTTATGTATGTAAAGGGAAAAACATAAGACACAACCACACATATGGAGTTACACACCCATACATACAGACACAATACATAGTCACAAAAACCCATACACACATGCTCTTCTCCTCGAAACATTATCTTAGATACAACGTGATTCAAAATATCTGTAAAAAGAGGGTCACATTTACTCTTAACTTTCGACGAGTTGTGACAGTGTCATTGACAAAAAAGAAGATGGGCTTACTTGATTTTTAGCGACAGAGTTGATAATGCCAGTAAGTGCTGTTGGAAGACATATTGTGTATGACTGTGTCTGTGAGTATTGCTTTTAAAGTCAGCGAGTCTGTGTTTGAATAAGTGGAACTGAATGGTTATGGTCGAAATGCATTTCTATATCTGTGTATCTGTGAAACGTGTAAAGATTGAAGGAAGTGAATAACAATATATTAGGGTTATTGTGGTCAAATTCCTAACGTTTTATAAAGGAGTGTTAGAAGTTAAGAGGTGAGATGGGGACTAGATTGTGTTTGCATAATGGTTTGAAGACAGTTGCTAAGTGCGTATGGCATATGTGCGTGCTTATGCATGTGTGTTTGAGTGTGTGTGTGTGTGTGTGTGTGTATGTGTGTGTGCCTGCGCGTATTTCTGAGTGCGTGCTAGTGAACGCGTATTAATTTCTCGAAGTTCGACTTTTTGTGGTAGTGTGTGTGGTGTGTGTGTGTGTGTGTGTGTGTGTTTGTGTGTGAAGAGAACTGTTTGTACGTGCATTGAGCGTTAGTGTTTGCAATGGCATACTGCAAGAAATTGAATAGGAGATATTTCAATGAATGAAAAAGCACTTATATTGTGTTATTTGGAATGTTGGCATGATATATGATGGGGGGAAAAAGAGGAGAGCTGCAAAGTGGACGGTGGAAAAGAATGGGGAAGGAGACCAATACATACATATATATTTGTTTTTTCACCAATGCTTTAGTTGCTTTCTACCACGGACAGATACAGATATGAAAGTTAAGTTGAAAGCACTCCACTGGACATTTAGATTGAATTAAAATACATACATATATGTGAGTGTGTTTATGTATGCACACATATACATACATATATAAGTATATACATCTATATTTATATATTATCTTTGTAGGAGCGAGTGTTTATATATATATATATATATATATATATATATATATATATATATATATATATATATATATATATATATATATATATATATATATATATATATATATATATATATGCATATATTTATGTTCATATATATGCATATACATACACACATATGGAGAGATATCTACAATTGTTCATGTATACCATATGAGAGAGTTGGTACTCGTTTCCAGAATGGAAAAACAATTGGTAACATCGTTAGCCCCAAAATAAAGAATATTCATCCGTCAATGTGCTCTTGAGGAGTCATTCTCACTATTCCATATTGGGGTATTCTTTTACTTGTTACAGTCATTTGACTGCGGCTACGTCGGAGCACCGCCTTTAGTCGAACAAATCGACCATAGAACTTCTTCGTAAGCCTAGTACTAATTCTATCGGCCTCTTGGCCGAACTGCTAAAATACAGGGACGTAAACACACGAGCATCCGTTGTCAAGTGATGGTGGGGAGATAAACAAAGACATTCAAACACACAAGCATATATACATAACTATATATGTATGTGTGCGTATGTATGTGTATGTGCGTGTGTGAAAGACGGGCTTCTTTCCATTTCGTTTACCATATCCGCTCACAAGGTTTTGGTCGGTCCGAGGCTATAGTAGGAAGAAACTTGCCCAAGGTGCCCACCAGTAGGACTGAACTCAGAACTATGCGGTTGGGGAGCAAGCTTCTTACCACACAGTCACTCCTGCGCCTATCTATTATCTATATATATATATATATATATATATATATATATATATATATATATATATATATAATCAATTAATCAATTTAGGGTAACAAAAAATTCAATAGAAATTATTTTGCCACCAGCGGTCTAGTGAGAAAGAGGAAATAGTCAGAGACTATGAGTAAATTCAACAACAATTAAGGAACGGCCACAATAGGCTGTTCGACCCACAAGAAATAGCAGCCAGGGCTCCAACCGCAAATAGTAGTAATTCCGAAATCTAAGGTAAATGTTTTTTTAATTTTTCCTTAGATTCGGAATTACTACTATTTGCGGTTGGAGCCCTGGCTGCTATTTCTAGTGGGTCGAACGGCCTATTGTGGCCGTTCTAATTGTTGTTGAATTTATATATATAATATATATATATATATATATATATATATATATATATATATATATATATATATATATATATTTATTTATTTTATATATATATACACACATACACACATATATATATATATATATATATATGTGTGTGTGTGTGTGTGTGTGTGTGTGTGTATACATATGATAAAGGATAAAACCGTTAAGTTTTTATCAGTCATCAGCATATATATATATATACATACATACATTCACGCGCGCGCACACACTCACATGCACACAAATACACACACATATATATATATGCGCAGGCATGGCTGTGACTCCAAGCCACATGATTCCGTGTTCATTCCCATTGCGACCTTGGTTAAGTGTCTACTACTATAAGCTCGGGCTGACTAAAGAATTGTAAGTGGATTTGTTTGACAGAAAATGATAGAAGCCCGTTATACATATATATATATATATATATATATATATATATATTAGAGAG
Organism: Octopus sinensis; assembly: GCF_006345805.1. NCBI lineage: Eukaryota > Metazoa > Mollusca > Cephalopoda > Octopoda > Octopodidae > Octopus > Octopus sinensis. Next base: position 938,276 of record NC_042997.1, on the reverse strand, counting down.
AGAGAGAGAGAGAGAGAGAGAGAGAGAGAGAGAGAGACCACAAGTCATAGTGCTCAAGAGATTTAAACCACCCTTCCCTTTTTCTCCCACTTCCATCTCTACTACTACGACTCCCTACGGACCTCATTAATAACCCCAAACCCTGAAATCGATTTGCTCCTCCCACTATTCTCTATGAAAATACCTCCCAAGTTCTCATTCTAATACAGTTTCTTCTCCACCAAATTATTCCATCCCTAATCTCCTTTCTGTCAACACCTCAAATGTAAAAGTCCTCTGAAGACGGAGACTTGTATTAGTCTATGATGGAATCAATTTACAATCATTATTTCGGACCACGAAGCCCCTAGAAACCGCTTTTGAACTCGTAAATCTGCTATTCACCCCTTAATTCCTGATATCATTTCTATTCCGTGCAATTCGGAACTTTTTGTATGTAAACATATGTATACATTTCGTTTTAAATGTGTGTACTATTTTTTGTACATCGACTTGCCTAAATTGATTATCCTTACATTTACTACTATACACACACACACACACATTCACATGCACACATACATATGTTTGTGCATATGTGTGTCTTTGCTTCTCTTTTTGTGCATATATACGTATGCACACATGCTGGTTGGTAGATAGATAGATATATATATAGATAGATAGATAGATAGATAGATAGATAGATAGATGATGGATAGATAGATAGATAGATAGATAGATGATGGATGGATGGATGGATAGATAGATAGATTAGATAGATAGATAGATAGATAGATAGATAGATAGATAGACATGTTGATAGATAGATAGATAGACAGACAGACAGAAGACAGAGAGAGAGAGACAGGCAGACAGACAGACAGACAGAAAGACAGGCAGATAGATAGATAGATAGATAGATAGATAGATAGATAGATAGATAGAGATAGATAGAGACAGATAGATAGATAGATAGATAGATAGATAGATAGATAGATAGATAGATAGATAGATAGACAGATAGATGTTCATGGACACGACCATGAGTTGTTCAATATACACAAAAATGACATTTACATGTAAATATATAGAAAGATATACAGATACATATGTATGCATACCTATATCATCATATATGTCGCTCTCTTTAACATTACACCAAAATACATTAAAACAGAAACTGACCCTATAGGGTTCAAGAAGTCTTTGGACAGATTCCTTCAAGAAATCCCGGATAAACCCCCTACACCCGGATATGTCTCTGTAAACAATAACTATCTACTTGAGTGGGCCATAGTGCCCAAATTCTGACTTGAAAGATTTCACCAGGTGGTGCTATTAAGTTAGACATGGTCTGGGCCAATAATGGCCGAAACCTATCAAAGTATCAAAGTATCAAAGTATATATGCATGCCTATCTATATAGACACGTATAAGCGATGCTAAGAAGTATACATATTTAATTGAGTGTGTCAATTGCTTCTCATTAAAATTCATTTTCTGTAATTGGAAGCAAGGTTGTGTACCCGCATAATTAAATGATGCTATCATTTTAAGATTTAAAAAAAAAAAAACAGATCACTACCAAAAAAAAATCTCACAAAATTTCATCTTATAGAAAAGGTACATGAAGTTAGATGTAATCATTAAACGACCGATGAAGTCATTCTCGCACAACAGAACCGATAATAGTGTTTGGTCATTCTCTTTAGAGAACATTATATGGCAATGTCAATGACTTTTCATGGTTTGTTTTCTATGAAGGTATAACAGAAACTCTTCCAAGATTATTTTTTACACATCCCTAAAGGAGAGGGTTAAACAGAGAAACCTTCAATATATACGTTGGCGCGCTGGCGGAAACGTTAGCATGCCGGGCGAAATGCATAGCAGTATTTCGTCTGCCTTTATTTTCTGAGTTCAAATTCCGACGAGGTCGACTTTGCCTTTTATCCTATCGGGGTCGATAAATTAAGTACCAGTTGATTACTGAGTACACTTAATCGACTGGACCCATCCCCACAAAATTTAGGGCCTTGTGCCTAGAGTAGAAAAGTATATATAAGTTACCGCTTAACTAAAATCAATACCTAGAACTTTAGTTTCCATATGGAATATCTAAGTCCTAACATTGGGGAACATACATAAAAAAGAGGCAACAACGTCTATATATCTTGAGCTTGAAAAAGCAAGATTCGGGTATCTGCCAACGCTAATAATGCATTAATATTAGCTATATTCTCTGTTTTTGTACGATTTCTGCGTAAGCGTTTGAAAACGCTGAAATATCACACGTTTTCGAATGTGAATAGATTAAAGTATCACGTGCTTTGTGTGTAACAATTGAATAGGTGAACGTTTGATAAATTTCATACGTGGTTTTTCGCAACCCATCACATCTACATAATTGATCGCATTTCGATATTTAAGAATATCCTTGCTTATATATTGCCAGGCTGCTTCCGTTGTTCAAACGCTGGAATAATTGTCAATTTGAAATTCAGAGTAAAGTTCCAAGGATCGCAGTTCGTAATATGATGTAGAGATTTTACTTCATATGTTCCTGATTTCCCTATTTTCAAAGGCACAAACATTCACAAGCATCTGAGTATATGTGTGTGTATGTGTGTGTGTGTGTGATGCCGCGTTCGTGTGTGTGTGTGTGTGTGTATGTGTGTGTGATGTTTATACATATATATATATAGAGAGAGAGAAAGAGATAGATAAATATATATTATGCGTGCAGATGACAGAGTGAGCGAGAAGGTGCTTTGTAGTTTCTAACATATATAGGAGACTGTTGCTTTCATAGTTTTTATGATTGATTTACATTAGTCAAAACTTATGTGTGCGTTCCGATAGGAAATATTGGTCATCTAACTATATACATTATATGTACAATTATGTCTGCCTACATAAATAAGACAATACGCGTATGAGCGTTCTTGTGATCAGAATTATAAGTATGAATGTATCTTCCTCGCGTATTTATAAATATATCGATGTGCATACATATAAAGATACCCCTGTATGTATTTTCACACACACACACACACACACACACACATATATATATATATATGTGTGTGTGTGTGTGTATGTGTGTGTGTGGAGGCGCAATGGCAGAGTGGTTAGGGCAGCGGACTCGCGTTCGCAGGATCACGGTTTCGATTCCCAGACCGGGTGTTGTGAGTGTTTATTGAGCGAAAACACCTTAATATGTATATATAAATTAAATGTGTTGTATTTAGCGCTGCATGGATAAATCAAAGGGAGAATAGAAAAAAAACACAAACAGAAACCCTCAAAGCATAACATGCAGAAAGAAGGACAACACAAGATATACGGATCATTCATTCGCAGCCAATTATCTCTTCAGTCAGAGCCCGGCTTAATGCTTTTGGCTTAATTCGGCCCAGCCAGTCTGGACTAGTATCGGAGATAAGTGGGCGAAATTACGTGGACATTACGGACTCTGATAGTTCTAATCAGTTTAATTTATTTATTTTTTTTTTTCAATAATATAAATTTCAGTTGATAGATTTAGTAAGTTCTTTGCTAACTTGGGTATGGAAATTTTTATAAAAAGGTCTTCTTGTTAGCTTCTTTGGAGAACTTTATCGAATTCGTTGTGAAATACATCTGAGGATTTGGGGTTTCGTGATTCTATATATGGATGTTTGGGGTGACGTTGAGGTTTGTTAATCAGCGAGGGAGTGAAAGACTATTTTTGAATGACAGCTGAAAGAAAGTAGTGAATGGTCAACACAAGATAATTGATTGGAGGTGGAGTTGGGAGGTGGTGGAATGCTAAAGCAGTATTTTGTGAAAACGTTTTAATATTTCGCCTTCCGTCAGTAATTCAATGACCAGGTGTTTTTTCAGATTCTTCCATTTAGTCACTTTCTATATTTTAGGTGTGTGTCTGTGGTGGTGGTATTAATGGTATCAATGAGGTGTAAAATGCATAAGAATGTTTCTTTATAGAAGCGTGTTTTATATGTATATATAACAACACATGGCCTTAATCCCATTGGATCCTAATGCCTCAAGGTAATTTTTTCATGAACAATCATTAAACTCAAGATACACAACGAACTCACAATGTATCAGAGTACTTATTTTTTAATTTTCATACATATTTACTACTATTATTCTTTTGCAAAAAACAATGCAACTTTTTTTCCCCTTTCTCATTTTTAAAAAACCTTGTCAAACTATGACGAAAACCGGTTTGAATAAATATATATTTATATATTTTTGCATTTTCTCAATTCATTAAATTTTTCAATCGAGCATTCTGCTTTTTACAATTTTTCATTGCTTATCATTTCTCCACGTGTGGTCAACACAACCCCACCATTTATTGATCTATATATATATATATATATATATATATATATATATATATATATATATATATATATATTATATATATATATATATATATATATTATATATATATATATAATATATATATAATTATCATACATTCAATAATACGTACAAACACACTCCCTCACACCCACACATAAATATCCCCTCTAGTTCACATCCACCCATACCTCTCTCTCTCTATATTTCTCTCTGTATGTATATATATATATATATATATATAAATGTATATATATATACATGTATATATATATACATGTATATGTGTATGAGTGCATATGTATATGCATATATATATATATATATATGTGTGTGTGTGTGTGTGTGTGTGTGAAAAAACAAGTCAAGACAGAAAATGCTAAAATAATTTTATAAAGAACATTTCAGTACCGGTATCAGTCATTTTGAGACCTTTTCAACTGTATCGATTAAATAATAAACTTTAGAAAAATTAAAAGAAAAGTTTTTTGAAAAGAATATTTGTATAGTGTTCAAATATAAGTGGCATTTTCCTTATTTCTGCCTTTCTCTGTCTCACTTGTGGGTTCGAGATCGTTGTGAATTCTTGGTAGGGAAGAAGAAGAAGAAGAAGGATGAGGAGAAGGGGGGATTTGGGAGTGCTTTGATTGTCGTATTTTGAGTGGTCAGTGGCGGCTAGCAGTTGCTGTTCAATTCATGAGAATATTTCTATTGAAAGGTTTGTTTATAGAATTTGCGTAGGTGTTATACTAAAAAGCATTAGTGATAAAGTTAGAAAGTAGAAGGGGAGAAGTAACAGAAGAAGAAGAAGAAGAAGAAGAAGAAGAAGAAGAAGATGAGGATGATGATGATGATGATGATGATGATGATGATGCTGATGATGATGATGATGAAGAAGATGAAGATGATGATGATGGTGATGATGATGATGATAATGATGATGATGAAGATGAAGAAGAAGATGATGATGATGATGATGGTGATGATGATGATGATAATGATGATGATGAAGATGAAGAAGAAGAAGAAGAAGAAGAAGAAGAAGAAGAAGAAGAGAAGGGAGAATATGAATGAGTGGAAGTGGTGAGGTGTTGTATGACTTAAAGTTGGCACGTTAGGGGTTACAGCTGTGATTGGGGCCGATTTTATTGGATTCTTAGGAATGTAATATTTGCGTGTGTATTTGTGTTATTCTAAAGGGAGTGCAGTTGTCTTAATGGACACGACATTTTACATTTTACAAGTTTCTATCGAAGATACGTCTCGCCTTCACCTTCGAAACGTAGAATAGATGAAACCATGGCGACTGAAGAAGGGTTTTTTTCCTTGTGTTATTTGTCCTGTACTCTATTTTATATATATATATTGCTTAGTATTACTTCGGTTTGTGTCTATGTTTTCGTTTCTCATTGTGTTCGACGTTTTTTTGGTGTCCTGTACTCATATATGCGTTTATATATACATGTAGAGGTAGGTACGTACATATATGTATATATATATGCATATGTTTTATTTAGTAATATATGTATACATGCACACAGGTACACACACATACGCACGCAAACGCACACACATATGCATATATGTACGCAAGAGGTAAGAAGCTTGCTTCCCAAACGTATGGTTTCGGGGTTCAGACGAATTGCTTAATAGTGGCTTTGCTCTAGTTTATATATATATATATATATATATATATATTATATATATATATATATTATTATTGTGAATTCGATTTAGTACTACTAAATTGAATTTTTCCCTGTAAGTTTGGAATGATATTCCCTAACATAGATATATATATATATATATATATATATATATATATACTAAGCAATAAGGGTTTAGCAACGAGTTGCCTTACCACATACCGAATTTAGAAATAGCAGTCAAAGGGTTATAGGCTATTTCTTCTATAAAGAAATAGCTATAACCCTTTGACTGCTATTTCTAAATTCGGTATGTGTAAGGCAACTCGTTCTAAACCTTTATTGCTTAGTAATACTTAAATTTTCCTCGAATGAGGCTTTTACATGCCGAAGACTACTTGGTGTAATTGATAATTTTCCAATAATTAATTTCACCCTTCATTATTACGGATATATATATATATATATTTATATATAGAGGGCATTTACATACATTCCAGAGGGCATTATACATACATGCCACACGCTAAGAGGACAATTAGTCATTTCTACCAAAAATATACTAATCCCACCGAATGCAATTTTTCAAAGTAAGACATTTAAAAAATATAGACCTGTATCACAGTGATTTCATACTTAAGTATTCATCAGCAGGCCTGAATGTATCATAAATAAACGACCCTGCCCGCTTAAGCCGATCAGCTAACTGATCAACATCAACGAAGCACATGGGTGAGTTTACATATATACCTCCTGTAAATGGCATACTTTTACGAATTGATTTCGGGAAAGGAAAAGTTTTTTCGGAATAAAAATTTAGCAATTAAGGACCAACTACTTAATAAGGAAAACTTAACAAGAAATTGTCAGGTAGATAGGTGAAAACCTCATAAGAGAAAAAATTTCGAAAATAATATTTCTTATTGACATATTAATTTATATATAGAGGGCATTATACATACATGCCAGAGGGCATTATACATACATGCCACACGCTAAGAGGACAATTAGTCATTTCTACCAAAAATATTACTAATCCCACGAATGCAATTTTTCAAAGTAAGACATTTAAAAAATATAGACCTGTATCACAGTGATTTCATACTTACGTATTCATCAGCAGGCCTGAATGTATCATAAATAAATGACCCTGTCCCGCTTAAGCCGATCAGCTAACTGATCAACATCAACGAAGCACATGGGTGAGTTTACATATATTACATCCTGTAAATGGCATACTTTTACGAATTGCATTACGAATTGCATTTGCATAAGTATGAAATCACTGTGATACAGTTCTATATTTTTTAAATGTCTTACTTTGAAAAATTGCATTCGGTGGGATTAGTAATATTTTTGGTAGAAATGACTAATTGTCCGTCTTAGCGTGTGGCATGTATGTACAATGCCCTCTGGCATGTATGTATAATGCCCTCTATATATAAATTAATATGTTCAATAAGAAATAATTATTTTCGAAATTTTTTCTCTTATGAGGTTTTCACGCTATCTACCTGACAATTTCTTGTTAAGTTTTCCTTATAAGTAGTTGTCCTTAATTGCTAAATTTTTTATTCCGAAAAAACTTTTCCTTTCCCGAAATGCAATTCGTAAAAGTATGCATTTACAGGATGTAATATATGTAAACTCACCCATGTGCTTCGTTGATGTGATCAGTAGCTGATCGGCTTAACGGGGCAGGGTCGTTTATTTATGATACATTCAGCCTGCTGATGAATACGTAAGTATGAAATCACTGTGATACATGTCTATATTTTTTAAATGTCTTACTTGAAAAATTGCATCGGTGGGATTAGTAATATTTTGGTAGAAATGACTAATTGCCCTCTAGCGTGGGGATGTATGTATAATGCACTCTGGCATGTAGTATAATGCCCTCTGGCATGTATGTATAATGCCCTCTATATATAAATTAATATGTTCAATAAGAAATAATATTTTCGAAATTTTTTCTCTTATGAGGTTTTCACGCTATCTACCTGACAATTTCTTGTTAAGTTTTCCTATTAAGTAGTTGTCCTTAATGCTAAATATATATATATATATATATATATATAATATATATATATATATATATATAATATATAGATAATATATGTATGTATGTATGTATGTATCCGCAGAGTAGTAAATATATCCCAGTACTACTGGCGTAATGCTAATCGCATGCATCATTTATCATGCCATATGACGCTTTTCGAGCAATAAACTTATGATAAAGTGTCGACCAAACAGTTGTAAAATTATGCAATAAAATGGGTTGAGCAGTTCTTTCCATTCTTAATGTTTAATATATGTAAATATATTTACGCTGAGACCCGAATTCCGTTATGGAGTGGATGAGCACCATATTGTTTTCAGGCATGTGCTGGATATATTTGATTTGTCGGAGACCGTCTCTCTCCAGATTTGGCAATAGTCGTTTATATTTAGTGTTGTGTTTTTTTTTGTTCTTTCCTTTCTGAGAGAGAAAGAAGAGAAGAAAGAAAGAAAAGAAACGTCCCTGCGGCAGAATTCTAGCATCATTTAGCAGCCCCTCAAGTGTATAACCATATATATATATATATATATATATTATATATATATATTATTATATATATATATATAACATATATATATCGCTCTCTTTCATTTCTCTCTCTCTCTCTCTCACCCTCTCTCTGCATAATATATATTATAATATATAATACAAAAAGCAATAAAGATTCAAGTTAATTTAAATGAATTTACTGATGAGTACGGGACACGTTTATATGCTGCAATTTTTGCAACTTTTAATAAAGCCTGTCCTTGTATGAAACGATTGTACTAAAAACCTATCCATTCTTGTTGCTTTTTTCTCGTGTATATATATATATATATATATATATTAATGCTTTACATGTGTTGCCTCCTCACGTTGTTTCTTGTCTTTTTCTCTGTTTTTTTTAATTATATATATACATATATTGGCGCAGGTGTCGCTGAGCGTTAAGTAGCTTCCGTACCAGCCACATGATTCGTCTAGTATAGCGACTAGCCGTCCAAACTTTTGTGAGTGGATTTCGCAGACGGAAACTGAAAGACTCCCGTCGAACATGTGTGCGTGTGTGTTCGTATGCTGATGTCTGTGTCTGTGTCTATGTTTGTGTGTCTATGTTTGTCCCCACATCATCGCTGGGCAACCGCTTTTGTTATGTTTACGTCCTTGTAGTCTAGCGGTTCGGCAAAAGAGACAGATAAGCTGACAAAGAATAAGTCCTGGGGTCGATTTGCTCAACTTAAGGCGGTGCTGCAGCGTGGCTGCTGTCAAATGAGTGAAACAAATAAAAGTATATATATATGTGTGTGTTTGTTTGTGTGTGTGTGTATGTATATATACACATGTACTCACACACACATGTAAACACACGCCCACATATTTATACATACGTATATATAGATAAATAGATAGATAGATAGATAGATAGATAGATAGATAGATAGATAGATAGATAGATAGATAGATAGATAGATAGATAGATAGATAGATAGATATGCACACATAAATGAGAGTGAAAGAAAATATCTATTCTGGTGAATATGTTGGAAATGAAACAGAAAAATTCTGGGAAAATAGAAAGAAAGAAAGAAAGAAAGAAAAAGGCAAAGAAACGAAGGAAAGAAGGAAGAAAGGAAGGAAAATACATAGTTCGAAAAATGAAATAAGAGTGGGGAGATAACTCAGTGAAATATTGATAAGGAAAATGAGACAGAAAGATGGAATAGAGGAGAGAAATACTAAATGGCTATCTCATGTGTTCATTAGTATAAGGATGACAACAATAAATAAATGGTAAAATTTAGAACAAATGAAACAAAATAATAATCGAAAAATAACATAAGTAAAAAAATAATTTGACATCAGCCAGAGTGACAGGCAGAGAGTGTCAGAGTGAGTTATCAGGGGAGTGTGTGCGTGTGTATGTTTGGAATAAATTCTGGGAGATAGGAATAAAAAATAGATGTATGTGCAACGGGAAAATATACGTATATATATGTGTGTGTGTGCGTGCGTGTGTGTGTGTGTGGCTAGCTTCAACAAATATAATTACGAGAAGCGATCTGTAGTGGAGGACATTTTCAGTGTGACTACTTTTTAGAAAGATTATTGATCAGTATCTCACCAAAACTTTCGTTTTCATGCTAATACTGTTTAACGTTCGAAGAGGTTGTATCAAAAATGTATAGGCCGACACCTAGTGAGTCCTTCATAATCAGATTAGGGAGAAATAAGGGTGATAACTATATTGTAGTTAGAGCTGAGGGAGTTCTCTCATAGTGATATCGAGCGACAGAACAAAAGAGCTGCTGGCAAATTGACTTACATACACGTAATATGTGTACGTACGTTTTATATATTAATTTCCTTGTACATATGTATATGTGTATGATTGTTTTTGTATATACATACGCACATACCTAGATAGTTGCATACATACATACAAAAATAGATAGATAGATAGATAGATAGATAGATAGGTAGATAGATGGATAGATAGATAGATAGACAGACAAACAGACAGATACATACATACGTGTAAAATTTGAGGAGTATATATGTGTATGTGTGATTGTGTGTATGTCTAAGTGTGAATATAAGTATGTAAGTGTGTGCTTGGATAAAATACTATGTGATTCAGTGAGTTTCTGTGTGGAGGTCATTTTCTGCATTACAAGTGAAAAGCAGACTTTTATAAGACATCAATCTATCTATTTATCTATCTGTATATCTATCTAGTTATACATACATATATATATATATATATATATGTATGTATGTATATATATACACACACATACATGTGTATGTATTATATATGTGTGCATATATAGTAATTGTGGGAACATATATCTCAGTATATTTATTGATATATTAAGTATATCCATCAGAATTCATCTGAGTATGCATAAATGCATGTATATGTGTAGTAAAATATATTAGCGTAAATATTCAAACAGTTTGAACTACAAGTATCTTTTATACTGTACATCGTACGCTCTCTATTTCCTTCCCTGTGTACTCATATACATATATATATACATATGAATATATGTTCGTGCATATACATGAAAATCCTTCGCCTATGTATACGCATATATATATATATATATATATATATATATATATATTATATATATATATACATAGATACATACACACACACATACATATATATATATATATATGCATACATACTTATAAATATATATATACCATCATTCGCGTTTGTGCTTGTGCGAGTGTATCTATGTTGATGTCTATAAATGCATGTTGACTGAATTAGTCCGCCCTGTTATTTTACTGCGTTATCCCATTATTGGTCTCCACGATATTCCATCTTAGTTTTTCCCCCCTTTTTAGTAAGCACTCTGAAACACATCTGTATATTATTCCAACTCTTTCTTCGCCTCTCTATACCAATTAGTATTTTCATTTCGCTGTTCTTTCCCCTCTCATTTACCCTCTCTATCTTCTTATCTCACTCACTTTTACTCTATTTCTATCACCTGTGCCACTTCCCATTTTCTCTGGTCTTTCTTTTCATTTATTTTGTGGGTATTTTCAATTTGTTTCCATATACTTTTGGGATTATTTTATCCGTTTCTTTCACACTTACCTTCCTTTGATACCTTATTCTCTTATCCGCCTATCCAGCACACTCTTTTTCTAATTCTCTCTCTCTCTCTCTCTCTCTCTCTCTCTCTCTCTTTTCCTCTCTTTTTCCCTCACTCATTCAACACCTATCATTATCTATTGATTATTTGATTACTTGCATTCGCCCTTTTTCTCACGCTATGTCTCGATGACGTTCATATTTCTTTTTTAGCTCCATTCATATCCTAATTCTCATTTATTCTCTTATATGCGTGTTTCTAAGAGAAAAAGGGGAAAAGATTAAGAGAGTGCTTATATATACATACATCCACACGAATACACACTCGTGCACACACAACACACACGCACACACGTGCACAACAGCTCACAAACAAATACGCGCACGCGAACATACACACATATATACGTATATATATGTTTTTCTATTTATCTCTCTCTACCTATCAGTATATTTATCTATATTTTCTTCATCATTATATTTAATCTTGTTTGATTTTCCCTCTTCCTTGCTTAGTGTATCTCCCGTTGTTATATATATATATATATATATATATATATATTGCTTCTGTTTTCATTCCGCTATCATATCATCTATCCTGCTTCCTTTTATTCGCTTATTTGTTCAAATGCACCTCACTATCCAATAATACATATTCGTTATACAGTTGTATATATGTCTTTGTGAGTTGTACTGGGCGTATATGTATGCATACATATTTAAAGTTGTCTATTTTTGGTAGATAGACTTCTCAAGGAAACAGCAACGCCTGTTTGGAATTTACTTTTATCTGTATTTTTTTACGCTTTAGCAAAACAGGAGCGTTCCTGCATTTCATTTCTTTTTCTTGTTTCTTTTATTTCCTGTAATTTTTTTTTTTACTTTTTATCTCTTCTTTAATGGTCCGAAATTGATATTTAACAAGAAGCCAGTCATCATCGAAAGAACTTAGCAAGTAATGAGAATCCGAACAGAGTCATTTAACAGATCTGATTTCTTTTCATTCATTGTTTTTTCTGCGCGTCCGACTTGTTAATGTCCACGGTTTGAAATAATATTTACAAACGCACTCTTTACGCAATTCTAGGTTATCGTATATTATTTAAATATTTAATCGCTCAGCAGTGTTTGTAACTTCAACAATTTGCATATTACTTTATGGTCATCAGAGGTCTATTTGAATAGAATTTATTCCTTTTTCTCTGGCATTTAAGCAAACCAAAGACAAATCACCATTTTGAATACGATGGAATTCAATAGCTAGGAACTTATTTAGTGGATTCAAGAGAAGAGGATGGTAAAGAGAAGAAACTTAAAAGAATCAAAGAAACGGAAATGAAAAGAAAGGAACGGATTAGAGAGGGAGAAAATGGAAAGGTAATTGAAAAGAGGTAAAGGAGAAAAGGGAAAACATAAGAGACTAGAATGGGGTTTGGATGTGACAGACACCAAGACAAACGTATGTGCGAGAAAGGAGGATTAGATATACGGTAAATACTGGGTCAAGATAGAATATGATATCTCCATAAACTTACAACTGAATAGTAACTGTTCTTTCTGTTCGACTAACTTAATATTCACATTTATAGAACAAAGTAATATAGCTTTACTCTTTATACAAACTTCATGTTTCATCATATTTAATATCTTACATTTGCAACTCTTAAAACAATTGTGTCTAATCTTTTGGTACAAAATTTGTAGCGTTGACTGTGGCGTTAACAGCGTTGACAAAGATTAATTGATAAGAATCGTTAGCACGCCAGACAAAATACTTAGCATCATTTCGTCCGTTTTTACATTCTGAGTTTAAATTCCGCCGAGGTTGACTTGGCCTTTCATCCTTTCAGAGTAGATGAAATAAGTACCAATTGAACACTGCAATCAATGTAATCGACTTACTCACCACACACACACACACATACACACACACACATAAACATACAATTATAATAACAAACAGAAGAAGAAGAGGAGAAGAAGAAGAAGAAGAAGAAGAAGAAGGAAGAAGAAGAAGAAGAAGAAGAAGAAGAAGAAGAAGAGAAGAAGAAGAAGAAGAAGAAGAAGAAGAAGAAGAAGAAGAAGAAGAAGAAGAAGAAGAAGAAGAAGAAGAAGAAGAAGAAGAAGAAGAAGAAGAAGAAGAAGAAGAGTTTCTAATCTCAGAACAAGGACATCAACTTTGAGGTGAAGATTTCCTCATTAACTTCGACTTCGGCGTTTGACTGGAATTGTTTTATCGAACCGAAAATGTGAATCACAAATTAGACTGGCCGAAGCAGATTTTGAACTCAAACTGTAATGTGTCGGAATAAATACTGTAGAGTACATTTTTTTTTAAATTCCCAAAATTTCTATTCTGCTTCAGCAAAGATATATCTGAATTATTGGAAACATCGTTTCTAATTTGTGCCCCAAAACAGCAATTTTCAGGTGAATGTGGGATGAGACGATAATGCCAATCGACTTTAATCCATTAATGCCCGAAATATAAAAATTTTTGACTTTTTTGTTAAATTCATATACGTTATATGATTTTATGTATTTTAGAAGTTCACAAAAAAATTTTGTGAATATTATAATAATAAATTGATGTTTAGATCACCATGATATATCATATGCTGGATATTTAAGGTTAAAATTTTGAAATAAGGATGAAGAAAATTTTTTAATCTCATTTATTTGTTTTACGAAAAATTTCTAAAAACACATAAATATAATATTTCTAAGAGGAATACCATTTATTGATGAAAATGAAGAAAGCATGTGTTTGTATGTAAGCCTACATTGCATTTGATGCAAACAAGTGTTGTACATTTTCCAGAAGCTGCGCATCGCCTTTGAGTTTCAAGTTTGTTGACAAGGTGGTTTCTGTTATTGAATTGTGCCAATTGCGGAACTTACTTCTTTGTTTTAGGATGTACCACTCTTTTCTTTTCAAAATCTGGTGCAGCAAGCAATACAGTAACTATTTACCTTGTAAATTCCAGTCAAGAAATATTCCTCTGAATGTAGCGGAAAAGAATCAATAAATTTACGATGCTTCCATTGAGGTAAAATGTAAACAAATACCAATATCATTTTCTTAGTCATATTCTAATTCAATAATGGCCACTGAATTTGTCAAATAGATCGACACCTTCCAATTGCTTGTTATATAGCTTCACAATATTTGGTTAAGGTACATATACTCTATTTCTCTCAAATTCTTTTCTATCGGTTACAGCTACCAACATCAAAAACCTTCTCATCTTCGAAATTGGCTACAAGATTTACTTGGTTATTATCATGCCATCTTAGTAGAGTATTGCCATTTTCCTTATCCTCAGCTGCACAGAAAGTGCCATGCACAGCTTTGCTTATACCCTGTAGCGGTGACTTTTCTGTTCTATCATTTTCGAATAGTCTCAACACAAAAGAGACCATTGTTTAATAAGGCATCCATCAAAGGTGGAAGTGAAATAATTGTCCATATAAATGCATGATCTTACTGGTACAAATTTTAAACAATTTTATGGTGACTGAAGGACCAACTGTTTTACCTGCAATTGCCTGAAGATTCTTCGCAGTCACTTGCATCATCATCTTTATCGGAATCGTCGCCACCATTTCATGGATGAAATACCGGTTGAAGCTTATAAGCATTATCAATTTCCTCAATAGAATGTTCAGTATCGGCACCAAATTCTATTATATTTAGGATTTCATCCGTGTCTCTTTTACCATCAAGTTTTATCATAGACATATTTTACGATCTAGAAATAGGACTTATGTATATATATATACATATATACATATATATGTGGAGGCGCAATGGCCCAGTGGTTAGGGCAGCGGAGTCGCTGTCATAGGATCGCGGTTTCGATTCCCAGACCGGGCGTTGTGAGTGTTTATTGAGCGAAAACACCTAAAGCTCCACGAGGCTCCGGCAGGGGATGGTGGTGATCCCTGCTGTACTCTTTCACCACAACTTTCTCTCACTCTTACTTCCTGTTTCTGTTGTACCTATATTTCAAAGGGCTGGCCTTGTCACTCTCTGTGTCACGCTGAATATCCCCGAGAACTACGTTAAGAGTACACGTGTCTGTGGAGTGTTCAGCCACTTTTACACGTTAATTTCACGAGCAGGCTGTTCCGTTGATTCGGATCAACCGGAACCCTCATCGTCGTAACCGACGGAGTGCTAAAAGAAAGAAGATATATATATATATATATATATATATATATATATATATATATATTGTGTGTGTGTCTGTGTATGTATGTATATATATATATTCCACTTGCCCTTATGGACACATTAGTTTGCTAGTATATAGGCTGCATTTTATGAAGAAAATAAATGATAGATATAGAAAATTTAAGATTCAAGATCAAAATATTTTAATTTACAATTGTTTTAAAGTATTTTGTTTTATTATTAACAGAATTAACGATTGTATGACCAAACTTGAAAAACGTCATTTTGAATTAAATCTACAACGAATTCCCAGCGTATATTTTATCATACGTATATATACGCACCCTAACCCTAAACCAAATGTCACTAAATCGAAACTTTATTTACGTAGATTACTAAGACACGCTTGGTTTGTAAAAGTAATGTAAGCTTAACAAAAAATCCCAAAGCAAAATAAAATATTAGGAAATATTTAAAGCATACAAATAAAAAAGCACTCGACACGGGTAGCACTTCTTCCTTACTTCAAAATTTGCCACTGAATGTAATGAGAGTAGCACAATGTATAAATGATCAAACTATGGCTTTGATGCTAAATATTGTTAGAAAGATTAATATTCTTTATTTTCAGAAAGGTTTTTTGGGCCTAAATTTCTGAAGTTATTTTATATGAATATTTTCGTCTGAAACTCAAAATCGTATGATAAATCATACGCTGGGCATTAATGGGTTAAGAGGGAAATGAAACAACGTTAAGAATATTCTACTTCACATAGAATTTGACCACAATCCTTCAAACAAAATTCATCGCAATAAAATAAGCAACCAAGATAAAATACATGAAGATAGAAAGGAGGTTATATTGTAGAAAAGTTAGATTATTTAAAATTAAATTCAATGCTAGGAATAAGAAAATAGGTATAAGTACGCTAGCTGTACTAATACAAGTTATAGTTTCACAATAATAAAACTGAGATTATCTCAACTGGAAAATTTACACAGAAAATAAGCAAGAACTTACTGAAGCCAATACCCCAAACCAGTCATAAACAGAATATACCGATCCTGCAAACAAGGAAGTTATGACATTACATAAATAGAAATCTTCTGTAAAGTGACGACAATCGAACTGGAAAAATAATTAGAAAAAGTACCAAAAAGATTGGAAGTCTGACAAATGTAGCAAAGAAACTTGGTAAAAAAATGCGACCAAAAATATTTTCTCTATATGCAAGGAAGCGATAACATAAAAATCAGAAACAATCTATGTTGAAATATTAAATTTAGATAACAACGCAGCAAAGCTAGTTAAAGAGACAAAAGACCTGCAAACTG
Organism: Octopus sinensis; assembly: GCF_006345805.1. Classification (NCBI taxonomy): domain Eukaryota; kingdom Metazoa; phylum Mollusca; class Cephalopoda; order Octopoda; family Octopodidae; genus Octopus; species Octopus sinensis. The sequence continues at coordinate 921,108 of NC_042997.1, read as the reverse complement.
AATTACGAATCATACAAAAGAAAAAACATTCCACAGACAATCCAGCGAAACTCAGCAGAGAAGATGTATGCTAAAGTTAAAGCTAACAATGACTCAAGAGCCCCGGAATAAAAGCAGAAACTGAAGATCTAATACATTCATTACGTATCTTAATATGATGTGCAGATGTGTAACCCAGTCAATGAGATAGTTTAAGCGCTTCATCTCCATCTAACCAAACATATGATCTAGTAAGAATCTAGACCTACTAGGCAGCATACCAACATTTCGATATTAAAAACAGATATAATATATAAATATGTACCAAATTATACACATTACAATGTCCTGAACAGAATCATCTGGAATATTATGGCTAAACTCAGAGAGATCAAATGCAAGCGTCCGGGCATTATAACCAGGCACTAGAAAAATCGCATGTACCCTGATAGGTATAGTGATACATTCTAATCAATCAAAATATTTCCGAAAGGGAGGTGGAAAACTGCCAAAATACAACAGTCTTGAAATTGAACGAAATATCCGAGATGTGAAATATGAAATTGCATATGTTGTCATAATAACTGGAGTATTAGGTGTAATAAATATACAAGCAAAAACATAGCAAACATACCAGGACTCACAACGCTACGCAAAATAAAGGGACATTCTCAGCATGATATTATCCATTCAATACCATAGCTCAAACAGAACAAGCTTAACACACAACACACCCCCTACACAATAAACACCTAATAAATTAAAACAAAACAGCACATGCAACATATAGTCTACAAGATTAATTTCTATTAAAGTGACATAGCTCACATTACACACAGTATACACAACAGACTGAAGAACACTATAACACAAGAACCAAGCTAAACGTCGTAACGAAATAAACTGATGCAGGACACAGCAGGGGTTCTTTGCTCTACAATACACACAAAAAATATCACACAACACTGCGCACACTGCAGGAACACTGAGGTCCACTATGTGATTCAATGGGAATGTGCGAAAATATCAAGGAAAAAATAACAATAATAATCTATATATTTATTGGCACACAATTTGAAATATTAGATGAGGGAGATATTAAATAACATTGACCTCCATGTTCAACTGGTACTTATTTTATAGACACTCAAATAATGAAAGGCTAATTCAATCTCGGCAGAACTTCAAAATCAGAACGTAAACCCGGAAGGAAATACTACTAAGCATTTTCTTCGGCGTGCTAATGATTTTGCGAGCTCATCTCAATAATAATAATAATAATAATAATATTAATAATAATAATAATAATAATAATAATAATAATAATAATAATAATAATAATAATATAACAACAACAACAACAATAACAACTATAGGCGCGGGTGTAGCTGCATGGCACCTTGGGCAAGTGCCTTCTATTATAACCTCGGGCCGACCAAAGCCTTGTGTGTGGATTTGGTAGATGGAAACTGGAAGAAGCCCGTCTTATATATATATATATATATATATATATATTATATATATATATATATATATATATATATATACTTGTGTGTGTGTTTGTATTCCCTCCCTCTGCCATCAATTGACATCTGATGCTGGTGTGTGTATGTTCCCGTAAAGAGAGCGAGAGAAAAAGTATGAGGCTTACAAAGAAGAAGTCTGTGGATCGATTCCTTCGACTAACACTCTTTACGGCAGTGCTCTAGTATGGCCTCAAACAAATGATTGAAACAAGTAAAAATGATTAAAAAATTAAACACACGTCAACAAAAACTACAACAACAACAGAAACAACTACAAGAAGCTTTTCAAATTTTGGCAAAAATCCTGCAAATTTCAGGAGAGGTTTAAAGTGATTACTAGAACACAGAACGTAAAGAGCCGGGAGAAATGGCATTAAGTAATTTTCCCGGCACAGTAACGAATCTAAGACCTGTGTATCCTAGAGACCGACGATATCAAGAGCGAAATGGTGAAGAACAAGACATTAAGTGAATATCATAGGCAGATTATAAAATCTTTAGGCTGCATACAATAGCTCTACTATTGGTATCATTATATATATATATATATATAAGTTTAACAATTAAGGATAATCTCTTAATAAGGGTATGATTAGTATAATTTTTGTAGTAATGACTTTGTCCCTCCTAGTGTGAGGCATTTATGTGTAATAATGCCCTCTATACAATATATATATATATATATATATATATATATATATATATATATTATATATATATATATATGAAAAAGCAAGTCAAGATAGAAAATGTTAAAATAATTTTATAAAGAACATTTCAGTACCAGTTTCAGTCATTTTGAGACCTTTTCAACTGTAACGATTAAATAATTAGATTTAGAAAAAATTAAAAGAAATTATAGTGTTCAAATATAAATGGCATTCTCCTTATTTCTGCCTTTCTCTGTCTCTCTTGTTTATACTTGTGGGTTCGAGGTCGTTGTGAATTCTTGGTAGGGAAGAAGAAAAAGAAGAAGCAGAAGAAGAAGAAGAAGATGATGATGATGATGATGATGATGATGATGGTGATGGTGATGATGATGATGACGATGTTGATGATGATGATGAAGAAGAAGAAGAGGAAGAAGAAGAAGATGATGATGATGATGATGATGACGATGACATATATATATATATGTGTGTGTGTATGTATGTATGCAGGTATGTATGTATGCATATATATGTGTCTGTGTGTGTATAATAATTATATAAGGGTGTATAACTCCAAACTTACAGGGAAAAATTCAAATTAGTATTAAATCAAATTTCACAATATAAATATATAAAATACAAATTAGAGATAAAACTACTATTATGCAATTCAAACAGTGATAGACATAAACCAAAACATAAATAATAAATATCATATATTTTTATAAAACATATAACTACATCTCAAAAAGTATAAAAATAAATTATGTATATATATATATATATATAAATTTAATAAGGGTAGAAATTGATATTAATCAATTAAAACCAGTGGCCCACCATATTAAAAAAATCCGAAGATTAAGATATTTTTACATACAAAATTAAAAATATTTAAATTGTGTATGTATATATATATATATAAAACTTATATATAAAATGTACAAAAGGGGACAAGAACGCAAACTAAACAAAGAGACGACACAAAAGAATAGACAGGTCATTCGAAGCCTCTAGTCTTCAGTCAGGAACCGGATCATCTTAGCAATTTCGGCATATATATATGTAGCCAGCATCATCACATTGGAAAAGAGAGAATTGGGGCAAAGAGACCAGAGACCGAGGAAATTCTTGATACTTCTACAATAGCAATGAATGCTACTCCAGCAGCTAACATGGAATTGGCCGAAGAAGGATGGTGGAAAAACTGAACATTGCTGCAAAAGATCAAACATTTCAGACAAGGGACATATGGAAAACTTATTGACAAAGAGAGCATCTATGAACAGTGCAAACACTGTAATACAGGGTGTCTACATATATAATGAATATATTATATTTTTATTTATTATATTAATATCATGTAAATATTTATAAATATTAAAAAATATATGGTAAATGAGCTCCAGATATTTCCACACGCGTACTATAAAACTGAAGCCATGATGAACTTGCAGCTTTCACTGCAAAATTTGACAAAATTTGACAAAAAAAATATGAAACGACTTCATCTACGCAGAGTGACATTCTGAAGACACTGTAGGACATGTTGATACAGATTGAGAACACAGTCGAATATTCTAAGCCCGGACAAAGATAAAGAGAAGAGACCTTGCATTTTGACATATGTAGCAAGTCACTTTGATACGAAAGTGATCTGAAATTAAAGAGATCGAATTGGTTGATGCCATTATTTGCAAACTGAGATTGAATGATTATGGTACTGTTGGAAGATATGAATCATTCTTATCATTCTAGGATCACTCGGTTTAGTGGTAAGCAGACGGGAAGTACGCATAGAAATTTGGAGATTGAAGTCAATGCGGCACTACTTGAAACTGTCTTTATTTGGTACCGAGAAAGCATCCCTAGGGACTTGAGGTCAAAAGAAGTGACATGATACAAAGAAAATGCACAGCTAAGAAGAAGAAGAAGAAGAAGAGAAGAAGAAGAAGAAGAAGAAGAAGAAGAAAGAAGAAGAAGAAGAAGAAGAAGAAGAAGAAGACGATGACGACGACGAAGAATAGTATCATATGGGAGCGCATCAACAGTGAAAGAAGAAACATGGCGGAATATTTGGTAAACATCAAAGAAGACCTGTTACAGTATGATGCTAATGCAGAAGGATTTAACAAAATTGGACATGAGAGTGCCCATGAATACCCAACGAGAGAGAAGAAACCCTACTCCTTATGGAATTTCATAGTCAGTTCCACCGCGAAACCAGTAAATTTAAAGACTAAGAAGCATCATAGAGGTGGCTCAAAAAGGAATACTGAAAGCCTAATCATTGCAGCCCAGGATCAGGCATTGAATACCAATTCTGGGAAAAAGAATATATACCACTCAAGTGCATCGGGCCTCTGCAGAATGCGTGGGAAGAGGGTAGCAAGTGTGACTCACATTGTTAGCGATTGTGAAAGTCTTGCGCAGAAACAGTACAAGCGTAGACACGACAAAGTATCCCAAAACCTCCACTGGCTACTATGCCGTAAGTATGGATATGATGTTAAGGCTCCTTGGCACCAACATACACCGGAAGAGGTAAAGGACGAAAAGGAGAAGGCAAAAATCCTATGGGACTTTGCCTTCCAGACAGACAAGGTGTTAGAGCACCGAAGGCCGAATATAACAAACATGCAGAAGACCGAACATGACGTATGATTGCTTGGAAAACGTATGGCGAAGTGGAGAATTAACCTGAAAGCACATGGAAGAAGTTTAAAAACAATTGACCTCAGGAAAGGTATCTTCCAAGGGGACGTCCTGTCCTTACTGATCTTTGTACTGTGCATGATAACACTAACACTGATTCTGAGGAAAGCAAATGCTGGGTTGTATTCAAAACCTGCCAAGAAAAATCAACCATTTGTTATTCATGGATGACCTCAACCTTTATGGTAAAAATGAAGCCCAAGTCAGTTCCCACGTTGATACGGTGTCTAGTTTCGGTGCTGATATCAGAATAGAGTTCGGAATGCGTAAGCGGGATGCATAAGTCTTGAAGATAGGTAAAATTAAAAGTATGGACGAGCTAGCGATACTGTCGGGGAGGTTATGTGGCAGATAGAAAAAACGAGCTCTAAGTACTTGGGAATTATATTGATGGAGAGATATATGACTGAAAAAAATTAAGGTGGAGTACTTGCTCAGATTGAAACTGATACTTAAGTCGAAATTAAATGGACAGAGGAAGATTGAAGCTATTAACACCTGGGCGGTTTCACTACTTAGATATGGAGCAGGGGTAAACGCATGGAGAGCAGACGAAATAAGCACCTTAGACAGAAAGATAAAGAAGTTGCTGACTAGATATGGGATTACCCACCCGAAAAGTGATACAGACTGGCTGTATGTACCAATAAAATCACGCGGAAGAAGACTAATCCGATGCGGACACAGCATTAGAGCAAAAGAAAGCAACATAACATGGTATGTAAAAATGCCATAGAACTGCTATTGGGAGAAGTAAGAAGGTCAGGCCTGTGTAGGACGGTGGATTGCAAAGGTAAAACATGTACAAGCACTTGAGAATGAATGAAACTGAAAATAGATGGATAAAAAAAGAATGCATGAAAAATTTCATAGGGATAACGAAGATAAGACAGACGGAGAAAAAAGATAGATATGGATGACTAAAAGGGATTTAAAACCAGAAACGGAGGCTCTAATCTGTGCTGCCAAGAGCAAGCATTAAGAACCAATGACTTCAAATACAGAATAGACAACCCATCTGAAAGTGATAAGTGCAGTATTTGAGGACAAAATGGAGAAACCGTATGGCATATTACCAATCAATGTACGCACTAGCCCAGAAGGAATATAAGAGACGTCATAACAATATAGCAAGGATTGTCCACTGGACACTTTGCAATAAGTATGGACTTGGCAGAGCAAAATAGTAGTACGAACATAATCCCGAAAATGATAATGCAAAGATCCAATGGCATTTTATGATTCAGTGCGACAACGTATGCTGAATGATAGATACAGCATGCCCAGCTGACAACAAGGTATGCGATAAGGAAGAAGGAAATGTCGATAAATATGACGGGTTAGCTTGAGAGGTAGAGCAGTAGTGGTCGCTGAAAAACTTGGAAGTTTTATCAATAATTGGGAACAGTGTGTAAAACTCATGAGAACTACATGGAACAAATAGGAGCTGCAATAATGATGGAGTACTTGCAGAAAGCACCACTGCTTGGAACCGCTCGAACAAACCGGATGGTGCTCGAAAAGTAAGGGGTGTTACCTTAGTTCCAGCGTTAGAACCTGTGGAGAAACAAATAATAATAATAATAATAAGAAGAAGAAGAAGAAGAAGAAGAAGAAGAAGAAGAAGAAAAAGAAGAAGAAGAAGAAGAGAAGAAGAAGAAGAAGAAGAAGAATGTTAGTTGAGGTGGTTGATTCGAAAGTGAGAGAAAAAAGGGTATATAAACACGAGATCGGAGCTGTGTTGGCAAATCATAATTATAGGATGTTGTGGTATTTCCTCAAAACATAGGCTGTACTAGCGAATCAAGGAGTAGTAGCTGACCAAAAACAAAAACTAAATTCTACATCTGTCTCCATATTCTTTTTTCTTTCTCTCTCTCTATCTCTCTCTCTTTCTCTCTCTCCCTCTCTCTCTCTCTCTCCCCTCTCTCTCTCTGTTTCAACCTGAAGGAATCACTATTAATTTCGGCGCTTAAATATCCCCAATTAGCTCCGATATACACTTGCATTTAAATATTTACATCTTTAAGTTTTTATATATGCTAACAACGTATATCACGTAGAAGTAATACTAACATTTTTCGTATGGGAGATATTTAGTGGGTAAACTCTTTTGTATGTTACTATTTATGTCAGCGTATTATTGTTTCACATGTTACGATTCATCACAGTCTCTCAATAATCATTTAACCCATCCGTTTAATTAAGTATGAATAGTATTAGGTATTATTATTATTATTATTATTATTATTATTATTATTATTATTATTATTATTATTATTATTATTATTATTATTATTATCATCATTGCTATTGTTGGTGTTGTCGATGTTAAATTAAATAAACTTGATATCAATAGAGCATAAGTACTGTTGGTTGGTGATTGATTGAAGCAATAAACATTTTAATTCGTTCTGGCTTACGTAATATTTTAAATTGCCTTGTTAATGTTCAGGGGTTTTTTACAGCTTAGTTCCATTATGATTTTAATACGCTATTCTGTTGCAATGATGCTAAAATCTAATAAACGTAGAATCTAAAGCCACCGGAATAAATATTCATCTTCCTAAATACAATTAAATAAATTGTTTATGAAATATTTTCAACGTAACAATGTTTCGAAGCTTAAACTATATTTTTCGAACAACAGGGAAAATCACTATAATTGTACATAGAACATTTACAGACAATGGCCTGTGTCATAATAAAGGTATGCTATACTATTCAAATCACTGAATCCAGTTGTTTTCTATAATGCATGTTAAACGAGAGCCACCACTGAATGAGTGAAAAGCATTTTTGAATAAAAACCGAAATATTGACTTTGCGTACGCTATCATAACTGTGGGGTGATAAAATCCCTCGATACGTTGGCTAATACGGTAAATGAATGTCTCTTTTTAAATATATTAAACGACGTGATGCAATTCAAGAAGTTGTGAATCGGAAAGCCTGCATGGAAGCGAAAATTTTTTCTGACATTTTGGAAGAAATGGAAACCAATAGCTTTTAGAGGCAAACTCTATAAATAATTAATATTTATATACGTAGACATTATGGTTGACTTTTCATGCTTTTCATTTTCAGAGAGGTAGCCTATATTTGCAGAGCCCTTAACGTTCCTTTCGTAGCAGCTCCTCTATTCTCCAAATTTTACTGGACTATCAGCATGTACGTAATTTTGTTCCGGATTTAAATAAAAGCATCTACTCGTATAGACAAAGAGAATATGGTCCGAAAATCGTCTATCGTCTCTCATCTCAACGTCCATATCGTCATCAAGTAAAAAAGCGGTTTCGAATTAGCTTAAATCTAGCATTGGTTGTCACTGAAACTTTTTTGCTCCCATTATTTTTGAACCGTTCTTTCTTTTAATGAATGCATAACTCCTGTATGTTTCATACAATGTCCCGAAATAAGACATTTAAATCGGCCATCTTGAGGGGGATAGGCATTTGTAAAAAAACAATAATTTTCATCTTGAGATTCTTTTTTTATCACTGTGATTGAAGATGAAAACCTGGTTAAAATGTTCTATTCTATCTCGTTAACTGGGAAGTTTTCATTTAGAGAAACTGCAAAACCAATTTACTGCCATTGGTATCAGGCAGTCTCCACTGTGATTAACAGCACCATTCTACCTGATATTCTAACTCAACATCTCTAAGACAATTCTGCTGCATTCTATTTAACGACAAAAATATTATACATCCCAAACTAATCTCCGTCTGCAAGGACAGAAATTGTATCCCACATTATCTTTACAACTCTTAGATTATGGCTCTTTTAAATGCAAAAAATATCGTAGGTCGCTTCCAACATGTATTATTTGCAAACACATTATTTACTATGCTACAATCACTTGTTAATAATATAACTTCAATGACCTGTGTTGAACGGGTAAAAAGGGAAGGCAGAAAGATATAGGGAAGCTACAAGCGTTATCTCTTGTCTCAAGTAATGGGAACGACAATGCAGCTAGTGCGAAATAATACAAAATCACTCGAGATTTTTCTGACCATACTTTATGGCAATACTTTGGGATATAGATTTTTTTTTATATCTAGTTTAAGCAAGCAGTTCTACATATGTTCTTTGCAAGCCTTCTTCATAGACCTGTGGAGGCTGCGTCAAAACTCCACAGAAATTGGAAAGAAAATTTTAAATCTACCAAACCATATTTATTGAAACCCAATACATCAATACTTACGCAAAAATGTAAGATACATATATTGCTGATCAGAAAGAGAAATAGGAAATTGATATATTGTATTTGCGACTGAAATTATTCAGCTTCTTGTGTGGAGTAAAGTATGGTGAGAACGAAAATGTATATTGAAAAAATTAGATCAGCGAAACATCCGCAGGCATTTCTAGGAATTTCCAGACTTAGTTTATACAGAAAATATTTCTTCCTTTTCTACATAAGTGCGAGAGAATATTAAGAATGCTTCCAAAGTCAATATTTATTTTATTAAAATGAGAAACATGGCCATAAATTGCTTGTAATATATTTAAGTACGAATTTATAGTTATGTGGCAAAAAAAAGTTTGATATTGAAGTCAATTTTTTAACAGTAATTCGGTATGAAGTTAGTGAATTTGTGCATGTAATTATGGATAAAAATTATGCCATCGTCTATTACAAAATTAACAAGTCCTTTTTATAGATTTTTTTTTACTCTACATATCTCGTTAAAACGCAGGCACGCACAGATATATATTTCTGGATAGCTACGTATACTATACATTACTATACATTTTTTAATTAACTTATTATTTAACGTTGAACTGATAGCTGCCGCTCCAGATCTGGGACAGACTGCCCGCTGCAGTGCAGAAGATTCAATGTCACATACCAATCACCGTTTACAACATAGTAAATGACTCCTATAGCTACAACATTACATCTACCACAAATTTTAAACCAAGATATTTTGCTGCACATTTAAACTCGTTTAAATATAAAGAGAATAGCAATTCCACATCACTAGCCATCCACATACACAATCTGATTAATAGAAAAATACATTTTCGACTTTCCTGGGTTATATTAGACTCTGATATCCCGTATCACTGCCAGCACATCATTTGTTGACTCTGCTTAAAAGAAGCCCTCAATAATTTAACCCATAACTCACCAAAATTGCTTAATAAACAAAGCGATGCATTCACTACGTGTAAGCACAAATTCTTCGCATTTTTAAAGTGTTTCATAAATCTAAATGTAAGATCACTCCCACGAATAATACCCACATACACACATCCATGGTCATTAACATATACCCTTCTATATCTCTTCCATCAATCTAAGCTGATCCCTTTATAAGATAAATATTAATTCTTTAATTTATTTTTAAACCTTAACCTAACATATCCCCTAATATTTAATTATAACTCCTACTCCTAAATAATTTAACATTCAACAATTTTCTCCATTCGTGACTACCTACTCACCCATAGCCCCATTGATAAAAAAACACCTCTACAGCCCCTGTCCTTAGCCAGAAAGGACGCAAGTATTTACAACTAGATTTCCCCCAACGCCTATAGGTTAGAAGAATACCACTGGCACCTACTACATTCTTTAGGTTCCTTTCATTTTGCTCTATTTTGTTTATTTTCTTACGTTATCTTCCCCTTCTCTCTTATCTTCTTGCCTGTTTTTGTACACTATATTCTTAGACACTATATGTTTATATCCCTTACTTTATCCTTAAAGCCAATCCTTAATTAACCCCCTCACTCTAGCTCCTCTCTTTCTATTTATTTACTTTTCTTTCTTTTTATCACTTAATTCTGTTATTGAACATTGATATGTTCGCGTCTATATGGAGTTGCGCAGGATTGCAACTAAGGACTTGTTGACTTATTTCTACAAGATCATAAACTTGTACTGTGAACTTTTACGCTTCTTTCTTCTTCTCTGTCTTCATTCCCTTATTCCTTTTACTCCTGTCCTCTATGTCGTCATTTCATTAATCTATACCCTTCTCATTTTCCATAATATTCTCCGATGACAGAACATCCCATGCTCTGGAATATCATAGAAACAGCTGTAAGACTTAAAATGTTTTTCCAATATTAATAATGTGTATGAATTGAGATGTTTGCCTTGCCTTAACATTTCTTGTCCACTATAACAATTACATAAGAACTTATATGTGTATATATATATATATATATATATATATATATGTGTGTGTGTGTATATATATATATCTATATATATATATGTATATACACGCATATATATACATACATACACACACATACACACATACATACACACACACATATAAACACACATATAAGCCCCTACATTGTACACACACGCACACATATATACATACATTCACTCGCACGCACGTACACACACACGCACACACACACACACACACACATTTACATATATATATATACTATACACTCACACACACATACACGCGTACAAACACACACAAACTCACATACACACCGACAGATATACATACACAATATACACCTATCCGCGCACGCACACATACACACAAACACATACAAACGCACATATACACGCACATACATACACTCTCACACAAATGAACCCACATATACATCCCCCTACACACACACACGCACGTACAAGCACACACGTACTAGGGTTACGCCACACACCCACACTCTACGCATACACACACGAACACACACTTGCACACACACACACACACTACAAACAACACACACATATGATGTTTTTTGACCTGTCTTTGACCTACCTTGACACAAACAGCTAGCAGTCATCACCACAGCTGGCTTTGTCATTACTTCTATTCACCAAAAATACACACACACACGCACGCACAAACACACTTGTCATCTTGCACACACACACACACACACGCGCGCACGCACAAACACACTTGTCATCTTGCACACACACACACACAGGCATTCCCTTTTTTTGGAACTCTCTTGCATTATAAAACCATTTTTCAACTACCTCCAAATTCTGTTCTTTTCAACATGTGATCTCTTAAGCACCACCAGCTCAAATATTGTCTCCTCTGTCTTCCCTCCTTGGGATCTTTCCTTCTCCTTGTTTACGACGAAGAGCTCCGCTCGAAACGTTAAACCCTCCTTCCCTTCTTTCCTGAGCGTCAATAATACTTTAATTGTTCCACGTCCTGCGTTGCTGTGTTTTTTCTCTTTTTTTCTTTTTTTCGGTGTTTTCTTGTTTGGATTAAACTTATATATATATATATATATATATATATATATATATTTGTGCAAAACTATATTGCTACTTAGATTCAAATTCAAAAGTTTACTTATGCTCAAATAGACTTCAATGAAAATAAAAATGCAAATACGAATATGATAGTAAATAAATAAATAAAAATGTATTTAATATACGTACTTATGTACACTAGTACAGAAACAGGCACCCCTAAATCTAATTTGTGTTAATCAAATAAATAAAAGAGAGTGTATTGGTCATATTTTAAAATACGTAGCTTTCAAATTATCTAAGTATCATTAATGGTAATTTCATATGTAATAAGGAAAGAAAGGGAGAAAGAAAGAAAACAGAAATAATATAGAAAACAGAGTTAATGTGCTATATTTATAAGGAGCGAGTAAAAATTTCTTATATCAAAGAAAAAATATCATAGTTATATTACGATTTAAGGAGTAAAAGGCTCTTGTGTGAAATTTACAATAGAAGTAAATAAAGGAAGAAGCAAACAAAATAGGAGCATAGTAAATATGCTATTTGTATAAATAAAACTGTAAGGAGAAATCCCATATATTAATTTTTTTTATTACTATTTTAAGTTTTGGCGATGACATGACTGAGTGTGCAAAATAGTGGCCAAGGGAGGTAAATATAAGTAATTACAATACCCAAGATACACGAAAGGTATAGAAAAATAATTATCAGAGATAAAAATATATTATATATTTTATTACATACTTATATATTATATTACTTAAAATTTTATAGATATATTTATCCCCATATTAATTTGATTCTTAAATATACGGTTTATTACTATATATTACTCCTCTTTATGCTTTTAACGTATACCCAAATCATATTATATTATATTTTGTACTTACTTCACTAAACATACTACCTCCCCACCTCTTTACAAGGTTTATACCAAGTTATTTTTCTATAAAACATTTCTCAGCCGAAATGCTCCGTACAATTAACACATAAAAACATGAAAGTGTAATGGTAAATCTCTTTCTACCTCCGACGAGATTCAACTTTACACTGATTCAATTTTTAAAGTCCGAATCGAAACAGTCAGATATTATCTATTTTTGTAATTAATTTCTATTTTTGTAATTAATTTCTTTTTTCTTATTTGTGTGTGTAGATAAAATATATATTATATATATATTATAGACAAGTAGTTATAAAGTGATATATTATATTGTAGAATATATATATATATATTTGTTTGTGGTGTGTGTATGTGCCTGTGTCTCTGTACATATATACTGAGAAAATTTTACAAAAACATTAGGTACAGTTACAACATTTAAAGAAAGATTTCCTGAAAACATAATGTAGAAAATCTTAGAAAAGCAGAATGGCATTGGTTTTGGTTAGTTGTATGCTTTTTACGTGGGTCTCTAGTAAATTCGAGGTGAATGAAAAGGCAATTAGGTTGTAACCAGCACTCTCGCGTCAAGAACATATTTTGTTCGGGCACGAGGTTTGTAGAGCAATTATGCATTAATGGATGTTCCGGAGATGAATGACTTCAAGAGTATTATGGAGTAGGTAGATTGCTGTTTACATGAAAAGTCATAGCTAACGCACTAGATGGATTAACGAGGCTGTGCTATTAGAAGACATGTTTTTGAATTGACGTGACGAAAATTATTCTGCAGAAGTGAGTAGTAGTAGGTGGCATTAACAGTAGATGATGATGATCGTAATGTTGGTGGTGGTGGTGGGGTGGGTGGTTGGGGGTGATGATGATGTTGATGGTGATGATGATGATGATGAGGATGAAGATGAGGAAGAGTACAGAAGGTTTGTTGGCAGGGGATTAGTACGGTAACTGAAGTTGAGCAGAATGTATTGTATGGGATAAGATGGGCAGATAGTTCACGCAGGTCAGAGTTAATCAGAGGCTGTTGTTATTATTATTATTATTCTATGTTTGACTTTTGCTTTATATTTGTACAAGTTGGCTCCAAGTCTCACCCAGAGACCTCAAGAGACAACAGGTTGGAAGTTCATGAAGTTGTTATGCCTAGTGTGCCATATATTTGGTTTTTTATTTTGCGTTGTACTAGTGAATGTCAAAAAAAAAAGAAGAAAAAAAACGAAAATTATGTTTGTTTTAAAACTTGAGATTACATAGAAAGTATTTTGCGTAGGATATGAGCAGTTCCCATGAGCACTAACTTTTGAATTTCTGCCATTTTGGCGTTTCCTGGTATCTGAGTTAGGTAGCGATCAGCCCCTTTTGCTATCATTCCCAGGGAACCTATGACAACAGGTATTGTTTTAGTCTTCAGGTTCCACCTTTTGCTGATTTCTATTTCAATATATTATCATTATTATTATTGAGTGAGAGAGCAGTGCATGCCATCAAAGTGAAACTGGGGTAAAATATACGAAGCCCAGTATACCCATCATGACTACCCGTCTGATAAGGGTACACTAGGCACATGCATCACAGCCATATGTGCGCGACATGGTGATCTCATATCAAAATAAATAGCACATGACCTTGCAGGTGGGGCCCAGTTAGAATTTTCTTCAGGTCGATTAACCCATCCCACTCGAAAGGTCCCTGAATAAGGGTTGTTTAAGGATGTTGAACGAAACACCCATGTTTACAGAGGTGAATTATTCAAACCCCAAAGAATCCCTCTCAACACATGGCTATGATGCTCCCCCACTACTTCTGCTCGTGATCAGAGATGCACATATCGCCAGCCACTAAGGGACATGCTCAACTGGTTAAAGTCAAACAACTGACAAGCAAATCTGTGGTATTGAGCAGAATATTTGCTGTAGCCCATCTTTTATACCAAGACAAACCAATGTACATGATAACACTTCCAATCAGTTAAGATCAGAAGCCATGAGAGCCACTGCCTGGTACTGCATATTATCATCATCATCATCATCATCATCATCATCATCATCATCATCATCATTATTATTATTATTATTATTATTATTATTATTATTATTATTATTTAAGGCGTCGCACAATATCCACTATCGTGATGTTGTTGATTGAGCATATATAATGTCAACTGAGGAGTGGTACAGTTTGTAAAGTCACACCAAGCACTTCAGACAGACAGTACTTTATGCAATATATGTGCACCTAGATTGTAGGGTACTTGTAAAGTTTCCAGATATCTTTTTTCAGATGCTCTGATGACAATAGGGGCAAACTTTATGTTTGACTCTCGTAGCTAAATTATCAGGTTTCCATATTTATCAATCTTTTCTCTCTCTTTCATGATAACATGTTGATCTTCTGACATTGCCATGTCAATTATTAAGCACTTTTATTTCCCTCCTAAAACGTTATCATATCTGGCCTTCGGTGTTCTAAAATCTTGTTTATTTGGAAGTCAAAGTCCCAGTGGATTTTTGCCTTCCACTTTTCGTCCATTACTTTTTCTGATGGATTTGGCACACGGCTTCCTTTATCTATTTCTGTCGTAGATTGCCTTTTGTTCGTCTGTCATGTCGCCAATAGTCTTCTTTTAGATTATCTATAAGAACTTCGGTGTTCTAAAATCTTGTTTATTTGGAAGTCAAAGTGCCAGAGGATTTTTGCCTTCCACTTTTCGTCCATTACCTTTCCTGATGCATTTGGCACACGGCATCCTTTATCTTTTTCTGTCGTAGATTGCCTTTTGTTCATCTGTCATGTCGCCAATAGTCTTCTTTTAGATTATCTATAAGACTCTCATCAAGTAAACTACCATTGCTTATTCCTGTACTATGAGATTATTCTTATTAGTAAGAACTGTATTTTCATTCTTATCTATGCTGCTATTTTCCATGACTCGTCTTTTGATAGCTTCGAGCTCTACTTCTGTGAACCAGCAATTTTGAATCTTTTCGGTTTGAACGGCAATTTTTTCTAGCGGTGTCATATGAAATTGTCACCCATAATTATGAACCTAGAATCGATCTATTGCATTTCAATCTCTTTTAGGGTTAGGTTAGTTAGGGTTAGGGTTAGGGATGGGGGAAAGGTATCTTTTTTTCTTCACAAATGTAAATAAATCCAATCTGTTTCTTAAACGAGGGACATATTAATACGGCACAAAATGCTTTTAAACTCAATAGACGTCACTGATTGGTTGAAATTGCAGAAATTAAAGAAGAAAAAAACAACAAATATCTTACAAACTAGAGAATTTTCTCAATAAAACCAGGAGAAAAAGATGTTTTATAAACACATTGTACCAGTATAAAAGTTTAACCTTTTTTAGTTACTTAGAAATTGTGTTAAAAACTGCCGTTCAAACCGAAAAGATCCGCAATTTTTCCTTATTGCTCTAGCTTGAACACATAATCTCTGTTCCGTGAGTTGAAACACTCCCATTTCTTTCCAACGTACGCTGTCGATAACCCATAATTTGAGCACCATTTTCGTCTACCGGGCTGCTCAGGTAGTAACACTCCATGACAACAGCATTAATTTGTTTGCTCCATCTACGCCGTGTGTGGTGGTCCCTTGCTGGATATCGACAGGCTGGAGCGGAATCGTTGAGCCTACCTAGTGTAACACTGTCACCATCATTGGCTTCAGTTTCATTACTACCGTTATTCACAATATCTTGTTGTTGTTATTATTATTATATTATTATTATATTATTATTATTATTATTATTATTATTATTATTATTATTATTATTATTATTATCATTATTATTATTATTATCATTATTATTATTAATATTATTATTATTATTATTATTATTATTATTATTATTATTATTATTATTATTATTATTATGGGCTACTTGGCCTGAAGAAAATTCTAACTGGTGCCACCTGCAAGTTCATGCGCTTTTTATCTTGATATGAGATCCTCATGTCGCGCACATTTGGTTGTGATGCAAGTGTCTGATGTACACTTATCAGACGGGTAGTCATGATGGGTATATTGGGCTTTGTATATTTTACCCAAATGTCTCTTTTTTTACCCAAATGTCTCTTTGATTACGGATGTAAAAATATACGATTTCGTCCCCGAGTTAAAAATTATAAAATTCTTCCTTGAATATAACTGAACCTCAGTGTAATGTTGTGACTGTGACAAGGACTTGAAGAGAATAGAAAGAACTCGCCTGTCTGATTTACAGTGTGCGTGTATTTGTGTGTGTGTGTGTGTGTGTGTGTGTGTGGTGTGTGTGTGTGTGTGTCTGTGTGTGTGTGCACGTGTGTGTGTGTGTCTGTGTGTGTGTGCACGTGTGTGTGTGTGCACGTGTGTGTGCATGTGTGTGTGTGTGGTTGCGTGTGTGCGAGTGTATCTATGTAAGTATGTATATGTATGTGTGTTGGTTTCAACTGTGATCTGGTAATAATGATACATACTCTAGAGACGGAGATTATTTTTTTAAAAAAGATTTGCGTTGTAACGTATTTCATATACCTGTATTTGACACAATACTTCTTGCTTCAATTTTGTATACTATGTGCAAAATACCATTGCCCTATATATGCAGTACCTTTTTTTCTCTTTATATATATTTATGTCCGCTGGATAAGTGAGTAATATAAGAGAATTGTTGTGCTTCTGACGCCATTCCTCTTATCTCAAAACAATAAGTCTACCCGTTTCCCTAATGTGATGTTAACTTTAGAGAGATTCTAAATCCCTGACAATAACTCCCACCTTCCTTCTGATATTGAATCGGTTTTAATTTCCATTTTGTAATCATGACACATCAACTTCAGGTATAATTTAGATAAATGAAGAATTTATATTTTATGGTATTTAATATATCTGTATTTGCGTGCATGTGCGTGCGTGTGCGTGTATGTGTGTATGTGCGTGTGTATTTGTGTGTGTGGTGTGTGTGTTAATATGCATGCAAGAACCCACCATGGAACATGGAAGCACCCCGTCGGTTACGACGACGAGGGTTCCGGTTGATCCGAATCAACGGAACAGCCTGCTCGTGAAATTAACGTGTAAGTGGCTGAGCACTCCACAGACACGCGCACCCTTAACGCAGTTCTCGGGGATATTCAGCGTGACACAGAGAGTGACAAGGCCGGCCCCTTGAAATACAGGTACAACAGAAACAGGAAGTAAGAGTGAGAGAAAGTTGTGGTGAAAGAGTACAGCAGGGATCACCACCATCCCTGCGGGAGCCTCGTGGAGCTTTAGGTGTTTTCGCTCAATAAACACTCACGACGCCCGGTCTGGGAATCGAAACCGCGACCCTACGACCGCGAGTCCGCTGCCCTAACCACTAGGCCATTGCGCCTCCACAAGAACCCACCATATACACATAAATAGCATTAAATTTACAGATGTACTATTTGTACACTTTTTATAAGGATATCTATTCGAAACTAACTGAAGACAAGCTTAGAAAATAAGTTACTTCCTCCAATATATATATATATATATATATATATATATATATGTATTTTTATTCAATATATAAATAGTACCATGTTGCTTTAGAGCCGCCGTTTTTAGGAAAGCGTAACATGACTTTGCAAAGCAGCCGACCGAAACATCTGGAATATTTATTGATTAGAAAGTTACAAAAAATGATGCAAAACAAACTGACTGAAGTTCAATGATGTTGCTCTGATATTTCGATCAATAACCTTGTATAAATCTGTGTTATTGTTCAGTATCTAACAGATGATGAATATAACATTTCTATGCCTTCCAATCTTGTTGTCTCGTTGTTATGCAGTTGCTTCAGTGTTGCTTTTTGCAATGCTTATTATGAAGTGTTCAATGATGAAGATAATGTGGATTTTCCAACACATTTAAGTACATATACCAATTTCTTAATATAAATACACGAACACACACATACACACACACACACACATACATATATATATATATATGCGTTTGTGTGTGTGTGTACATAGGCACATTGTATATATATATATATGAGTGCATACACACAAACATACACACGCATATATATGTGTGCGTGTGTGAGAGTGTGTGCCAATATATATATATATAGATAGATAGATATACACGCATATACTATATTATATTATATATATATATGTTTGTATAATATATATATATATATATATATATGTGTGTGTGTGTGTGTGTGTGTGTGTGTGTGTGTGTAGTATATATAGAGAGAGTGACACACACAGAGAAAGAGGGAGAGAGTAAGACAGAGAGATAGTGCATATATGTGGATGTAGATATATATATTTCTATATATACGCACACATACGCATACATATATATATATCAGCATATTCATGTATATACATGTATATACATATGCATATATATATATGTGTATGTGTGTGTATATATATATATATATATATAGGCACGCGCGCCATATGGGAATGTATGTGTGTGTGGATGCGTGTGTGAGTGTGTGTGTGTGTGTGTGTGTGTCTTTTTGGGCATGTGTTTCTGAGTTAGTGCTTACGCGTGTAAATACAAAGAAAATTTTTAAATATATCTGATCAGAATTTTAATATTCTGATTTTCTAATATATATATATATATATATATATATATATATTTATATACTGATACTTAATTTCGGCCTTGATCTGAAATGCCAACTGACGACAGTTAGATTTTCACGAGATTCTTTGAAAACTTTGCAATCATGGATTAAAGGGAAAATTTAGCAATGAAATTTAATTGAACGCGAAATTGATAGTCGTGTATCGTTATTAACATTGCGATTCGGCAAAAAAGATCGATAAATTAAGTACAAGTGTAGTAGGCCAAATTAACCCCTGCCCAGATTAAACCCGGGTATAGTTTGTCCCAAGCTAGATTTTACCCCAAGGGATGAACTCTCCTAGGCCAAAATATACTTGGGGTGTAAAATAACCTAGCAAGAGTATACCCCATCAGTCCACAATATACCCATCTAACGAGGTAGTCAATCTTAAACGATGTCTCTTTAATTATTGTTTATCATTGGTGTCTTGAAATGTGACTTGGCTTTAACAGTAAATTGGTTGAATTTTCGATTTGTTACCAAGACATGACAAATATTTGTTATATTTACTGATGAAAAGATCACAAATCGAGCATATTCGCGCCGCTTAATTGAATCGGGGACAAAATGGCGGCCACTAGCCAATAAGGCAAGCAGAGCAGTATAGGTTACTGGGACGAGGCAGGATGGGAATTTTTTTTTTTTTCATTTTTCATGTTTTACATCTTATTTTTATAACAGACAAATTTACACTATTTTATAAGCTCCTTTAGACTATAGAATACCAGAAAAAGTGTTTCAAACTATTTCTGATATTTTAAATTTTTCAGCTTTGACTGAATTTGCCCACCAGTGGCAAAATAGTTTCACATAGTATGCCTTATCTTTTTATCTCCTTATCTTAACATACTCAGACATACAGCTTTTCCCTCAGACTCTAAACTTTTTAGTTTTCTAATTTTGACAAGCAAGGATGACCAACTGTATGACCAGCTTTTTAGATTCTTCACTGCAACACAACAATGTATCCCAGTGGATCTACGATCTGCCTCCAGAGAAACATGTAAACGCCAAGTCACAATTCAGACAAATAATTTTAAATAAAGCTGTACTGATCAGAAGGAGGGATTCTTTACCATGACGGAAAGGAAGTTCTCGCGAAAAGCCGACTGTCAAATATCCTGAAGGCCTGTCATGACAACCCAATTTCTGGTGACCATTTTGGCTGAGATAAAACGTTAGCCAAAATATCTGACAGTTATTTCTGAAAAGTAATGAAGAGCGACTATCGAAGAATGAAGAAAGCCTATCAAAAATGTTTTGTCATAAATTGCAAAATTGGCAAGGAGGTTCCACCAATCAGGAGTACAACAGTGCCTGGAAAGGTATGGACTTAGTTGGCATTGATATGATCGGTCCCCTTCAAGAAACAGCAAATGGTAACGGATATATAGTTGCGGCCACTGATCATTTCCCCAAGTGGACTGAAGCTGTTACAGATAAGAGTGCCAAATCAGTACCAAATCCTTTGTACTCCTTATTTACCGCCTTGGCTGTATGGATTAGTGACCAGGGACGAAAGTTTGTGAATTCGATCACCAACAACCTGATGAATTATTTTAAATCTGTTCACCGCATTCCATCTGCCTAACACCCACAAACAAATGGCCAGCGGGAACCTGACACTGAAAGACTCTATTAGTAAGCTGGTCAATGACCAATGAAGCAACTGGAACCAGTTCATCCCTGGTGTTCCGTTTGCCTATCACACACCTGTCCATGTTTCCACCAATTGCACTCTATTTGAGGTATGTATGGATAGAAGGCCAAGCTTTCTATAGACTTCAAACCTTCAGGCAATGAATCTGGACCCTATGCCCCTTTTAGATAATATTGAGCCTGATGTGCTGGATACACCGACAACCACTCATAAACTGCTCCTTTTAACCGTCAGTACCAACATGCACTGTACCCAAGGACACGATAGGCGTGCCTATGATCGCCGACACAGCAGCAACAAAGAAATCACTGCTGGCTCCATAGTTTATATCAAGAATCAACGCCGTATTCATCACATGGGTTCAAAGATGGAACCACGATGGATTGGACCCTATTTAGTTGTGGTTAAACTTAAGAGCAATGAGATTGACAAGATACTTAGCAATACCTACCGTGCCAGTAACCTTAAAGTTTATCAAGATGAAGAGACAGAGATTCACCACACTAGTCCCTTGATGGTTGTCTCAGTGACACTGCTAAAGTTAGCCCAGAGGAAAAGGCACTCAAAAGACACTTGAAAACCGGACAATGATGTCATCAACATCTAACAAAAACACAAACAGACCAAGACTTTCAACCCAATACCAAGTTCAGTAAGGAAGTATCTTAGCACCACTCTAGGCCTTACGCTTGGTACGGTTGTGTACTATGGACGTACAAGGTACCTTGGACAAGCATAGCGTACATATAAAACCACCAGCTACATCCTGACAGTACCAGAAGATAACCACTCGTTTCTCAGAGATAAAGTTATCTACTATATGAACACTGACTTGACAAAAAAACTTCAGGACTACTGTAAACAAATTTGCGAATGAATATATCGACACCTCTGGCATCTCTGGTGATAGAGCCTCGGCAACTGATGTAGAGATCAAGGCCACAGCAAATCAGTTATGCTTCGACATCGTCGACATAATTTACCTGGGATATAATCTAGCTTTGACCCCTTTAACTCCAGTTATAATCCGGACTCTGGGTATATTATGTCCCGTTATATCGGGCTTTAAAAAAATAAAAACAACAATAAGTACTATGGTCTATCTTTTCGACTAAAATTATTCAGGACGGTGTCCCAACGTAGCCGCAGTTTGATGATTGAAACATTATACGTCAAGCTTTGATATAAATGTAAGCAGTTTTGCTTTATGTATCCGCTTCGATGTAATCTGCAGGGACTCCTTAATTTACATTGATCGAGCAGACCTCAACATACTCATTTAATTTTAATTAAACGGCAACGTCATCCAAATTCCCTATAAACGATCCTAGCATTATCATTGGCAATGATGTCCAGCTTCGCTAACAAATTAATCTGAACGCATATAAAACGAAAATGCTGACAAAAACATTAACTGTGAAAATGAAAATCTGAAATGCTCCTTCATTTCTGCTAATCTATGTAAATAATATTCAATATACGCTCAATATATATGAATATTGAAGAAATCAATTTGATACAGTTTTCTAATGCAACTCAACGTAGTTGCTTCTCCAAACTGATTCACCCTGATTCACTAAAGTTTCAAGGAACATGGGCTCTTTGGGGACTTAGATACAATTTCATAAATGAAAAACCGCAGACTTTTGTATTGGGTTACTTATGCGAGGTTAACTTTTCTAACAATAATAATCTGTGGGATAGCTGAAACTTGCTTGAATTAGCAAAATAAGTGGGAGAAGTCTTTAATTTTGATTCGAACATCTGACATTAAAACAACCAGGACACGAAGAGAAACGTATCAAATTATGTCATCGTAAAATATGTAAATAGGATATTTAAATGAAATTTGCTATTATTTTGACTGTGTTAACAGGAATTGAACAATTTTATGTAAACTGTATTCTCGCTTGTAGGAAAGAACTATTTATACTAGCATTGAGCTTCGTTTAAAATCTAAATAATGTAAACTCTCCCAGAAATATGTTCTATTAGGGTTAAAAGCAAACTTTAGCCGAAAGCAATGAATTATACTGCAAGAAAAGTAGAAGATTTAAAAAAATAAAAAGCAGAGAAATACCAATCTTATAAATTGTTCTATCTAACAAATATAGAAAAATAATGGCAAAAACGTCACTTATGATTAAAAGAAATATGCTTTGCATTTAAATAAATCACTAAATATATCATAATACTTGAAGTAATGTTTCTCCACCCTAAAATAGCTAAGTAAAGCACTTTACTGTATGGGAAGACAGAATTAACGGATTCACCCTTTTACAAGTGTATATCGCTAAAAGCTAAATAATGAAAACAAATGGCGAACGGATGCAGGATATAAAACAAGAACGTTCAGGATATCATGAGAAAAAATGGAAATATTTTAGTAGCTTATTTTTCAAAAAATAAATATTATTTAATATCATAAAAAAAGCAATGGAGAAGTTGCATTCGAAATAATGATAAATTTCGTCCACACATATATATACACACATATGCACAAAGACACACATACCGAATCATATATATTTATGTAAGGGTAAAGTAGATTTGCGTCCTGTAAGATATACTATACTTAAGCATTACGGTATAAAAGGTAGTCTTCTAACACAACTGATTAACATATGTTTTGTACGTTTTCTCTAATGTTGCACGACGAACGGAAACTGTACCTTATTGATAATGTACAAGTTTTATTATCATATGCATTTGTGATTTAATAAAATTAAATAAGACGAAACAGCATTATATTACGAGAAATTTTATTTCTCCGCAAAAAGTACTAAACTGGATGCACAGAAAAATTTTATGCAAAATTTTAAATGAATAATAAAGTCATCATCGGCTTCGAAAGAAAATATTCCTAATAAAAGATCTTTATGAATTATACTTCTTTACTACCCACAAGGGGCTAAACATAGAGGGGGAAAACAACGACAGACAAAGGGATTAAGTCGATTACATCGACCCCAGTGCGAAGCTGGTACTTTATTTATCGACCCCGATTGTATGAAAGGCAAATCGACCTCGACGGAATTTGAACTCAGAACGTAGCGACAGACGAAATACTGCTAAGCATTTCGCCCGGCGTGCTAACGTTTCTGCTAGCTCGCTGCCTTATGAATTATGAATTCTTTATGAATTATAACGTTGTGTTTAACTATTGAACGTGATGGCGTTAATGCGTTGCCATACAGTTTCGCAAAAATGCGATTTATCATCTTTGAAATCCAATCTATGACTACTTTTCTGCTGATAAATATATTCTAGGAACGATGAAATTTGAATTCTTGGAAGGTCAAATAAAATAAATCATCTGTCATCTGCTGTTCTACATGGAATCAAACGTTCATACGTCATGCGTACGAAGGACAACCACCTCAGATCACTATTTTAAGTGGGTGTGTTTGTGTTGCAGCGAATACCTTTCAAGATGCATTAGCGAATCGAACCCTAAATGTTTGAGAGATTCAATTTACCTTTGATAAGCCTCCAAAGACTAAACTTTTCTGATAAGCTAAAATAAGTGACTAGACTAAATAATTGGTTTGTGTTGACTGCAACACCTAATTGATCAACTGTAAATCTGAGCTAAAATGTCAGCACTCTAACAGGCATTGCAACCAAATTTTCCTCCTCACAATTTTGCATATGTACTCCTGATTTATATTTTAGAGCGACGTGGTGGTGAATAGAATGGTGATGTTTTTATTTGTACGAAACTGTGTTTGGCAGGCAGCGGCACTTGCTAATATTGAACATTCAACGCATCCTAAAAGAAAAATATAGATTCCTCAAAATAGATTCCAGTGATTAGAGTGAAATAAATCAACTCATAAATCCATGAATACCTTCTTCATTAAAATTAATTGGTCTGTCACCCATTGGAGATTACAAATAGAAACTGAAATCGGTATCATCCAGCAACTATAAGCTCACCGCTTTCAACCGAGGGGGAGGAGCAGGAGTCTTTTAATATCTCGAAACCTTTGATCTACACCTGGAAAGACTCGCTTCAGGCTTTTTGACAGAGTAGATTATAATGTTTGTGCACAGACCAATACAGGAGTGACAACTTCGGTTGCAATGAATATATGTGGATACACAGTCGTACAATGTTATTCTGATGTTTTATCAGTGAGTTTCTACTTCTATTTTTCCTCTAATAAGCAAAAATCTATTTCCAGTCTCCGTTGGAATTGACCTCCAGCCATGTTCTTTCACCATTCAATATTCATCTATACGAAATGTATGACTTTGTGGCAGATATCTTGGAAGTAAATATTCTGTTGCCTCTGTGTGCAGTCTCTCGTAACCTATTCCATACACAGCAACTATTTGCAAATCCTATTTTCTGGCATGCGACGTAGGTTGCTCGACCTTCAGCAATTTTGTTAAAGCAGGATAAAAATTTTTGATACTTGTTCGTGTAGTAGGGCTTCAGTAACGTTGACTCAGTTCACATAATTACCAAGGTCAGCCTAAGGATTTATATGAAGAAAAAAGGTTGTGATGCCGATTTTGACTGGAGTAGATACTGTTGCTCTCACAGGTGTATTGTAAACATTAATATAGGTAATAATATGCATTATTTCCGTATTATCATCTACTCCCTTTCTTTCAGTTTAGCGTTGAGGCAGTCTATGCAACACGCCTGTTGATTATAATTTTTAATTTTTAGTGAAATTTTGTTATTGATGTTAAAGCCGAGATATGTCAATACTTAGACTATCCCCAGCTTTCAGTTACCGAGGAAAATGGTAGATGAGTGCTCAACAATTTCGTTCAGCGCTTTCGACTTTACCAGGTTAATGGCCAAACCGAAATCTTGGCAATATCTTAAGCAAGACGGCTTATATAGTAAATAATCAGGGGAGAGTTAGTAGGAACAAGTTTACACGACCGAAATTCAATGTTATGCAACTTAAAAAACCGATAACTGTCAACTCTTAATTCTGGACTTCTCATACGAATTAACCTCTATATCTTGTGAAGATGCTTACAGATTGACAGAAAATAGTTGTCGGTATTTTAAAACTAGTTGTTCGAATAGACAGAATACACATATGTTTATGTATATTTACATATACATATATATGTATGCATGTATGTATGTATGTATGTATGTATGTATATATGTATATATGTATGTATGTATGTATATATGTATGTATGTGTATGAGTATGATCAGACAGACTCCTAAGAGATTTGTCTCTGCGTCGGCAAGGCTTATACTGTATCGTAAAATCGATAAAATGAACGTGCCGTGGCGAAGGGAGAATAAAATATTTCGGACAGAGTTCTTCAGGAAAGGAGAGAAAATAATGAGTGACAACAGAGTTTTGTATACCTTCAGTTAAAAAAATACATAAACATTTCAGAAAGATTTAATGCAATATTGCAAGGGATTATGTAGGTGGCGCTTCCGATTCTGCCAATACACCATACGAACGTTTGTATGAAAAAGCGTATACAGTTTCTTTTTCGATATGGCTTTCATCTATATAATTTCTATGATAATACGTTGGCAATGTGTTTAATAATGATGACTAACGTATAAACCACAATACACCAAAACTCTAATCATATATTTGATCGCAATAAAATGTAAATAAATCGTACCACTCATGTCTTTAATTTTTTACATCTTTTCATTGGTAATTCTTCATGCTATTGGCAACTTGGAAAGCACGGATGATCGATTACCAATATGTGTTTATAGAAATACGAAATTCCTCGGTTCGATTTCTAGTCCAAGCAACTCAGAGCACTGTAGTTTAAAAACGTGCGTAATTCTGGCAGTAAGCTAACAAATACGATTTACCAAGCACAGGATGTCATTTTGTAAACGTATTGATCGATCAACGGAACTACCTGCTCGTTGGACTAACGTGTACGTGGCTGAATATTCAGTAGTAGCATACACTCTTAATGAAATTCTCAGCGATAGAATCAGCGTGACATAAGTTGATAGAAGTCTATGTCCTGTGATTTATAGACACAATTACTCTGATGGGCCGCCTAAATGCACTCACACGATATGGGTCAAGCCAAGGCTCTAGAATTGTCACTAGTTCAACATGTCAGGCAATTGAATCGTTCTTCTTAATCATATTTCATACACACACAAACACACTCACACACACACACATATATATATATACATACATATGCATACATACATGCATGCATACATACATACATACATACATACATACATGCATACATACATACATACATACATACATACATACATACATACATACATACATACATATATGCATATATAACATTCAGGAATACATGCATAATTATTTAAGTTCTCACATTCTTAAGTAGCATCATCGATACCTTTCATTTTTTCCGTTCTGCATTCTAATCTTACTGAGGTTGTATTACGTTTTCATATCGCAACATAAGATTAAATAAGTACTATTCGCATTTGGGGATAGATTTCATCGATTATTCCTTTACCAACATTGCTTTGGACTTGTGAGAACGTAACAAATCAATATTTGATTTCTGTGATCGTGAATGCCGTATAGAAAAAACCTGTTTCCGTTGAGGCGAGACCTTGATCAGTTTTCGATTATCATTCGAAACGAATTAACATTACCTTACACCGATAGTGCCTTTGCCAATGGCATGAAAGAAAACACGCCCCATTTACTCTATAAAATATAGGGACTGTGTGCTTAATCCAATGGAATCAATATTTGATTCCACCATTCGCTTGCTCATCATTTCATGATCCAAAGAATGAAACCCTACGTGGTCGTAAGCTTTGGTAGAAGTAGAACCCAACATCGTTCAGCTCACGTCCTCGGAGTTCTTAATAAGAAAAAAACGAACATTATGTCTTGTAACGCAAGATACACTGTTTCTAAAAAAAAAAGGAAAATATATCTTGGTCACAAATGATTAGAAATTACCTGGGTTAAGCCACTACAGTATAATAATCATAAACTTTAGGTAGATATTATAGTAAAACTTCAACTGAATGCATAGAGTTTGTCACAACTCTCCGAAAGTTACAATAAAAATTCTATTCAATTTCATTATCTTGGAACTGAAAACCTCGGCATATTTACCAGCTGAAACAGCCACACCGACTACACCTGTGTGGTTCTGTAGGCCACCCCTAAAAAATTATTACTGTCGAAAGCAACATATGCCAGTATTTTTGCTGTCCTAATCAATTTCTAGAATTGGTGCTAAAGATAATTATATAGAAATGGTAATTTAAATGATAATTATAATGGTTGATCTACAATAGATTCTGCAGCTAGTATTACAATGATACATATATGTTGAAGAAATTTTAATTTTGTCATGTTGTTGAAAATACGCATGTAGGTCATGAATTATAAAGTTCCCTTGTTGATACTACTGAATGCAAGATTTTCACGTATTTAACTAAAAATATTTGGTAATTCATATTTGCAAAAAGCCTCATGAAAATAATATATTTTATTAATTATGTTCAATAAGTGGCATTCTTAATTACGAAGTACCTGTTGTACTAATTAATTAGACATGTAATTAAGGCATTCAGTAATTGATAATACTAGAGTAATTATTATCATATAAGAAAATACTGGTAATTAAATAGTACTATGGAGCCATCGATTGGAAATATTCGACGATTTGCTGAAGTGAATATTCAGATATACATATATATATATATACAATATATTATATGTGTACATGTGTGTGTATGCAAGTGTTCATGCAAATATATATATATATATATATATATATATATATAAACACATACACGTATATGTATGTATGTGTGAGTGTCTGCGTATATATGCTAAGTCAATGTTGACGACAAATATTTTTATATTATATTCATTGAAAGAATTAAAATGTACAGATATAAGATATAGGAATACGTGTATGTGTATACTTGTGGGAGTGGTAGTGTTGTCGGGGATTGTGTGCACACGCATTGTTTGTGCATATACAATGGCCAGGTTGCCTTTAAATGGGTAATTTAAGAAGACATGACAATGTGAGTGATCTACTACGATGTTAACGTTTTTAATAATCGATCATTAGGTGAATTACTGAGTCGACATAGATTTTTTCTATATTACCTCAGATTCTGGATCAAATCACCTTTAATCTTGTAGTTCACACAACCCAACAAAAGAGGCGAATGATGTTAAGTGTACAACGCATTATCAGTGTTTTGATCATTACCTTAGATTTCATATAAGAAGCAGAAAATATTTTGGGTGAGATGTGCAAGTAGATTTTAGCATGTGTTGAACATTATGTTGAGTTTTGTTGTAAATATATCCCGCGTAAGCACTTGAAATGTGCCTTCTGCAATTAGGTAACATTTGTATTTCGTAAATCAATAGCGGTAACGCAATTTCCAAGTTTTCACCAAGCTACATTGTATAAGAATGTATAGAATATATTCATGTGTGCATGCATTCTCCCTAAAAAAGGAATTGTGTTACCTGGTCTCCATTTTCTGTTTTCGGGGTTCTGGTTCCCATGTAAGCGTGAGGATGGTTCATGTCTTGTATACGAATTCCGTTGGTTGGTGTGTTTACGTCACCGTCACTTATAGGTTCAGCAAAATGTGACCGATAGAAGAAGTACTAGGCTTACAACGAATAGGTCCTTAGGTCGATTTATTCGACTAAAGTCGGTGCTCCAGCATGGCCGCAGTCATATGACTGAAACAAGTAAAAGAAGAAAAGAATAAAGAATATCTCTAATATTTTATGCAAGGAGATGAAGTAAGCAGGAATCTTTATTTACTTTTGAGAAGCCTGTTTGCATATATGGGCAGGTACATATATATATATATATACACGCACACATATATATATTTGTATATATATATATATATATATATAATTATGGATGTGTATGAATCTACGTGTGCATGTTTAGACATATGCATTTATTATGAAAGCAATAATAATATCGGAACTTACACCTACATTTAATGTACATCATACACACGTCGCAATTGTAAATCTGATAACACAGAATACTAACGGTCTCATAGTGTAGTTCTCACGGTGAAACTCTATATAGATATAAGGCGCCCAGTATAAAAGGATGTAGTATGGAGATGAAATAACCCTCACTTTCTGATAATGAAGAAGGGACGCTAGGAAATTTGGCGAAATAAGAAAAGTAGGGTGCATTATCTTTGCAAACAGACAGTGAATGGATTGGATTGCCAGGCACGTCTGAGTAAAGCGTAATAAAGAAGATCATACGCCTGATATGATGAAAGCTAGTGAAAGATGCCACTAAGAGGATTTCGAAACTGTCTTCAAATAAAGATATTTTCAACGCTGCACTCCCCCATTCACAACGTGGCGTTGGCAACTAGCTGGTTTATGAACCGCATATTTTTACGCCGATACCCATGAAGAAAGCCCCACGGTAAGACCATTTGATTTGGTCCGCCCTTCTCATGCAATTTCCAAACCTGCGTGTGAAGGATCTTCTTTAGTTTAGTGACTAAGCATTTCATGAAATCGCATAGGTATGGATGATTATTTAATAGACACAACTGAAGGGTTTCATCCAGCTCTGCACCTACAGTAAAGAAAGATTTTAATGAAAGGTCCTTAACTTTGTACAGAGGTATGATATTCATATAGGGTTAACAGTGCATTCCCAGTAGATTGTCGACGTAAATCAGACGCTGTAGTCTACGAGGTAGAGCTGGTGCTCGTTATCAACAGCGGCAACCGTGGTGGCAATAACAACAGCAACAACATCATCATCAACGTAAGTACAAAGACACGAAAATAAGTTTGGAAACGGTGGATCTCTTTAAGAGATTAAGTAACCAGAGGTGCACGTTTAAGATCCTAGAGAGGCGCAACATTACGTGTTTTGCCAACTACATATGGTGTTTGAAGGAAGAGTGAATGTACCATAGAGGATTAAGTGGAAGCTCCTTGATCTGAAGACCTTAAGTTCCAAAAAAGAAGTTTTTAGGTAGTGCCCAGTCGCCAGGAAATTTGCGTTAGAAACATGAAATTCTCCGCTTGATGACTAGTCAAAGAGAATTGTTCAAGACCTGACCCTTTTCCGATACAACTGGAACCCTTCATACGGAGTTAACTCCATCTCACACAGATAACATCCTCTCGCCCAGAAAGAATTCTGGTAACGGAAAATTATATTCCAGGCATATTTTCCCAACATTGTTAACCAAGACTCCATACTAACTTCCTTTACTAGAAAGGCCAGCAAGTCTTATGGGTTACCTACGTTGGTAAGGGAAATAATAAGCGTGAAACCAATGATTTTATTCTGACTGAGCATAACAATAAATGTATATATACATTGTTATGTGCCGTTATTATTTTTATTGTATTTGTGTAACTTTGTCCGTTTCTTTCCATCCTTGTTTTCATATACGTTCGCTGCTTTCTTCCAAGGAATCTAATGCTCTTGGATGTATGTATGTATATATAGCAGCGTACGTACAATTTGGTCTCATATATGTAAGTATGCATTTTTATAAATCTTGTAAGATTCTATTTCTGTCTATCAGCTCTTTCACGCTTATTCGTTCTACGTTCTTTCGTTCCCCCTCACTCACACTTCTCTGCCTTCTCTTCTTGCTCGCTTTCCTTCCACTTTTCACTTTACTGTATCCTTCTCATTTTTTCTCGCGCCTCCTTAATTCTTCTGTTCCTCTGCTTCTACTTCTCTCTGTTCTCTTTTCACGTGACCGGCATTCGGCCAAGACTTTATTGGTCTGGTTGTTTCAACATCGATATTCCTCCCTGTGTTTGTGAAATCTTGTATCCCTGCCGTGTACACACACACACACACACACAGACACACACACTCACACACACGAATCTATGCGCGCGGCTATTGGCAACACTGCTGTGTTTGTTTTGCATGCACCTTTCCCTGCGCATGCCTCTCTTACACGCTCAGTCTCGACACGGTAGTCGTATCTGATGGAGCTCCCGATTGACAGTAACTCCAAGTGTGAAATTAGCGCAGTTATTCGTTTTATTTACGCAAAATCGCATTAAAAAGAATGAAATTCATTACCAATTATCGGAAGCGTATGGAGAGTCATGCATGGGTGCCAAAAACATCTGCAAGTCGTGTAGGATGTTTGCAGCTGGTTGTACTGAAATTCATGACCAAGACAGAAGCGGGCGAACATCAATTTCCGAGGAGACAGTCGCGAAGTTTGGGAAATCCTGCGCGCAAATGGACGAATCACCTTTGATGATCTACGTATTTTGGTTCCTGAAGTTTCAGAAAGTACCATTCGTCATGTTCGCTTTCTATGTTGGCTGGGTGACACGGTATAATGTCTGAAAAAGCAATGCTTTGTTCGAAATATTGTCTGAAATGCTACCTTTCTTCTGCAGGATACCCTTTGGAAAGGCCTTTAGTCATTCGCGATGCATCCGAGGTAGATTAAACTTTATATAACCACTTCGGAATGATACACAGCGGCGTTTCCCCCCAAAACAAGTGACAGACGATTTTTGGAAGCTTTAAATCCTGGTGGTGATTCGAGAAATAAACGTTCTGCTAGGCATACACTTCCATAAAAGAACAGTCTCTTCAACATCGTATATTTTCTCTGGTGTGTCCGCTCCAGCAATCATTTTCTTCAGTTGTCCAGGATAATTATTAGCAGCCTCTGTATCAGCGCTCACAGTTTTACCAGTCATTTTTATGCTGTGGAAATTCGTGCGTTTGCTCTTTTGTAAAATTATTGTCGTGTTTTTCGGTACATTACGCCGATTCTGAACATCGATTCATTTACCAAGGAGTTGTATTTAAAGCATTAGATTAGATCTATGGAAAAATAAAGTTCGTGTGCGGTTAACGGCGTAGCTGCTTGAGAAATTGACATAATTTTCTCTCTGTTGTTACATATTGTTTCCGTTGCAGACGTTGTAAGACGTTCTGACTATACAACTTAGGTTTTCTTCTACGTATTGTCTTTTACAAACATTAAGTTTAATACCCACTGTAATCCCTTTATGGTTCCTTTCCGCACTACTAGCTTCAGGTCTATTTGATAGCTTCTTTCCAGATATCATAAAGCGAAGGCAAATCCAACGGCAGCTGCAATTAATTACCCACAACAAATATGTAGTAAAAAAACATTGGCCTAGAAAAGATCTGATTTGAGAGAAGGGAAAAGTGTTTTATTCTTAACTAATGCAATAATGAAAATAAGATGAAAAAATGAAGAACTGAGGGATAGGAGGTACTATATGATTATTGTAATCTGACGGTGCAATAGATTTTATAGGCAATTTGTCCTTCCACGTCTGAGTTAAGATACGAATACGCGTACGCTCTAATAGACTAACACTTATACACACACACACCCACCTACACATACAGATACAAAATTTCATGTACACATGTATTGGGGTTAATGCTGATATCCGGTGTAGACAGTCGGATTCGAAATTTGGTGGGTTGGTGGTCGTGATAACCTGGGTTGCATTGGCTTAGACGGAAATGATGATCCCCGACTATTGTTGGTGTTCTGGTGGCTATATTGTTCTTGCTAACTGTATTCTTGTAGCTGTTAAGTTTCAAGTGAATCTTCATAGAGCTAAGATCAAAGACTTTTTATTCAACTTTCAACATACACTAGGACACAACATCTTATATTTTTATTTGAAACGGATTTCCTTATCTACTTCATATTACTGTTCTTGGTGGTGGTTGTGTTCGCGTTGATGACAGAAGCATACAAGTGCGTTCATACATATATACATACGTACATACATACACGCATGCATACATATATACAGAAGTACAGACATGTATATATCCATACATCCATACATAGATACATACATACGTACATACATCCACACATACTTACATACACACATTCATACATAAATGCATGCATACATATAAAATCAGATAGATAGATAGATAGATAGATAGATAGATAGATAGATAGATAGATAGATAGATAGATAGATAGATAGATAGATAGATAGATAGATAGATAGATAGATAGATATACTCACATTATGTGCGTTATGTATTCATGTGTGTATGTGTCTATATGCGTGTGCATGTATGTGAGTAAGTTGATGATAGTTTTTTCAAATCGTCTGTATACTCCGAGATTAACTAAAACACAAATGGCCATTCAGCTACGAAAATCTTTAATTTACAATTAATTAATATGAGTTTCTGTAAGTGCAAAATTACAGACCTAAAATTAATGTTTAGAACTTGCAAATGACGTTTTATCAAAAGGTTCTAAGACTAGTAATGTTTAATTTTATAAATTATTTAACTAAGCTTTAACGCCATCTTCTTCGAAATACACACCTGACGCAGCAACACACCTGTCCCAGCGTTCTTGTCACGTTTGGAATCTGGCCTGGAAGTCGTTTTCGATAAGGGAGTCGAGGACCTTCTTCGTTACAGTCTTGATCTCGACAACAGTAGTAAGATAGCGTCCTTTGAGATGCATTTTCATCTTTGGGGAGAGACGAAAGTGTGCAAGTGCTAAATCTTGCGAATAGGGTGAGTATGGAAGAGAGACCATGTTGCTTTTGGCGAGAAACTCACGAGTGAGGAGAGCTCGGTCACAGGGTGCAATGTCATCGTAAAGAATCCAGATGCTAGGATTGCCTGCACAGACCTATACAATAGACCAACATCAGCAACGTTGTTGATTGTGTTCCGACGATCCTCTTCAACAAGCTGATAAATTTTCTCCACATTTCTAGGGGTGACGCTGGTGGCAGGTCTTCCAGATCGCTCATCCTTTTTCAGGGACTTTCTTCCGCATTTGAAGTGCGTGTGCTATTCGAAATATTGCTTACGAGCCATTGCCGTAAGCTTGCCGACTTCTCAAGTTTAAAGCAAAATATCATGTTGCCCATGACAAATTCACAGACTACAACATACACGTGATTACAAAATTGCGAAGCAGACATAGTGATGTCACTCAGCACACTGCCTCATGAAGATTATTGCTATCCCTCACTGCGCACGCAACCATGTGCTGTCACCTGTTGGCGCGCTACAGAACTAGTCCGGGAACATTTTCATACTACCTCGTATATATACAGACACACACGCGGGGTATGTGTGCACGTGTGTATGTGTGTTGGTCCTTGTGTGTGTGTGTGTATGTGCGTCTGCATGCATTTTTCCCTCTGCTTCTGCCATATGCTTTCTACATTCACCTATAACATTCTACGTCTTCTGGTGTATATCTGAATACCTGCATACTTGCGTTAGCTGAGATATAAATGTCTTGAAGCATTGTGTACCTTGATCAATTTTGGGCATGCCCAAATATTCATAGACATCCACATGTAGTTTCTTTTGCTGACAAGTACCCA
This sequence comes from Octopus sinensis, assembly GCF_006345805.1. Taxonomy (NCBI): domain Eukaryota; kingdom Metazoa; phylum Mollusca; class Cephalopoda; order Octopoda; family Octopodidae; genus Octopus; species Octopus sinensis. The sequence continues at coordinate 885,478 of NC_042997.1, read as the reverse complement.
GTGTGCGTCTTCTATGGTAAATCTACACTTGTACACTCATGTGCGGCTATGTAAATGAATAATATATTTCAAGTATATTTTTCTATGTTTATGTACGTACGCTAATCGACTTATTAATCACTGTACACCGATACTTGTATGTACATCTGCGTCGAAAAATATATGTATGTATATATATATATATATATTATATAAAAAGGCTTAGTAAAATAAATTACTTTGCCGCATACTGAACTCATTAGAAATAGCAGCTAAAAAAACATTTATAAAACTATTTCTAATAGTTGAATTGAGCAAACACTATATGAGAGAGGTTTTCTTTAAGTATTAGAAATAGTTTTATAAATGTTTTTTTAGCTGCTATTTCTAATGAGTTCAGTATGCGGCAAAGTAATTTATTTTACTAAGCCCTTTTATATAATGTAATAATTTGAATTCGCCTTAAATGGTCCCTTTGCATACTGAACACTTGGTGAAA
>NC_042997.1:812500-882500 GCF_006345805.1 Octopus sinensis | reverse complement strand
CGATGCTAGAATTTGAATACACTGAGATTTTCACATTCAAACGTATTATCGAGGTCAGCACTTTAGTGTTTACGAGAGAGTGCTGAAAAGTTCCTGGCTTTAAGGTATCACGAAAGGCTTGGTGGGAGACCCAAACCTCCGATTTCTTTTAATGGGACTAAAAAAACTGAAGGGCCGCGGCAATAAGTGTGTGAATCTGAGAGGAGAATATGTTGAAAAGATTCATAATCAACTTACCCTCCTGTATTTTCTTTTACTCAAAGGCACCCCTCAGCACCCCTCTTAATTGAGATAAATAGAGAAGAATGTAGCCTGGTTCATTTTGTTTTGCTTTTGACTGTATGCTATATGAGAATCTGAACTCAGTTGTCGAGGCTTATAAAATGTTAAGGAAGTATATATTACTGTAGCAGCATTTGCGTTGAGACACAGTTTAATTTTCCCATTTAATTTCTATGTTATTCCGGGTATAATTAGCTGTAGCAATAATATCAATTTCTATATTTCTATAAAATATGATTTTGCTTGAGGCAAAATTAATTTTTTTTTTAAATGGTATGTAGATAAATTAAATACGTAAATTACTGAAATGTTACTTATTATAGCTAATATATCGACTTCGTAATATTGCTAGTTATTACTTAACAGATTATATGTGGACGAAATTCCCTGTTGCCTCAGTCCGAAATCATAATGTTTAAAGACAAAATTAATATTATAAAACATTAATCACTACTCTCCTTCTGCTGATCATTTTCCATCGATACGAACTTTTACATTGACACTAGAAAAAGAATTTCTACACTGTACAGACAAAAATATAGCTACATATAAGAGTATTAAAGATGATAGATAAACGGAAGTCTTATTGTCAGAGATTAGAACACAATCGTTTCGACGTGGATATACAAGAGAATATGTAGGTCTTGCCTAAGTAAACTACCATTTGACATAGCACAATAACGAAATTGACAGTGATGCTACACAAAACTTTCATAATATTTAATACACTATTAGAAGCTACGAGAAGTAAAAAGTACGATATAATAATCTACACCTACCCACTTAAATTCACATTCCAAATTAAAGGCTTCAACTTCGATAATTTGTGAACAAGACACCTGTTAATAACTTAGATACATTTCTACCAAAGACTGGGTCAGACTACGTCTAACGCAACAGCACAACATGACAGGATCTGTTAAGTCACTTTTGAGTCAAGTTTTGAGGTATCATGGCCCATTAAAATAGGGGGTTGCTGAATGAGATGTATCCTGGTATGAGTGCTTTATCTGGTATTTCTTAAAGAAGTTTGTCCTAGCTTCGTTTGAAGGTGATGACTTAATTTTCTTTGATTTGTTTTGGGATAATGTTAAATAGAGCAGGGCCTGTCGAGGAAAAGTCATTGTGTTTCAGTGAATTCATGTTGTGAACATGAATTGTTTAGATGTTTGACAGATGGCTCCAGCTTTTGATGAATTCTGAGTCTGAAGTTAAGGTTGTTTGGGTAATGCTTGTGGTATATTCTCCACATTGTTGCAACTGGTGTAGTGCTCTCTGTATTGCTGGAGAGGATAGAGACTCAATATTTTAAGGCGGCCCCAATAATCAAGATCAATCACCTTTTAATTTTTTAGTGAATGATATATTGGGAGAATCAATTCTCGTAATATTTTCTTTGATGTGGGGAAAATATAGATGACAGGAGTATTCTTGATTTGGTCGTACAAAGGAGGAAAAGAGGAGAATAACATTTCGCTCTCTGGACCTGAAATTTCTGATGGTCAAAGTGCTTATCTTGCGAACCATATCGACTTCATTGTTGATGTGGGCACTCCATCTGAGATTGTTGTCAACAATCACACCCGCGTTCCTGATATTACTGGATGCTGTGAGAAATTTCCCTGAAGGAAATGAATATGGTTCTTTGAATGCACTTCGTTTGTCCAAGTTCATAGATTCAAATTGTCCCTCATTTAACCGCATGTTTCTCGGCCCATTCGCTTACAGCTTGTAGAATAGACTAGAGTTCATTTCGGTCTTCTCCATTAACGATTTTGTGAACCGTGGAGCCATCTGCGAATATTCTTATTTTACTGTCTTTGATTACGCTCGAGATGTCGTTTATAAAGAGAAGCGGGTCCAAACAGTCCGCTGGGGACATCGCCAGTGACATTTGCTCGGCTTGAATGGATTCCACCAATCGTAATATGTTATGGTCTGTTCACAAGGAAATATTTAACCCAGCGCTGCAGTTTACCACGGATTCCAAAATTTGACAATCCTCACAGGAAGATTTTGTGATCGACTATGTCGAACGTGTTGCTGAAGTAAAGATATGTCATCAGATTTGGAAACTGAACTCAAGGCTTCAAGGATATCATTGATGTGATGTAAAAGCTGTGTGAGGCTGGCCCTACCGCAGGGGAATCCATGCAGGCCGGAATTTAGTAGTGTTTGGCTCTCTAGGAGGCTACTTATCCTTAACATCACCATAATTTCAAACAATTTGATGATATAGAAAGTGAGTGAGATTGGGCTATGGTTAATTGCAAAAGACTTGTTTCCTTTTTGGCAAGCAAGGATGACAGATTGCGATAAAAACTCTTTCGGTATACTGCCTGCGTCTAAAGAATTTATCAAGAGATTGGGTAGAGGGGTTGGAAGTTGGTGTCCGCATTCCTTAAGGACACAAGTGGGGTATTTATCAGAGCCTATTGCAGAATAATAATTGATTTCGTATAGTATTGCTATGCTGTCCGAGGCAGTAAAAGTTATGTTCGAGATAGAATGTTGAGTATTGAATTCTTTCATATCCCTTGCGTTTATATCAGTGAGATCAGAAATGACAGGACAGTGTTGTTTCTGCACCATTTCTGCCATTTATCTAGCATCATCGTGCGGAATGGTGCTATTATGTGTCAGTGGACTAAAGGTTAAGACAGCGGTCCTATACCTGTTGGTATAGGAATAGAAAACTTTTCGGTTCTTTTTTAATTGTTTTGATAACCCAGTTGTCTTCGACAGGTCTTTGAGAGTCAATGGAAGTTTTCATCCTTTCTCTGCAGCTGATGTTTGTCCAACTTTTATTACTGATAAATGTGTATGCTGTTGGTGGTAATAGTTTAATTGACTGATTATTTTTATTATTTAGTCAGTTGATTTTCCTGATGAGTGTTTTCCTCTCTCTTCGGTGACTATTTCTATTAGTAGTTATGAATTTCGTAGGATTGTATTTTGAATATGCAATAAGTAACAGCGTACTCAAATCGCTGTCATGCTGTTTTAATTTGAGGGAAACTGTGAGTGAAGGGAGCAGTCGGTAAGTGACAGATCTTTTTTTAATTGCTCATCAGTCTGTTTCGTGAAGATTGATGTTGTCGAACAAGTGTAATGGGGCGAGAGTGACTGGATTGGATTTGGCATCCCGGAAACTAAGGTTGTAGAGTACCACGTTTCTTGCCAGAGGGAAGAAATATTGCAACTGAAATTCATCCATGAAATTAAATAGTAATTTTGCTGCGTTAGAGTATTTGTAAACCAGTTCACATAAAGGAGGTTAAACTCTCTTACTGTCACTATGTTCCTGGAGTTATACTTTTGAAGAAAGGATTTTATTCTTTTTTAGGCACTCTTATAAGCATTGTAGAGGAGCTTGAGTGGTGCTGTAGAGACCGACAATGGTTATGTCAATTACTTTATTGAATAGTGATATAGATTCATTATAGCCATTGGTATATATGTCCCAGCCATGACACTAGATAATCGGTGCCTTGTGATTAAACTATCTTCTAATATTTCAGTAAGCTGAAATTATATAGATAAAAATCTCTACAGGAATATATGGTGCAAGAATATATTTTGCAAAAGAAAGACAAAAACAAAAAAAAGAAAAAGGGAGAAAGAAAAGAAAGAAAAAACATCAATGCAGCACCAAGAGCTTCTATTGGTCACTCACTACAAGGTTCAATGGAGCCTACAAAAGCAAAGTTGGATGTTCGCGGCATTACTACAAGAGATAGCGAAACTAAGGCGTTGGAAAAGCCAAGTTCTCTCACGGGCATCACTTGACACCTTGGTAAGGTAGGCTGTCAATGAGAAGAACTTCGCCGTTAGTGGCCCAGTCCTACCAAATGTCTCAAACGCCACAAGCTGGAAGAGATAGTTCACTGCCTGGTACTGATACTTCATGGTTTTGTTCCTTTCGGCTACGGAAGCAGTGACCTTTCCCTTAACCGTAACATCCAGGATGTGAGAGGTAGCAAAAGAGTCACAGACCGTGGCCTCCCAGATAAGTAACCTACCCAGGGACAGAAGGTAAAACTATCTAGTATCTTCCCATCACTTCTGGATAATCCCGCGGGTTACAGAAATGTGGGGGATATTAATCTGACTCAGGGCGCGTATAATGATTAAATTTAGCTCGGTTTGACGAGTGAAGAGACCAGCGTTTAGGTAGCTAGGCAGATCGTGAAGACCTGTGGGATGGAGGGGCCTACCATAGCAATATTTCAATCCCCTGCAGACGTTTGCTACCTGAGTGCAATGGAAATGCGGAGCTCATCAAAACCGAGTAGACGACCTCTAATATTAGCCACAGACAGGGAATCAATCCAGCACCCTAAGAATTTTGCAATAAAAGAAATTATGCGACACCTTGAAAATTGATCAGATTGATTAAGAGGAGAGTTGAAAGTGGCAACTGAACGTACATTGCCCCACTTATCTGATTCCACATGTTCTCAATTATAACAGGAACTGACAAACCCAGCTCTCTACGTTGTAACAGAACTTCATCAATCACCCTTTAGGAATTAGTCCGTGTTGGAGAGGAGAGGATGTTACCTACTAAAGAGGAGCAAGCATGGATGAAGGAAAGAAAACAGGGAGGAAATAGAGACGAGCATTTGTGCAAGCCTAGACCCCAAAACCGTTTGGTCGCGGGACTCTGGGGAGAATCTGACATTCGAGTTTCCTGAAGATTAGATCGTGAAAGCAGTGGAGAGATGACGAGAATGTATGACAAGGTCTAACGTTTCGTTCCCATCCAAAACAATGTATAATCAAGCTAATTTTTATGCATACTAGACTCACCATTTCTTTTGCCTCTGTACATGAATCATCGCAATATATGGAAACAGATCCCAGTGAGGTCCATCAGCAAAAATTGATGGATGTTTACGGATATTTAACCTACCAAATATAAACCTCATTATGGGATGGAAGATTATAATTTTGATCTTTTAGAATATTAAACAAATGTATCTCACCTATCCTGAAAATATTCAAAAATAAAATGTTACTGCCTTTAATATGAGTAAAATATACGTTCATGTTTGTTTTAATTAACACCTGCGAGGTAGGTAATCGTGTATGGATTCTATATGTTTTCGTTTTTAGATCCTGATTGATGTATTCTGACTAATACATCGCCATATGTCTCCATTCGATATTTTCAGCGGCGAGATTTTTACGTAAATTCATGTAATTGAGACTGATTGTACACGAGACGCATGTCCTAAACTAGACCCCAGGCATCAATACACGGTGGGTACGAAAATATAATTTCCAAAATCATCGCATTCCCTTTTCTGTACCTCAAAATGCCTTCAAAATACATATTAAGCCGACCAATTTAACACAGTACATTAGTTCTCCGTATCTACAATGCAGATAACATTAAACGGAGTGTTAACCACAATGATCTCACTCGAATACTAAAGCTTGACATAGCAAACATAAAAGAAAAAGTGTAGTATTTAACATTATTTCTCAATGATAAAGGATATTAGCTAGGAATAAGAGATCAAAAGAAAATCTTGCAGGAAATGTTAGCCTTCTAATCAGTGATCATATGACAGAAGTATATCCATCTTATTTAGATAATGCATTCTGTAAGCTGCTGTCTTTACTCTCTTTTACTCTCTTTTACTCTTTTACTTGTTTCAGTCATTTGACTGCGGCCATGCTGGAGCACCGCCTTTAGTCGAGCAAATCGATCCCGGGACTTATTCTTTGTAAGCCCAGTACTTATTCTATCAGTCTCTTTTGCCGAACCGCTAAGTGACGGGGACGTAAACACACCAGCATCGGTTGTCAAGCAATGCTAGGGGGACAAACACAGACACACAAACACACACACATACATATATATATATATATATATATATATATATACATATATACGACAGGCTTCTATCAGTTTCCGTCTACCAAATCCACTCACAAGGCATTGGTCGGCTCGGGGCTATAGCAGAAGACACTAGCCCAAGATGCCACGCAGTGGGACTGAACCAGGAACCATGTGGTTGGTTAGCAAGCTACTTACCACACAGCCACTCCTGCGCCTTTACGTTTCTTCTTCAAGTATATAAATTGCTGTTCCTAATTAAAACACAACTAGACTATCATAATTAAAGCGCAATACTTTTCATGATACTCACTTGCTCGAATAAAGACGTTATTGGCTCCAATAGCTATCGAACCAGCAACAAGCAGTTACACACGAGTGGACTACAAATTCTGGATAGCTCATGTACTTCATTGAATGGGACTATGTTGACGCCTTCTACCGATTAACACTTTCCTCTTTCTGTGTCTCAGGTACGCCTTGATTTACTCACTCGTTTTTTTTTTTTTCTGCAGATACTAACTGCTCACATTTTTGTCACTCACATCGACAAACTAAAGTTCAAGTACATCAGTGTTACTCGGGTAAGAAAGCCTGAAAACGCCAAAACAAATGGAAAACCTTGATATTTCGTTTTATCTCTAAACGATACAGAAAAATGGCCGAGAATAAGTGAAAAAACAGCAACTTGTAATATTGTACAGCGGAGATTTCAATTCTGATTTGAGGCCGTCTTTCAGCAACTACGTAGTTAATTCACCCTACATCGAGCGGCTCTATTACCACAGTTATTTATTTACGCAGATTAATTTTCGATATAATTGGACCTTTGAGAAAAATGTTACACTAAAGCTAATAAATATATATGAACTATAATGTAACATCTTCCTTTTCTATCAATTATTTTGCTAAAAAATCCAGATTCCTTATAAAATACGTAAAATATTCCAACAATTATAATTCAATACATTGCTATACACAATAGTTTTAAATATTTTGTTTTTCTTTGCAAAATTATTGATGTTATTTAGAATGATTTGCTCCATAGAAAGAGAAAAAAAGAATTGCACATTATTTAATCAAATAGAACTTATTTCCAGTCTAGTTACTTTCTGAATATCATTTAATGATAAAAATATTCGTGTCATGCCAAGAAATTCTTCTGAACTAGACACCTCGGCTTCTTGCCATAAGTTTCTGTTTTCTGAAGATATTTTTTTCTTGTGATATTCTCTTTTCTTTCAGAGGATATGCTTTAAGAATGCTCGAGAATGATAAAAAGAAGTTAGATGCTTTGAATATTGAAAATATATTTCCACAGAGGCCCTATTTTCTTTGAACACACCAAGCTTACACCAATGTATAATATTCAATATACATATACATATTTATCTATCTATCTACACCCGCACACATACACACGCGGGCGCACTCACGCACACACAGATATACACACCCGCTTGCACATGCACACACACACACACATACACACACACACGCACACACATACACGCACACACATGCCCCCCCACACACACATACGCATATATATGTATCATTTTCTAAGTTAGAAAATATATTAAATAATATATTCCAAATTGAAAATATCAACTTGTTCTGATAATTATATTTAACTGACGGTAGATGAGGCATCATACCCTATGGGAAGTGAGATTATCATGAAAATGGGAAACCGAACACAAATTATTTAACCTAGCTTATCAGTTATTGGACGTTTAGCCGTGAGTTATCAGGTCAAAAGCTACGTCACATATTCTGATTTCTAAAAGTACAAAACGAAAATGATTAAAATCGAGGCACATTAAATGTATAGCGGTCACCAGATATATCTTATCAGAAATATGCCAAATTGCCTAGGAAGAAATTAAAACTAATTGTTTAAGCGAAGAATTTACTTATAAATTCTTTGGAGGTATCAACAATTAAGCTATCTACGTTAGTAAAGTTTACATTGCATTTATCATTTTATGTTTCTTTAATCACTTTACAAAATTTTGACTATTTTTTTTCATCTGTTTAAAGATTGAATCAGTCGAGGATGTTTTAGGTGGTCATTTTTCGTGAAAGTGTTTTGAATGTGACGATGCATATGTAAATATGTGTTCCAAATGTGCATATATTTATTGATATATGTTCTGATTTCTGTTTTTGAATTTTTCCCCGACATTTTCCCACTAAATTTAGAAATCTGTGTATGTGTGTTTGAGTATGTATATATATATATATATATATATATATATATATATATATATATATATATATATATATATATTATATATATATATATATATATATAATATATATATATATATATATATACATATACATATACATATATATATACATATACATATACATATATATTTATATTTATATTTATATTTATACTTATATTTATATTAATAGTAATGCTAAGACAACAGAAGAATGAAAGAGACCTTGTTACTATGTAAATAGAGCAATTAATCTGTAATATAATATGTGACAATATATGTGACAATTATTCGGTTGCCATAATAAGATTCCGAGTTTTGGATGTCGGGGCGGAAAACGGCACCGGCATCTCTTCAGTTCTACGTGTGATCTTGAGGGAACCAAAAACGTAACAAATATTTAGCCACATATGGACATGGTCCAAAAAGTTCAGTTGTTGAATTTAGACATCTTTAGAATTTAGACTCTTTAGTTTGCCGATGGTTTTAGCGAGGAAATAAACTATACACATGTCACCAGTCCAAAAATAAAGAGAAGGAAACTATCGGTCTTAACATAACTGCAGATACCAACCTGACGGTTGTCAATTTCCTGGATGTATTTTTAGATCTAAATAAAGATATTTATAAACGTTATAGGAAGACCGGCGATATTCTTAGTTATATTAATGTGGGTGTCCTGCCATCTCCCATGCTGTTTAAAAATTGAGTTAAAAACATTAGGAAAAGAATTTCAAGCCTCTCCTCCGAGAGGTACATTTTTATTAGAGTTGCCCCAGTATATAATAAGGCTTTAAAAGATAGTGGTTTTAGCGAGGAATTAACCTAAACACCTGTTACCAGTTCAATGATAAAGAAAAGGAAACATAGGAATAGGAAAACCATCTGGTTCACACACATCCCTACTCTACCGAAGTGACCTTTCATATAGGTAGATATTTCATAGCACTGATAGATAGACATTTTCCAGTCAACCATAGTTACAGAAAGCTCTTCAATGGACATAACTTAAAAATCGGTTTCAGCTCAACTACTAATTTAAAAAATATAATCGCAAACAACACACAAAAACCACAATATGAAACCAGCTGTTCATGCAGGGATAAAGATATGCGCCCGCTAAATGGAACTTGCATGTCGGAAGCCATCATTTATAAAGCCACAGTAGACTCTACAACCACTAAGGGCAAAGTTTCAATAAAGAAATATGTGGGCCTTACAGAGAGGTATTTCAAGGCCAGGTTCAACAATCAGACTTTGCGCTTCAGGCACTGGGATTAAAGGAAAACGATCAGATTATCCAGTCAGATATGGTCCTTTGAAGATAAAGGTGCCACTTACAGAATCCATTGGAAAATCTTATCCAAATTTGAGCCTTATACCAACGGCAGTGGAAAGTGCGCTCTTCGTGATATGGAAAAATGGCTCATCCGGAAGAGCAGCTTAGACACCACTACATGTCTAATTTCAAGAACTGAAATTTTGGATCATGTCGACATGGAGCTAAATATTTGTTACGTTTTTGGTCCCCCACCCCACAAGATCACAGATAGAACTTGTTCTATATTGTGTCTACTTACTAGCTTTTTAGCTCTCGATACTTTATATATATATATATATATATATATGTTTCTTAAATATTTTTTTACGTATTTATATAGATATATTTTTATATCTTTATTTCTTTATATATTTTTACACATTTTTTTCCTGTATTTTACGTTCCACCCTGCATTTGTCATGTGCATATGCGTATATAGACGTGTATTTGATTTTTTTGTGCGTGTGTGTACGTGTGTACGGGTATGTATATATGTACATGTGTATTGTTGCATTTATACGTGGATCTATATGCGTGTCTTCCCCGCGTGAATAATTGATTATATGTATATATAGCATGTACATATTTTAGACGTGCATTTGAATATAACTCTGCGCATATGGGTACGTGCACATGTGTGTGTGCGCGCGTGTGTGCGGATATACAAATGTGAAAATCGTGCGTGTGTGTGCGGGCATGTATATATTCACACGTATATGTTCATGTGTATGGTTGCATGTATGTGTGGGTGTACATACATGTGTTCCACGCGAGTGTGAGCGAGCACATAGCATGTGCGTATTTTTAGATGTGTATTTGAATATAACTGTGTGCGTATGGGTATGTATAAATGGGTGTGTGAGCGTGTATGTGGATGTGTATACGTGTACATGCATGGTTACATATATATATATATATATATATATATATATGCATCTTTTCGGCGTAAGTTTGGGTTCGCATGTGTGTGTTTCATGCGAGTCTGAATGGACATATGCATATAGGCACATGCACGTGCGTGTACGTGCGTGCATGTGTATGCATGTACATGCGCGCATACGCGAATGATATGTGCATTTTACTCCTTTACTTTACATATCCTCCTCTTCAGCTTTTTCCCTTATATAGCGGTCATTTTCAAAGCATATTTTAATTGCCTAGATAATTGAAGAGATGCCGGTGCAGGTTTCCGCCCCGACATCCGAAACTCGGAGTTTTATTATGGCAACCGAATAATTGCCACATACATTACAGATATATAAATATATATTAGGGGCATTATTATACATAAATGCCTCAAGCGATGAGTGACTCTTAAAGTCAAAACTACTATCATAAACACATTGCGCCGAACGCGAGGGGATGCAACTCTCGAAGCGAGTTCCTTAAAAACAGATTAAGCCGCAGATCATATGATTTCATGATTAGTGCACAAAATGCACTTTTTAATCGTCAGTGCAGATATAATCAAGACGCATAAGAATGAAAAAAAAAAAAACAACATACAGACGAAGACCAAATGTATCCAGCATAGTACATAGAGTTGTTTACCTGTAGATATCTATGTAAGAGGCGGGCTTTTAGAATTGCATATTTGGTATACGTGCTTTTTTTAGAATAGATTCATCGCTTAATATATTCCGGTTAAATTTACAATTTAAAAATAGAATAAAATCTTTAAAAGAATTTATCAAGTAGTCCGTTTGAAAACCCTGAAAATAGGGAATTTTTTAAAATTATTCCCTTTAAATATATTTATTTATATTAAAGGCATTTTCATTTTTAAGTGTTTTGATTATGTCTGCGCTGACGATTAAAAAGTGCATATATATACACACACACACAGATATATATATACACACACATACATATGGACATATATACATATATTTATATAGAGATGCATAGATATACACGCGTGTGTGTGTATATGTGTGAATGTATGTGTGTGTGTGTGTATGTACAGCGAACATTTTTTACCGAAATGTTAAGCTGTTGAGCGTAAACAAACCAACATAGGCTGTTGACGGGCGACAGACGAACAAACGCACACATTTTATTGTTCATAAGGTTCTATAAAATTTCAACAGCAAACCAGCATGTGTAGACGGGATTTTGGGAAACAATTTAATAAAACAGCAATGGTAAAGCGAAGGGAGAGACAGTGTGGCAGAGAAAGAGAGAAGAGTCAGAGTTAGGTGGTCAGGCAGTAACTACAACACGAGGAAGAAGAATATTCTTAGGGATTTGGGGTAACATAATTTAATGGAACAGCAACTAATTTAATGAAACAGCAAATATTTTAAAGAAACAGCAAATGCCGAAATTGTGAGATAGAATTGAAAAATATTTTAAGGGATTTTGGGAAACATAATTTAATGAAACGGCAGTGGTAAATCGAAGCGTGAGAAAATGAGGCAGAGAGAGATGGGTCAGAAACCTAAACCATAAGAAGCGGTGTTCACGACTATACTTACATTTTCACATACAACGATGTATGTGAATGCACTTGTAATCGTTTGAAAATTATAAGGGTTATAAATAGCATATTGAAAACACTTTAGAATATAGTTTCCTATGTGAATAAAACAATAAAGTTAGGTATTTTATATTATTTCACTACTTTATCTACATTGTAACGTTTCAAAATTGATCTTGTTAAAAATGCACGTTACAATGAAGCCCAGGGGAATTTCTAACGAATATTTGGAATACTTTCTGTTGAAAATTAACAATGGGAAAACTATTTTATAATTGCATGATGATAACGAATGCTATAGAGTTTACATTAAATATACTTAAACAAAAAAAATAGTAGAACAATAATTTATTGAAGTTCAGATTAATATAATCATAACAGGAGCAACCTCAATTCGGAAAATATCGAAGTAGAATAAATGAATGAAAGAGAACACAAAGAAACTATGACTCATAGCTTGTTCTGCCAATTCTCATAATCCGAGTGCAAAACAAGGCAATAGATTTTCTGTTATTAGAAAAGCGTACATTTCATCTTTACTCGCTGACATTTTTTCATATTAAATAAAATTGTATTCTGCTAAATTCATTCGTAGTTTGATGCGAGAACAAATAAAAATACAGATAGGTAAATTGGTTTCTGCGTGAATGTATGAACTGGATATACTTGATCCAAAACTACATAGCTGAAACACGTAGAGAAATAATACTTGAGATTGTCTATATATCTGTGTGCTCACAACTTCACAATAGATTCAATGAAATTTATATTTTAAATAAAATAATGAGATAATCAAAATTAATATCATTACAGTCGCCGAACAAAACTAATACAATAAATAGTATATATATATATATATGTGTATCTTTCTGTTGAAGAGCGTAGGCTCGAAACGTTAAAGACTTGTTTTATTTATATTTCCTGAGCGCCATACTAATACAATTGTTCGTTTGTTTTCCACCTGCCTTCGTCTTTTGTTTATTTTCATAAAGCTTCCCGTTATATATATATATATATATATATATATATATATATATATATATATATATATATATATATATATATATATACATATATATATACATACACACACACATATATGCATACGCAAAGGGCTGGTGTGGCTGTGTGGTAAGTAGCTTGCTTACCAACCACATGGTTCCAGGTTCAGTCCCGTTGCGTGGCACCTTGGGCAATGATCTTCTACTATACTCTCGGGCCGACCAAAGCCTTTTGTGTCGATTTGGTAGACGGAAATTTAAAGTAGCCCGTAGTGTATATGTATATATATATATATATAACTTGGTTCGAAATGGATGCGTAGCATTGGATCTTAAAATAATATAAATTATATATATATATATATATATATATATATATATATATATATATGCATATATATATAATACATACATACATGCATATACCTACATATATATGTATATACACATGCATATATGGGTACAGGACGTTAAAATAAACATAAACAAGTAGGAAAATGAGACAGGTCACATAAAGAACAATCACTTCATCAGTTGTCCACTGTTTTATCTACTTCACATTTCGAACGTGAAGGGAGGAGAAGAATTAGAGAAAAGGTGAAAAAGAAAAAAGAAAGAAAAGCGGGAGAATAGAGATAGTTATAGAATAGTGATAGAATTCTCACATCTGTATTATTAAAAAATTGTTAACGCTCACGCCCATTATAATCAAACCCTCCAATTATTCGGCTTCCGCGAAAAAGTTTATTATATCCCAAATACTAAGCTTGAAATTAGAATCCCACATCTCTTTTCCAATGTTCATCCTAAACCTACGGACACAGCATCTACTCTACACCAATCCAATGTCTCTCAAGAAGAAAGCTCTACACATCACACTCAGTCGCCCCACTGGCCACTCCGAGAGTATAACAATTCACAAGCCCCAATCCTGATCAATCCACTAGAGCCACACACTCTAGACATTCAAATGCCAGGTAACGGGATACTTCATCGTTCGCATCACCTTTCTCTCTCCAAGTTATATCGCTGCTTAAACTCTTATTTTAAAAATCTTAAAATCTAATTTTCCACCACAGCATAAATATTATCTCATATTTAACAAAATATTCGTGGAAATCTCCTACTCCACCACACCTAATTTGGGATCGATATTCGCCTCCTCGAACAAACAGAAACTTCAACTTCAATCCTCGGTGCACTGTACCCCAAATTAAACCACATACTAGCAATAAGACATCCCTTATTAACCACCTCCCCACTCAATTAAAAAATAACAGACTCAGGCTGTCATCTCACAATCCTACCTACGCGACAACAAATACTAGCTGCAATCCCATCAACTCAGTCCAATACAAATACAGATTGCACTTCAGGTTCTTCTCCACTAATACTGAACCACGGAGCTGATAGGAAAACTTGCAATAATTTGGTTTCTCAACTATGCCCTCTTGGAGGCTCCTGTCTACGTAAGTGCATTCCATAAAGAGAATATTTGTGTCGCATTTATATTATATATATATATATATGTATATATATAATATATATATATATATAATATATATATATATATATATATATATATAAAGGGTAAAGACCCCCTTCGGTCATGAGTGACCATGGGATTGCACCTAGAAAGTTACCCTCCTAGACACAAGTCCGGGCAAGGTTGTTTATGGAAGACCAGCAGTCGCCCATGCATACAAGCCTTCCCTCTCCACGCCACCAGTGTTATCCAAGGGAAAGACAAAGGTCGATACAGCTTGGCACCTGTGACGTCGCAACTCATTTCTACAGCTGAGTGAACTGGAGCAACGTGAAATAAAGTGCCTTGCTCAATATATATATATTATATATATATATATATATATATATATATATATATATATATATATATAATATATATATATATAATTTAAATTATTACATTATATAAAAGGGCTTAGTAAAATAAATTACTTTGCCGCATACTTTGCATCTGATTTTTTAATGTCTCTACCCCCCATACTTCCGTGAGTTGAATTGAGCAAACACTATATGAGAGAGGTTTTCTTTAAGTATTAGAAATAGTTTTATAAATGTTTTTTTAGCTGCTATTTCTAATGAGTTCAGTATGCGGCAAAGTAATTTATTTTACTAAGCCCTTTTATATAATGTAATAATTTGAATTCGCCTTAAATGGTCCCTTTGCATACTGAACACTTGGTGAAATTGATTAATTAATTAATTTTACCCTCAATTGTTGAAATTATATATATATATATATATATATGTATAAACCTTATATTAATGTTTTATATACATGTGTGTGTACGTTTGTATAAAGATTTGTACATATTCATGTATGAATACATATGTGCATATGAGTGTGCGTATGTGTGTGTTGAGAATAATTTATATAAAATACTACTTTGCACTAGTATAATTACGTTTGTAGAGTAGGCAGATGTTTTTATTATATCAAAGATCGACAATCAACTCTGAATTTTGCAAAACTCAGTGGAACGTCTGTTGATAAAACGCATAAGTATGTAATAAGTATGTAATTAAATATATAAGTCAGTGTACATACGTTGAATTGGACTCCTGTTGGGTTATATAATCATAATATATATATATATGCATGTATATATATAATACAAAGAGTCTGAGGAACACCCAAAGAGTCTGAGGATCTTGCGCAAAGTAGATGTAGGGGTTTCTAAATCAAAGCTGGACCTCTTCTTGTCGAGAATCCCAGATGAACCTACCTCACGACAAGAGGTTCAAATGAGGGTAGCTATATCAAACTCCATTCTTCACCAAGTTCCACATATTAGAGGAGGCTCTTAGTAATAACAGTGTAGCACAAAACGGCGGTGCATCAGCATGGCCGCAGCTCTGAGCTGAAACTAGAAAAAAAAATGCATATATATACATAATATATATTATATACATATTATATATATGTAGAAACCAATAGGTACGCATAGATATATTTGTATATGCGTGCATCTAGATATGTACGTACGTATGAGCGTATGAGAGTGTGTGTTTATGTGCGTATGTGTGTTTATGTGTGTATATTTATGCATGATTTATATATGTAATTAGGAAGAAATTCAGCTAAGAGAGAAATGCGTCAGAGTTTTGTCTACAACAAAATATAGATAAGCCAAATGCCATAGGAAACAAATTCTTCATTTCTTTAAATTATGTTCTTTTTATGAGAAGACAGACTGTCACCGTACGTAAGTTTAACTGAAATACACAAGCAAATCTCAAGTAAATAAACGTTTTAATATACGTAAGGCTACGAGCTGGCAGAATCATTAGCACGCTGGGAAAGTTGCTTGGCAGCATTCCATCCGTTTTATGTTCCAAATTCAAATCCCTCCATGGTCAACTTTGCCTGTCACCCCTTCGGTGCCGTTAAATGAGCACCAGTCGGGTACTGGGGTTGATGCTATCGACTAGTTCCCACTCTTAAAATTGCTGGCCTTGTTCCAAGATTTAAAACCAATATGCAACTTACGTAATACTACGTAAATAGAAATACCATTATATTCTGCGAGGTAGTGTCGAATCAATAGTGTATTTGCTTTAAATTACTTGTTGCTAAAATGTTTGTTTTGTAAAATCAAATATATCATTAAACATATATATGGGGATACAAATCTATAAGAGAATACATTTGAATATAAATTGAAGTACAGATTTCAGGCAAAATAGTAGTAAATTAAAGTAATGCAGAGAAGAATTAAAATACACATTTGTATAGTGTGGAATAACTGTCTCTAATGTAAACGTGCATTCTATTCACTTAGAAGTAATTGAAGGACCAATTGTGCTAACCGAAAAAAAAATTAAACATTTAAATTCGATAGTTTTAAAAGGGATTTGTTACATGGAATTCAAACATTGAAATAAATACAGGCGAAGGCGTGCCTGTGTGGTAATAAGTATGATTCTCAACATTATGCTTTCGGGTTCAGTCTCACTGGGTGCACCTTGAGCAAATGTCTTCTACTAATGCCGCGGGCCGACCAAAGCCCATTTGGTAAACGGAAACTCGAAAGGAACCCATCGTATATATGTACGTACATATATATATATATCTGACTAAAAATTGATAATCCCAATTGAAGAGCATAAAATCCACAGAGTTGTCTCCCCTTACCCACAGGAACTGGATAACTCCTGCCCCATTTCCTGTTTTGACATTCATTTAACAAACATCTTAAATCAAACACCACGTTTAATCACATGGATCTTAATCCTCCAAGGTAAATTTTTCCAAGGATTATCATTGAACTCAAGATACATAAAGACTTTACAATGTATCGGTATACCTATTTTTTATAAAAATTTTTATCCTAATTAATTAAATTGATATCACATGTACGTTTCAATAATATCCGTGAAATGTAAATAATATACATAATTCCTCATCTCTTTAACTTTAATATTTTACTGCTCTATACTTTACAGCGAGCTTCTTTTTCGGATATATGATACATTGGCAATGTATATGTGTGTGTGTATTCTTGTAATCTTAACTCGTTTCAGTCATTTGACTGCAGTCATGTTGGCGAGGCACCTTAATGGGTTTTAGTCGATAACAACCCTTTGTAAGCCTAGTACCTATTCTATCGGCCTTTTTTGCCGAACCACTAATTTACATAAAACACCAGCATCAGTTGTCACGCGATGGTGGACACACACACACACACACACACACACACACACACATACATATACATATATACATACATACGACGGGCTTCTTTCGGTCGCAAGTGTGTATATGATTTTCCTGATTACATAGCTACATAAAAAAGTTAGTTGAAACATTGTATATGTCATCAATAACATCTCATCTCACTCTCGTTTATTGTTTTATAGATTAACAATTAATTAATAGAGTATCACAAGATTATTTTATACTTTATTTCGATACGAATACATATATAAATCTCAGAATTATTTCTATAAATTATTGAAACGTACATGTAATATCAATTTAATTAATTAGAATATGAATTTTTATAAAAATGGTCATTGATGTTAACGTCCTATTAAAAGTAGTAAATTTTAGGTAAATAGAAGTTAGTGCTACGTTTATAGTATTAGGTAATACTCATTAGATAACTTTTAAAACACTTGTATCCGTCAGCTTCCAAATACTGTTTTCTGACTGAGTAAAAGTGATCAAATTTAAACCTCTGTAGCTTTTTAAAACATTTTTTTCTGGAAAAGGTAAATTATCTCCTGCGATTCAGCGTGGAAAATTACATCTTTATACCAAATTTAAAAATCTTCACTAAACTTTAAATTTCCACAGGCGCAATCAAGCTGTTACTTGCCTGAGTAATTAGATTGTGACTAAACTGTTACCACGCTGGAGGACCACTTTGCAGTGTTACCAAATGTTATTTCTTACAAACGAAAACTTTCAATTACAAATTTAAAGTCACTACGCTGTTAATTTATAATGAAGTTTCTCAAATTCATGTACTGTTTATCAGTATATACTAAACGCAACAACATAATCTCTATATACAGTCTATATATATATTATACTCTTCCCATATATAAAATTTTCTTTGCTCTCATATCCTTCACTTGTATATAATACAACTATCCTTTTCGATTAAATGAGGTACAGAAGTCCAAACTGAATTTTCAGAGGCACAGTCGACTTAAAAGAACAAGAATATTTCCATCTTCCCACTGTTCAATACACAATAGAGATTTTCATTCTTATTGATATATATATATATATATATATATATATATATATATATATATATATATATATATATGAACAGCTATGTGTATGTGTGCATCTGTGTATGTATATGTATGTATGTGTATAGATAGATAGATAGATAGATAGATTGATAGATAGATAAATAGATTGTAAAATTCTAAATTTTCTTCTACATATTTATAGTAGGTTAACGCGAAGCTGCATTGCATTTTATACCTAACAGACTTCTGAAACAAGCTCTTTTTAACGTATATTTATGTATTCAAACCAATTGTAAACCAGACAGCTTTCTTACAGAATTAATTGACGTAGATTTATACATTTATTAAAGAACAAACGCTTGCATTAATGCACAGCAGTGCTCTGATGTTCAGACAAAATACTTGCTCTAGTTATTTATAAAAAGGTTGTTTGCTCTGATGGTAATTCTTACACCTTGAAACTCAATATAAATTCTATAGCGAAGTAGGGAACCGATGACGTGACCTCTGCAGTGATGCCGCCATTTTACCATAACTACTTCTTTGAATCAGTACAGCGTCTACCAGTTTTTACGAATAGATGATATATTAACGGGAGCTATAAAACAAAAATCGTACCATAAATCACCATATTGTATGATTAGATGAAATTTCATTTTTTTTTTTTCGGGGAAAAACTAAAATGAGTTATGTTGCCTAATGAATCAAATCACAAGCTTCAGGAAGTGTAGAAGGAATAAATTTCATTTAAGTGATTATTATGGCTGATTTGTCTGATTTATTATTGATGTCCTGTGTTCAGCGAAATATTTCATATTTAGTTTAGTTTGCAAAATTACTTTGTACTATGTGCATATGTATGTGTGTAGGTGTGTGCTTCTCACTCCTCCCCTCTCTCTCTCTCTCTCTCTCCTCTCTCTCTCTCTCTGTATATATATATATGTATATATATATATTATATATATATATATATATATATATACATATATATATATATGTATATGTATATATATAAATAAGTAAATATATATATATATATATATATATATGTATATATAAACATACATGCACATATAGTATACAGATATACACATACATATATTTATATATATATATACATCATAATTATATTGACACGCATATAAAGAGTGAGAGAGGAGGAAAGAGAAAGAAAAAATAGGTACAAATATAATTATATATATGCAAGCCTGTGTGTCTGTGTACATATGTATGTTTGCGTGTGTTATACTACTTGTGAGTATTATACCTCACAGCTTAGTTAATCAGTTAATCAACGAGATATGAGACTATATACAGTATCTAAAAGTAAACTGAGTTCACACCAATGCCTCTCAACTATTTGACGACTCAGTTCACCTACTTATAAAAAAAAACCTAAAGTCTGGTTACTGGAAAATGATGTAGAAACATAAGCAATGAAATAATTAATGTAGAAAAATCTATAATTATGAATCTATCAAAAACAAGAACACTAATAATATCGTAATGCTATTATATTCATGTACAGGATTTAGTTATTGAACACATCTACACAATCTTTTATATACAAGCACATACTTTAGAATTAGTGACTGTTACTATATACTCAAAAACTTTGGAGGACCGTACTTAGTTTGTACTTATTCATAAATGTTACGATTAGTTAGCAAAATTTGGCTGTTTTTTTCCCAAATTCTACTATGTATTTTGTAGAATTGCAGTAAAGCTTGAATGTTTTATCATATATCAGTTTAATTATCTTTCAGGTAGATTTCTTTTAAGACACTGAATTTGGAGGCATATTTCGTTTAAGACATCGAATTTGGAAGCATAATTCGTTTAAGACACTGAATATGATAACTTTTGTCTGCGAATTTGGATGCAATAAATATTGCGCGCAATAAAGGACATACGTTTTCTTAAGCAAAAAAATAATAATTATAATAATAATAATAAATAAATAAATAGTACTTTTTAATGATTACATATATATAGATGTAGCGGTTTTTATATCAAAGCTGGACATCTTCCTGTCGAGAGTCCCAGATGAACCTACCTCACGGCAAGAGGTGCAGATGAGAGTAGTGATATCAAACTCCATTCTTCACCAAGTACCACATATTAGAGGAGGTTCTTCGTAATAATAGTGTAGCACAAAACGGCGGTGCATTAGCATGGCCGCAGCTCTGAGCTGAAACAAGAAAAAATATATATATATTTGCAGGCTCGAAACTTTGCAATGGGTTGAATTATTTTGGAACTGGATGAGTTGGGATTTATTTCTAATTAGATTCCGTTCACTCTGAAATGGATAACCACAAATGCTATCAATTCCATGTGTGTATATTCCATAGATGTTCAACAATTATCATTCAGTGGAAAATGGAGAGATTTGATTGAATTGCAATAACATTATGCAATGACCCAAAGAGCAATATATTGTAATATTTTTGTTGTCAAATATCTATTTTATTGGCTTCAAACTTAGATGAAATTGATTTAGTGCTACGTATGATACATAAGGAAACTGATTTGTTCTGAAATATATGTAAGCTGTTTTCCGAGTCACAATTCATGTCTCGGATATTAATACTGAGTGACAATATCTCCGTTCAAATTATAGCAAGTTATTGGTAATTATAACTCGTCCAAATGCTTTCTTATCCAAGACGCATAATATTCAACAGCTTAATTTGCTTTATTCCAAAATGGTACAATTGGCGAAGTTTAAACACGCATCATTAATATGTATGATTAACATTCAGTATTAGCTTACTGATGGAAAATTAAATCTACCCTCATTCATAGGCAAGTAATCAATCGTGTATTTCATAATGCACCTATAATAAGTAAAAATATTCATTGGGTATCCATATGAAGTCCAGTTGTAAGGCTCATCAGTTTATATAAGTGCGCGTGTCGGTAGGTATTGTGATTTGCAGGTGCTTTTTATTTTTTATCTTTTTGTTTTTGTTTTTTAGTTGCAGAGTGGTGGAAGTGGCAGTATGTATGACCAGTGACCTTGATGCCGTTAATGTTGCAGTTCCACAGTTTAAATAGTGTGACGAGAATTAGAAAACCAAAAGAGTGCCAGAACAGTGAAGTACGAGGACAGTTAGCTCAGCAGTACAGGGGAGTAAGGTGGCGAGCTGGTAGAATCGTTTGCACGCGGGGCGAAATGCTGGGCTGTATTTCGTCTGCCGTTACGTTCAGAGTTCAAATTGCGCCGAGGTAGACTTTGCCTTTCATCCTTTTGGGGTCGATAAATTAGGTACCAGTTACGCACTGGGGTCGATGTAGTCGACTTAATCCGTTTGTCTGTCCCTATTTGTCTCCTCTGTGTTTAGCCCCTTGTGGGTAGTAAGGAAATAAGTACAGGGAACATTGCAGTAGTAAGAGAAAAGACAGAGAAAGTGGATTGCACGGCTGGGGCCACAGCTGCAGTTTGCCTGTTATTGACTGAATACCAAGCAGTCATGTGGACCTTCTCTAAATGTGACCCAGGTTGTCTGTGTGTATAGTAGAAGCAATGTCACAGCTGTAATTCCTTTTGGATATCATTTCAGCATTGTAGAATGTCAGCAGCTGTCAGGGACTAAAATATTTTCTGGTTTTGACGAAACCAACCAGTCTCTGGGATGTGGCTCTCCCTATGTTATGGGTGTGCTTCCACCAGGGGTTCCTAGGTAACAATAAGACTCAACACAAGAAGCGACTATGAAGCTGTAGCACAGTACCACTCGTGTTTATTTGAGGTATGATACGGTGGTGTTTTCTTGATATGAATAGTAACTGAGATTTTTTTAACGTTTAAAAAAGGCATTGTGGGAATGGCCAGGTTGAAATATCAATTCAAGGCAAATGTTTACAGAGATTTAGCGTGTAGTGTTTGGAGAACATGTGGAAGATGTACAGTTGAGGAAATTTCGGGAATTATGAAGCCGTGTTCCATTTGCATAAGCTTGGAGGCTTTTGTGGATGCAGCGGTAAATAAGTCATCGATGTCTAAGTATGAAGAGAGTGGTAGACAAAATCGAACCTCAGGGAGAAACAGAGTTGATTGAAAGTTAGTAAAATGATCCCCCTTATTACATTCCTAGATGACGATAGGAAAGTGTCTATCAAAGACATAAAAGATGAGAATCCTTCAAGGAGTGTGGAGGGGGCAATTATAAGAAATTTGCATAGCAAAAAAGGTTGAAGACTTTATTCAAGTTTACATCATGACTTTCACCAAACATTTTTAAAGCACGAGCTGACTGCTGACTGACATAAGAAAATGGGTTTCCAGTAGATCTGTGGAAACAGAAATGGTGTTCAATGAGTTGAGGAATCACGTGCAAAGAGAGAGAGAGGGAGAGAATAAAGATTCAAGTTTTTTGCAGAACTGTATTATTAATTGCGGAACCCACCATCTTTTAAGTGTGGTTAATATGACGATAGTTGTTGGCTCGGTCTCAGGTTTTACTTTTCTTAAAACAAGACACGTGAGACGTGCTCCCAAATGGCCGGGTATATCCCACTATGGAGTGAAAGATAAAATATTGCAAGCACTGAGACGAAATGTTTGGGTATAATGAAAAGAACATTATCAGGTCTTCTAGCTTCATTTGTTTGGAGCAACAACTGGTATTGCTGAATTGCAATATGTGCATACGAAGTGGGAAAACTTGGAAGCGTGGAACGGAGGAGAGTTATATGGATTGACAATTAATGATTAGTATGGAGTGGAACGCAATCTGGGTTACAGAAAGCTGAGGTTTTGTACAACGGAGAATACTGACGGAGATATTGTTTAAAGAGAGAAAAGGGGCTCAGTAAAGTAGGGATGGATCGGTTGTGAACGGATATCTGTGTCAAGACCAGCCAGTTTGAGTGAGTGGGGGTAATTCTTGTAGGCCTTGATTTTGGATAAACAGTTTGAACGCAGCAACGAGTAAACAACTTGGTGGTGAAGCTTGTATCAGTAAAATTTTGTTACGAAGGGATAGGGTTTCAGTAATTTGACAAGCTGTTCCTGGTGGGATAAGAATGAAAGACGCTTGTTGCCACAGGTATTTGGCATAAATCTCTCGGAGCTGTAGTCGTCTGACTTGAAGTGCAACAGGGTCTGGTGAACAAGACGTGATGTGTAGTATGTATATTGTGTAGTTGCAATGACGACAACGGGTATTCAAATGACCCGATAGGTACAGAGACACTAAGGGTATGGATGATCTCAGAAAGAAACAAATCAAGAGTATATGCTTTTGTGCGGGTGTTCCTTTGAAAGAGGGAAGTAAGAGAACATAAGCTTTAATACAATACAAATATCCGATTTAACAATATTTATTGATATAGATAGATGAATAGATACATAGATATATAGAGAAACAATAATGTATTTTAAAATACCGTATTCTGTTTTAATCTGTGTCCTAGCATCATACTCAAATTCACATCACTTACATCACATTACATGTAAAATTAACTCTCTGTTATATATATAACAGATGAGGGAAAGTATAGAAGGAACACATCTAGACAATCAATACAAATTCCAAAGCCTAATTTAAAACACGCAACGAAATACATATACATATAAATTTATAAATAAGTGAACAAAATTACATGTAAAAGTCATATGTGAAAACTATGCATCATGTACGTTGTGTTCAGGTACCGAATGGAGGAGTGATAGATAAAGAGATTAAAAATTCGAGGTGAGGACTTCCAAAAGGAACTGTACGAATCGATTAAGAATTTGATGTTTATACGAAATGTTAGATGAGAGTTCAAAAATTCAGGGGTAAATACGTAGATAAAGAGTTAGATAAAATAAGTATATACAGATTCGAGTGAATTCGGGTAAAAATATAATATACGGCCGTTTATGGAGTACACTAAATGTATAAATGAAGTATTTGTATATACTCTTTTACTCTTTTACTTGTTTCAGTCATTTGACTGCGGCCATGCTGGAGCACCGCATTTAGTCGAGCAAATCGACCCCGGGACTTATTCTTTTGTAAGCCCAGTACTTATTCTATCGGTCTCTTTTGCCGAACCGCTAAGTGACGGGGACGTAAACACACCAACATCGGTTGTCAAGCAATGCTAGGGGGACACACAGACACACAAACATATACACACACACATATATATACACATATATACGACAGGCTTCTTTCCACTCACAAGGCATTGGTCGACCCGGGGCTATAGCAGAAGACAATTGCCAAAGATGCCACGCAGTGGGACTGAACCCGGAACTATGTGGTTGGTTAGCAAGCTATTTACCACACAGCCACTCCTGCGCCTATATATTTATTTTATCTACATATTTACCCCTGAATCTTTAAATTTTGAACTGTCATCCAGCATTTCGTACAAAAATCAAATTCTTAATCGATTCGAACAGTTCCTTTTGGAAGCCCTTACCTCGAATTTTTATCTCTTTGATTGTCACTCCTCCATTCGGAATCTGAACCCGAAGTACATGATGCATAGGTTTCACATATGGCTTTTACGTGTAAGTTTATTCATCTATTCATACAAATTTATATGTATATGTATTTCGTTTGGAATTTGTATTGATTACCTAGATATGTTCCTTCTATAACTTTCCTTATCCTTTGATTTAGCTCGCAATGAGCAATTCTTAATACAGTCCATATATTGTGAAGTAAATTTTAAAACATAGTTTAGAACGAAATTTAACTTTATATATATATATATATATATATATATATATATATATATATATATATATATATATATATATATATATATATATTTACTTATGTATACTTATATATGCACCTATGTATATACATGTATATATATATATATATATATATATAGAGAGAGAGAGAGAGAGAGAGAAAGAACGGGAAGATTTACGAAAATAAACAAAAGACGATATATATATATATAATATATATATATATATATATATATGTATATATGTATGTATATATATATATAAATATACATATACAAAAGTGTCGAATGCACACGCACACTTATACATACATATATATATATATACATATATACACACACACATATAGACACACATACACACACAACACACACACACACATATATATGAATATATATGTATGTATTTATAAACATATATATATATATATGCATATACACATATGAAAACGTGTGAGGCTTATGTATACAAGTACTTTTGACAGCTCATTTTCTAGATATCGTATTAGTCTTAAAGCCATGCCATCACCATACACATAGAAACCCAAACGAAATATCTATACATGAGCATGTATTCGAATGACTACCAGCAACAGTTAGAAAATTAGTCACGCGCATAAGGTGGAGAGATTTTAACTCATGATTCATCAGGGAAATATATAACACAGCAGCACTTCGTCATGATAATGAGACTACGGGCATATATGGCTTCAGCGAGAATTTAATCTGACAATGAAGTTTGTATCACTTTCAAAGAATCTTTTTTCAAAGCACCGTTTTTCAAATATCACAAAGATTTCAAGATACGTTATTTTAAGGTTAGCTTTTAGATAGAACTTATATCAGGATTACATGTTACATCTGAGAATATATATCTTTGCTGCCTTAATCATAGTAACCACCAGCATTTACTAAAGTTTAGCTACTTTTCCCACTAAGAGATGTTTGCCTTTCTAAGGCAGTGTTATATAGAGATGCGCTTAATCTGCCATGTGGTAACGCTAACACCTTCAATGGAATGTATAGCCGACATCGGGCATAGATGGGTTAATCCCAAATTCCTGTCTTGTTTTATCTAGAGTTTATTCATCATCTACAGGGAGGTGGCCAACTACTTACTCAAGCATTATTCTATGCACCATTTGAAAGCGTAATTGTAGCTGTTGGCTGTATGCGAAACTTATTAATTTGTAGTAGCTTGAGGTATCCTTTAAGAGAAAACCGAAGTACTATAAAAATGACGCAAAGTTCTCATTAGACAAATATTTTGTATTTAGTATGTTTCATTCCAATAACTCGAAAACTCATACCAGATAAAATCGTGAAATCAACTCCATAATGAGGTGGAACTACCTCTAATTTTCCTTATTAGATCTTCCACATAATATAATAAAGAGCTTATGATGGATACATTTCCATAATGAGAATGCATGTTCTACAAATGGTCTTCTAAATTGAAAGAATAAGAAAGAAAGCAAAAGACTTTGGATTATATGCCTAGATAAATGTCATCTCATATTTCTACATCATCTTCTACAACTCGTCTCCGAGTACTTGTCTTCAAGTTTATTTAAGTAATCACTGTTTTTTCTTCATTCCCAAATGCTCTCAAATTCATCTCACTTCTGGTTCACAGACAAAGATCATTTATTTTTCGCACAAGTTACAATATCATGAAGTTTAGTTCCATTATACCAAGTACTATATATCATACATACAAGTTTAAGAGAAAGCATATATTAAAATGCATCTACAAAATCATGTGACTCGTGATCCTACTCAGTTTCAGGATCTCTCATCTTTTGCAATGCAGTGCTAATGGTTACTTTACAGTCAAACACTGAACTCGAGTAATTCATGATTCCAAGAAGTAGATAACGTATTGAGAAGATCAATTTTGTCACTTCTTGACAAAGTGTAAGAGCTCTCTTTGTAGAAATTGCAATAAGTTGCTTTAATTTTTACTTGTGGTGAAACTAAATCTAGTCTATGGAAAACATTGCAGGATTAAAGCAGTCCTATCTTTCTGGTTGAGTTATCATTGCAGTCATTCGACAACCTGACCACGACAGAAATTCACTCATATGTCTTAATTTCACAATTATTTATTTGTAAACAATGAATAAAGTTTTGTCGCTATTCTGTCATGAATAGACGTTTTCAAACCCCAAGAATAACATATCTATTTTACTATACAAATAATGAAAAACGCCTGTTATTTGTTGTTTTAGACACTTTTTAAAGAATTTCGTCAAGCATAACATATGACAGATTCTATGAAATAGTTTGCATGGGGTTAAGCACTCAAGAGAAACTTGCAGCAATGTCAACAAAGCTTCGTAGCTTGAACGCCATTTTTGTTTAGGAAGTGAAAAAATCCAATATAATTTGTTTACTGAAGAAATTACTTTATGATGATCTCAACTGGTTTGCTTTTATTTTCTAAGTAAAACGCCGTATCAATATAGAGTTTCATGGTATCTCCGTTCCTTTTAACAAACTGACTATATTGATTACTGTGACTACTCTTTTGATCACTCGGTATATTTTCAGTTATAACCTCATTTTATTTTCATTTTAGTTATTATAGTCTGTAAGTGACTGTGGAATTTGTTTTGATTTTTCGTTGCTTTATCTATTTTCATCAAATCATTATAAGTATTGAATAAATCTTTACCATTTGGGAACAGTACACGTCTCCAACAATAATTTTTTGCACTCTAAAACAACTAACAAGCAATTCATATTCAATGTACATTTTATTAAATTTTCGAACAATTTTTCGTTGCTTTCATGTGAACGTTCAACTTAGGAATATTCTTACCCTCTTTTGCAATAACGTTTGAAGTCATGAAGTCTTGGAGAATGTTTTAGCCGATCATATAAAATGCATGTACACGATATTCTTTTTGTTCCTTTTCAACTGAATTTTCGGATTGAGTATCATAAATCGAAATAATTTTGACAAATCACCTCTGAAAGTCAACTTAATTTCATATTCGTTGTCATGGAGACTTTCTTCGCTGGGTGATATTGTCTCACATAAAACAAAATTCAAGAGATTAAAAATGTTTACATTATTAATAATTTAATGAATTAGAGGTGTAATAAATTAGTAATGGTAAACAATTTACAAATTACATGATAAATTAAATTTATTGTATTATTCGTGAATATCAATATTCAAGAAGAATGTTTTGTAGTCTACGAATCTAAGAAATGGAAAAGGTATATGATTATTCGATAGAAATACTACAATCAAGGAGTGTAGGTAAGTAGTAGTAGCAGCAGCAGCAGTAGTAGTAGTAGTAGTGGTAGTAGTAGTAGTAGTAGTAGTAGTAGTAGTAGTAGTAGTTCATTAACCAAGTTTCCTGCAAAATTGTCGGAAACTCTGGGAATATATTTCGTCTGCGAGCTGGCAGAATCGTTAGCACGCCGGGCGAAATGCTTAGCGGCATTTCGTCTGCCGTTACGTTGTGAGTTCAAATTCTGTCGAGGCCGACTTAGCCATTCATTCTTTCGGAGTCGATAAATTAAATACCAGTTGCGAACTGGGGTCGATCTAATCGACTGGACCCCTCCCCCAAAATTTCGGGCCTTGTGCCTAAAGCAGAAACATGTATTTTGTTACCTTATTTACAAGATGTTGCAAAATGAGATGTAACGCAAATGAAATTAATTGCGTTTATTTTGGGTCCCACTACGGCAAATCAGGTTTTTGCAAATAGAACGTTGCGCATTTGATGGACAGATTTACAAGCGACCCATGTCCGCATTGTAAGGTTTAAGAGTTTGGACTCATTTTATAATTGGTATAATGTCAATGATATCAAAGAAAAATATCTGTTGAATTCTGTTTGAAGTCAAAAGCAAAATAATCGTTAACTGAATAAGATTTTCATTTGGATGGAATTATGTTTTATTGCAAAGGGCAGACGTATATTGTTAATTACAAATGTTTCCAGTAATTTTTTTCCGTAACGGTTTTATTTTAACACATCCATAATTTGAAATAGGATTTGTAAAGTATTTCAGGATTTTGCTATTCGTTCCCGGAATTTATTTTCTTTTAACCGATGAATTGTGTAGGCGGATAGGAATGTACTCAAGAGTACCTAATTCTCCCCCTGCCTTTTACTAAAGGAGCGTGCCGCTAAAATCATAGGTTTTGCAATAGCATTTGTGTAATTGGCTAAGATATGTGCTAACATAATTTTCGCGTGACGTATCATACTGAAATCCTCCACTGAAAATAGATACGTTGGGAAAGGGTTGGGTTCATGTTGACCAGACGTGGTCAAGTTAGTCATTCACGGGTCAGATGCGGGATTGATGTACATTAGAAAATAATAGCACTTTTACAAAGCAACAACACGCAGTATGTAAACATAGAAAAACATCAAATAAATTTACAAGCGCAGACCTTAAACTATTGATATATATAATAGAAATCCCGTTTGTGAGGTGTATTACATTTAGAATAAAAGATCTCGCCCTAAAACAGATTCAAATTCGAGACTTAGATATACATATTTAGTATCTCCAAATAATTAGGAAGTATCCGAATAGTATAGTCCTACACGAACGACTTTCAATTTACTAAGTTATAGATGAGACATTAATGCACCCGAATTTCTTCAGGACTCATATATTAAATATCTGTTGAGTGACCGGAAGATGTGTTACATGAAACATTTTACTCAGGGAGTATCAATAAAAAAAAAATTATACTCTAAGCACAAGGCTCGAAATTTGGTGGGAAGGGCCTGTCGATTAGATCGACCCCAGTAAGCAATTGGTACTTAATTTATAGAGCCCGAAAGGATGAAAGGC
The DNA here is from genome assembly GCF_006345805.1 of Octopus sinensis. NCBI lineage: Eukaryota > Metazoa > Mollusca > Cephalopoda > Octopoda > Octopodidae > Octopus > Octopus sinensis. Next base: position 852,067 of record NC_042997.1, on the reverse strand, counting down.
AAAGTCGGAATTTGAACTCAAATCGTAAAAACAGACGTAATACCGCTCGCTGCTTTAATAAACAAAATATTAAAAAATATTATCTTATTCTGACATGTTCTTTACTGCTGAGATATTCTTTAATTATTTATATGGATGGTCTTTAGCTAAAGCTTCCTCTGTATTGATAACATTTAGCTTGCATTTGTTAAGAGGGATAATAAGGATAACTTTAATATCATATATTCCAAGTCGTTGGTTGCATAATCCAGAAGCGTATTATTTTTACGGTTGATCTAACAATTATAGAGATAGACGGATAGACAGAAAGACAGACTGAGATAGAGAGAAAATGATGGAGAAAGAACATTTGTATATTATAGAATGTTCATTTCCACCGAATTGGTGTTTTAAATTTGGATGCTATGTTTGTGTATTTAAATTTTTCAAATCATATTTTGCTCTTGTATTCTGGCTCATTTTGAAAGATTTTAGTATCATTTCCCCAATTTTTATTGTCGTTAAATGTTTGTGGTTGCATCCTGTACCTCCTCTAGTAGAAACACAACTTTTAGCTCTATTTTCCTCTGCTTTCTTTTAAGGGTGGAAAAAATGTCGATATTGTATTTACCTTCGAGGTTCATGGTTTGTTCTGTTGAACTGTATGTACAAGAATAAATTTCTATTGATTTAGATTAAAAATCTAATAACATAGGTCATCTGTTAGGTACTATGTTCCCAGTAATTTTACCAAATTCTTCTCCCTATCTTGTGTATATGATCCACTCCTTGCCAAATGTTTTGTCTACGTCTTGAATGTCTAGCTCCAATTAGCCATCACTCTAATCACTAGGCGCAGCATAAATTTCAATGAATGGTGACTAGCTTAGCTGATAGATTACGAATTTCGTAATTATACAAAATTACAGTAATCAAAAGAAGTAACTCAGTACTTTTGTTATTATTCTATGTGACATAAGCATAAGGGTATATCATTACATGACGATTTAAGTGATTATAGAAAGAACACTCGAAAATTATGATAGCGTATATTAGATTATCCTCAATGAACTTGAAAAAAGAACATGAATCTAAACGTTGCAAACTAAAATTGACAATGCAAAATTCAGTTCAGCAGAACACTTCTAAAGTAACAAGCACATGCAGTACATATTGAATTTGCGGTTGATATGTCACTATCATAATGCCTCCAAGTGATTATCAAAAATTAATAAATTTATTTAATCAACTGAGACAGGAAAACGCTTAAGACAGTAATCCAGATGATTGCTCCTTCTTGTAGAGATTTAAAAAGTTCGAGCAGTAATCTCTGTAAGGTATGTATTATTTTTGTGAAATTATTATTTTCTTCAAAGGACATTTTCTCCAGCTTTGGGGACACTTTTGTCCTACACTATTCTGAATACTCTCTCTCTCTCTCTCTCTCTCTCTCTCCTCTCTCTCTCTCTCTCTCTCTCTCTCCTCCCTTCCTCCATAAGTTTGTATCTGGTGAAAACATGGACAAATTTCACTTGACGAATTGGAGGACACCACCCTCTCCAGAGCAGTTCTATCGCATATTTTGGGCCCATCTCCGTTGATTTATTCTACAGCTAGCGTAACTGTCAAAAGGGCACTAAATATATTTTCCTGTTTTCTTTTCTCTTTTCTTTTCCTCTCGTTTTCATCCATCCACCTTTTGAATTCTCTCGTTCTAGTATACTGATTTGCAAATTATATAGGCCATGTGCTCAGAAGCCAATAATTGCTTGGAGACACAAGGCGTTTTAAAAATTCCCCAGACTACAATCTGCAATACAAGAAAATAATAATAATTCGTAACTGTAAACTGTATACATTAAATTATACACATGTGTGTGTGTGAGTATGTGTGTTTGTGTGTGGGTAAATGTGTGTGTATGTGTGTGATCGAGTGTGAACGTCGTCAATTTGATGTATTTCTCAATAATTAAAAAGAACTTACCGAATTAGTAACACTGCATGGGCATTAGCGTATTGCCAAAACTGAAAAAAATATTATAAAATAATATTTTTTGTAATAGGATTAAATTTACCATGATTCCATTAAAATGATGACATGATAACACTTTACTTCTTTTAAAACTAATTTCTCTAGTATGTTATAGAATGACAACATATGTGGTTCTTTTTCAAGATATGAAAGAGTGCTTATATGCTTTGAAACTATTCGTTGCCTTACTGAAATATATATAAATATAAATTTTAATTGGGAAATATGATACTGAGATTTCCAGTGACATATGCGTACTCGGGGATTGTATAGATTTTATCTTTAATAAGCAACTGTATCATCTTGATGTTATTTAATAATTGCTAGTATTATTAAAATTTAATAGTATTTACATAAACGCATGAAAATAATTCTTCTCCCAGCGAGTATATAAAACTGCGCGCGTGAAGTGGCATCTGAACAAACTATCAGCGATTTTAACATTTAAAGTAATAATCGTAATGTAAAATATTCCAATGCCAGTGTATCTTTCATTTGGTCTGTTAATGTGAGTAGTAACTGCTTCGATGTTTCATCAAGTTGAGTCTTAAGAATCCAGGTCACATACAATTTTCAGGAATATAGGTAATGTTAAATAATGATCGAAAATGCATAACTTAATACCAAATTTGAGAGTATTGTGGATTTGATTCCCATATTTCACATTTTGAATGCTGTAGTAAGGCAGCTTGTCTTTTCTCATTCCTGTAGATGTTGTTTTCTTTTCCGATAAGGACGAAGAGCGGTCCATGAGTATTTGTGTATTTATGTGTAGAGGGAACAGATCGAATGCATGATACCAGAAAAGATCCCTAATTGAGTTAGACAAATGTTTAAATTCTAAAACTAAGTCTCAATTATTTAGATGATATATATAACAAACTATTTGTAGTACGGTGGTATGATATAGAGCGGCTAGCTGAAAGACGCTGCCATGCAATGAATACTTTAGTTTGAAAGAAATTAGGAAGGTAAACTGAAAATTGAAAATTCGGCAAACAGACGACAAAGGAAAACATAACGCGAAAGGAAAATATTCATCGATAAAATTCAAATGGTATCACTTGAAGATGATGGTAATGCAGAGAAAACGTAACGTACTAAGAGAGTACGGAACACCACAACAAATGTGCAATAGTGCATTGGCGTCAAGAATTACGAGATGCAGATTGAAATGACAATCCATCATACAATGGCAAAATTCCTATTCGTCAGCGCGAACGTATCGTAATTTTCCTCTTACTCTTGTTTTTATATCAGACATAAATTGCAGGTCTCTAATCAATCACCACGTTAAATTGTTTGCTTTTCGAAAGAAACTTTCGCCACTTTTTGACAGACTCGGTCAAAGTGTAGACGTCTATTTCTATTACACAATGGTTTTTTCTTGCCAGAATTTACTGACCATGTAAAGAACGTTATAGGTATAATAAATCGTTTCAGCCCAGTAGCTCTGATTACGGTGTTCAAGTCATTCTTTTCAATGATAAACATTGCATACCAGTCTATTTAACTTTCAGATATCCCCTAATAATTGTTTCCCAGTAGTTGATTTCCATTACAGCTTCCTCTTAGAACGGAATATGAGCTTCATTAAATGATTTATTCTTTCAGAAAAGCGAATAATAAATAGGAAATGATAAGCGAATTAGCACGTCGTATCAGACAAATATTGTTAATTTAAGTGGAGTTAAACAGGAGTCGTCAGGATGCATTTCGTTATGGCTAATTTGATAAACGATACCATTGAGAGATTTAAATGAAAATGTATATTTATGGTCATTCATCGGCGTATTAAAATTACGAGTAAATTTTAAGACTTTGGATACAGATTTTATGTTCGTTTTTCGTCTTACTATATATTGTGGCTTCATTTAAATAGACATACAAGCCCTGCCTATTCCTTTTCCCGAATGCTATTGTCTGTATTTCATTAAAAGCACTCTATGCCTTTTATAGGAATGAATCTGGGGCGCTTAAGTGAAACATTTGACCGCCTGTTTCGAAAATAGTAAATACTTTATCATCGTAACACGAAGTAATCACACTGATGCACGCAACACAGTGAAATCGATAGTAAGAAGATATTTTAAGCTCAGTAGATGTCTCTGAAAAAAAATATATATTAACTTCATTGCATTGTATTTCTACACTCGCAAAGGGGAAAAAAAACATCACAAAAGACAGAAAATGCTTAATAATGTGTGGGGCATCAGGACTAGTCTATACTGGAAGTATTTTTAAAGTAATAGTAGATATGAAATATTGACGGTTGAAATATTACTAAACTAAATTGGAATGTGAATAAGTCAAGATGAAAATAATTTGAAATCAAGTTATAATTTCCAAAAAGTTCCACTGCGATCTATTTTGAGAATTTCGAAAGACGAGGCTACAAATATATTTATAGCAATATTAGCATGTGATAACGGAAGCTCTCTCATAAATATATTATGGTATTGTTTTCATAAATTACTGCGCAATGTCTAAATGCCCGTTTAACGAAGAGGAATAATTTAGTAGATTAGATTAATTATCTCATAGTAGTCGTGAATAGTTGCAAGGATAGCAGTCACCAAACACAGCATTATTCCTTCCAAAAGAGTGAGTGAGTATAAGACAGCTAAAGAACACGGAGAGCGTGTATGCGATACGTTACTAAAGATAATGCTTCCTTGGTGATGAATTTATCTAGAAATGCAAAAGAAGAAATGTAATGCATCTGTTTGCAAAGAAGAGATAAATGTCCGCGTATGAAAAAATAAATGGTAAAAGTTTTAACCGACACGCAGCCATATAGGTTACCTGCCCAGAACAAGGTATACAGAAATTTGTGGTTAGTCTTTAAGCGAGAATCGGACTTGGGGATTGACAATGCTGATGATGTATACACATGCCAATAAATTGGTAACCGTGAACTTGGATCTCAGTAATGCCAAAATTAGAACAAACTTTCGCCTATTAGGTTGCTTTCAACTTCGGGCAACAGCAGGAGCATGTAGTGACCGTGGAGGTAATTAGAGATTAGTTTGATTGACTGAGATTCGTGTAGATTTCTATGTTTTGATAACTTAACACCCCACCCACTCGATGACTAAAATATTATCCCAGACCTATAGATGTGGAGAGCACAGGTGTTGTTAGCACTTTTAGTAGCTACACCTGAAATAATTAGAATATTACTTTTAGTATGTTTGTACAAGCGGCGCCGAGGACCGTCTGAAAATTTAAGTGACCTCTTCATCAAGCACAACACCAATCGCCAGAGTTGAAGTACAAACCCCATGTGTTGGAATAAACCATGGGGATAGATAGAAATTTGTTTATGTCAGTAAAAAAAAAAGGGATTATTGCAATAAACAAAAATGAACCCAGCAAAAGGAAGGCAAGAAGCTGAAATGTTCTCACAGGAAGTTGCGAACATACGCATAGTGCATGAAATTTATGGTGAACTCAAAAGTGAAAATTAAGAAACATGTATTCGTGATTATCCAGGCAACACAGAAATCGAATATGGCTAAAATAAAATTGGGTATTAGAGTAAAATGCGCCCCGAAAGAATAGATGTTTGATAAACAACATATCAGGAGTCAATCGATAGCTGAGATATCACGGGTTACAGGTTGTGAGATTTTCACGGTGGAATGGGGCATAAAATAGTCATAGACACATTCAATGGAACCAGTTTCGGAATGCTTGTAACCCACGCTGCGTGGGAGGTTTTACCGTTGAGTAGGTAGGTGGATTCCGTTACGTTTGCTTCTTCTAACAATGTTATAACCACTTTTCCTATATCGTGCTACATCTATGCCATTTAGCCTGTTCATTTTGAGTAGACAATTCTTTTGAACATCCTTTGAAATATAGGTTATAAACTTGTATTTTCTCAATAAAGAGGTATTACACTACTACTACTACTACTACTACTACTACTACTACTACTACTACTACTACTACTAATACCACTACTAATACTAATACTACTACTACTACTACCAATTCTAATTCTAATACTTTTATTATTACTATTACTAGTAGTAGTAGTACTACTACTACTACTATTACTACTACGACAATTACTATTATAATGGATGTAGTAGTAGTAGCACCAGCAGCAGCAGCAGCAGTAGTAGTAGTAGTAGTAGTAGTAGTAGTAGTAGTAGTTGTTGTTATTGTAGAACTAAAATTAATACTATGTAGATGTTTCCTTGATGTGTTTTAAAATTGTTATTGAGACTCGTTCCGTGTGTCCTCCAGCATAAATAAGATGCTCAAGTGTTTCGTTTCATACAAGTTTATTGGAAAGACTAAGTGTATCGATGTATAGACAAGGTGGCACCGACTAATTAATAACGATTATCAAATATACAGGGAAGACGTTTTTTTTTTCTTTCTATCGCATTTTTAATTCAACTATCATATCTGTCCTAAGGCCATGATCTAGATGTTCTGTTTCTCAACATGTTTATTTACTTTATATGTCTTTTAATGATACTGCAACCTTCCTGGTGCTTTCTATGCTGCTGTCGTTGCTGTTGCAGGTGGTGGTGGTGACAATGTTGACGATGGTGGTGACGATGATGATGATGATGATGATGATGATGATGATGATGATGATGAGGATGAGGATGATGATGATGATGATGATGATGATGATGGTGGTGGTGATGATGGTGATGATGATGGTGATGAGGAGGATGAGAAGGATGAGGGGGATGATGATGGTGATGATGATGGTGGTGATGCTGATGATGATGATGGTGATGATGATGATCATCATCATCATGGTGATGATGATGATGATGATGAGGAGGAGGAGGATGAGGAGGAGGATGGTGATGATGATGATGGTGATGATGATGATGATGATGATGATGATGATGATGATGATGATGATGAGGGCACTGCTACTGCAGCTGGTACTAGCATTGTCACTGAAGCTACAGTCGGTGATTATGATGAAGACAACCACGATGACGACGACCATGTTGATCATGAGGAAGAGTATTTAGTAGTAGCGGCGGTCGGGGTAGTAGTGTGTACAATCTTCGTCATTCCGATGCGATTGTTTGTAATGAAATTATGGTTGCTAACAGGATGACATTTCTATGATATTTTTTCTATTATTTAAGATATTCCATGACTTCACGGTGAGCTACCAAACAGTTTCGTTCACATGAGGCAGTCTCTCTTTGATTTCTATCATTACTATCTTTGTTGCTGTACATTTGATATAACTCTTTATTATTATTATTATTATTATTATTATTATTATTATTATTATTATTATTATCATTATTATTATTAAATCTCATCATATATATATATATATATATATATATATATATATATATATATATAACAGCAAATACATTATATATATGTATGTGAACATATATATATATATATATTATATATATATATATATTTATATATATTATATACACATACGTAGATACAAACACACACACCTCTGCGTGTGTGTGTGTGTGTGTGTGTACAGAATTATGTTCGGCTTCTCTACTCTTTCGTGACTCGGTATGACGTTGATTAATCGATGTAATTCTTGTTGCAGCCTTCCTGCCCACGGCGGGTAACTCTGGATCAGTCGAGGGCTGCTGGCGTGGGCTGTATAATCCTAGCTATATATGTATTATATATATTATGTGAACCCACATAATATATATATATATATATATATATAGACTTAAACAGGATTCGAATAATCCTATCAGGTGGTGCTATTAAGTTAGACATGGCCTGGACCAATCTCTGGTCGAAACATATCTAAGTTTTATCTAAGTTTTATATATATATATATATATATATATACATCCCTTTATTCTTTTATATATTTCAGGCTGCGGCCATGCTGGAGCACAGCCTTTAGTCGAACAAATAGACCTCAGAACTTATTCTTTGTAAGCCTAGTACTTATCCTATCGGTCTCGTGTTTGACGAACCACTAAGTTACGGGGACGTAAACACACCAACATCGGTTGTCAAGCGATGGCTGAGGAAAAAACACAAACGTAAACACACACATACACACAGACACACACACGCATGCACGCTCACATATACGACGGGCTCTTCCAGTTTCCGCCTACCAAGTCCACTCACAAGGCTTTGGCCGGCCTGAATTTATACATTAAGGTGCCGCGCAGTGGGACTGAACCCGGAGCCATGTGATTGGTAGTCAAGTGTGTGTGTTCTTTCACTAGTCATCAGGCTGCAACTATGCTGAGCACCGCCTTGAAGAATTTTTGTGGAATGACCTGACTCCAGTACTCATTATTTTTTTCAAGCCTGGTAATTCTTATATCGGTATCTTTTGACGAAATGCTAACCTACGTGCACGTAAACACACCAGCACTGGTTGCCAAGCGGTGGATGTGGACAAAATCAAACACAAACACACACACACACACACACAAACATACACGCATATATATATATATATATATATATATATAATATATATATATATATATATATATATATATGGCTATTTCTGTCTTTCTTCTCCTGGCCTCCTTCAAGTAGAGACGGTAAAATCTGTTGCGCTCTGCCGTTCTAAAACAATAGCGTTCGTAAAAAATTTTTATCTCGTTTGGCTTAACAGCCCTTCTTGTTTGTGTTACTGTTATTCTCCGTGTCCTGTTTTTTACTGTTTATATTTTCTACTGTCGTTACTGTCCTGTTTTTGTTACCATATTTACCCCTCCGCAAAAAAATCTCAAATTTTATTTAATTTGATTTTCGCGGGAAGGAAATTTTCATCGAAGTCATGTATCGCTTTGACCTTCGAAACGTGGAGTAGATGAAATTAAGGCGACTGAAGAAGGGGAATTTTCCTTGTTTTGTATGTGCTGTACAACTTTTCGTTGTTTTAAAAAGATGTCCATTTTCTTGGTTTTTTGTTTATGTTTTCGTTTCTCATTGTGTTCGACGTTTTTTGGTGTCCTGTACCCATATATGCATGTATACATACATGTAGAGGTAGGTACGTACATATATGTATGTATATATGCTTATGTTTTATTTATTTATTAATTTATATATATATATATATATAAATAGGTACATACATACGATCATCTTCTTTCAGTTTCCATCCACTAAATCCACTAACAAGGCTTTGCTGGATCTGAGGCTATGGTGAAATGCACTTGCCGAAGGTCCCTGGCAGTGGTATTGAACCCGGAACGCTGTGGTTGGAAAAAGGTATATAGCTTCTCTCTTCCTACTACTGAAGGTACAAATAGTCTTGATCAATCGGGGTTGTAAAAAAACAAATCCCGAAGCGAATACATACATGCAGACATACATATATTAACGTATCTATTCCATCTCAATCGCAGATTTTTTTTAATTAATTTTTTTTTTACTAAACAATTTGCAACTTCGAATACTGATAGAATTTCTCAAGTAGCGCACGGTTTACAAGAAACGTTTTTGACCAAATTTCGTATTTTAGAAGTTATTTGGTATTTTAGTTGTCGTATTTGGGCAATTTGAACCAATCACCGACGTGTATTCGGTTGAAGAATGCTACTGCTGTTTGCGATAGTAATCGAAGAGGAACAACTTCTGGGTGGTCTCTACTAAATGTCACCACGAATCCGCAGCTAGCTTTTTTCTTTTGTTGATGCCGTATATATAATTTCAAAATGCCTTACTTTATAACTATGAGATGTATTGTTGTTATGATTTTATCTTACTATAATCAACAACAAACACATTTTGTCAATATGAAAGTCTTTATTAGATTAAAAAAAAGCATTATGAAAACATGCAGGTAAAACAAAACAAGTACCGGCTTATAAACTGGAAAATATGGTAATTGTAGTGGCAGTGACAAGTTCGCTCGCTGGATGCTAGTTGATAGTGTAGAAGGGAGGGAAAGAGTAAAGAATGCACGGTGATGACTAGAAAGGAAGAAAGGATAAGGTGGCATCGTCTACGCACAACATGCGAATACATATTTTTCACATTTGTCGCATATTTTTCATATTTTTCACATATTTTTCACATTATCATGAGAAATACAAGTTAACATATGACTGTGTGGAGCATTTGAATGATCCCCGTAAATTTAACTGACCAGGAAATTCAGGAGAACGACATGAATAGATGTATTTTATATTTAGTTCACAGACATATACCGAGTAAATAGCTCAAACAAGGACAATCCTTTTTTTCGAAAATGGCTTGAAAGTCATAAACACGCCGACGGGAAATAACATCCGTAGGTGAGACAAGCTGACTGAATCAGCTTCGATGACTGACAGGTGACGGTCGTTTAGAAAATGCGCGGGCTAAAACTACGCGTCTTCACTAGTCAGTTAAGGTGAGACAGTGTCACGTGACAACTTGCTGGGGCTGCCTGCTGGAGTCTTTACAGCAGGTATTTAAAGGGAGAAATTTGACAAGACAGTCAGTCACCGGCTGACACTCGCTGGCGATACATCGAAGAGGCCAGGGAACAGAAGAAAGAAGAAGAAAGAAGACATGCACCCAACACCAGAGCTGAAGACACCTCCGAAAGTGGGGGCCCCGCCTCGTCAAAACGGTAGAGGAGTAGGAGCCGAAACCGAACGTGGTTCCTTCTGATGATGTCTTGAGCTAACTGGATTCTATAAAGGAGCTGTTGTGGTAGCAGACCACGAAACACGGTTGTAATTCCGCCACTATTTATAGGCATACGCACATATACGCATATATCATTTTATGACTCTCTCCCCGTGCTCATTGTACATGTGTGTGTGTATTTACACAAGCACACTTACGCATATGCACGCGCACGCACACACACATACACACACACACACACATACACAGGTATATATCAATCTATGCGTCTATAGCGGTATGGCTACACTGTTATGATTTTGCTTTGCGTCGACTTGTATTCGAATACATTTAAAGTGCATGTCATCTTACGCAAGCATTTTCTACTATTGCTCCGAGCAGAGCGATGACGTATAAAAGTACACATTGTAGCGTTAAGCTACATTAAAGCCACTTGTACACATGCGTATTTATATGTATGTCTCTTCCATATTTAATCATTTAAAATCTTCTCCTGATGAAGGAGCTGGTTTCTAACAAAGATACAAAGCTCCATCTTTGGAATGCGTTTAGCGAAAACAATGTCACATTTTAAACCTGAGAAAAATTTTGCATAGTTTAAGTCTTCCGCTCAACGATTGTATTTTTAATATGCGAATAGGTCGATTTCTTTTTCTGAAAATGCTAGCTTATCCAGACTGACAGTTTGGCATTTATTTACAAAACTAAGTGATCCAATTATTGTTAGTATAAATGTAAATTTGTTATCTGGATATAGGAGCTGCAAGTTACGAAGCAATTGTCCATAATTATCTGCTTTCTCTTTGATTTTCAAAGAGAAATTCAAATTAGCTGACCTCTATAACGGTGCGTACTTTTTCTTGTCTGTCCCAATGTTATCCGGCCTATTATACTTACATTTGACAAATGTTTTGATGGGAATGTTCCAAAAGTATTTCTTACGTTGGTATACATGTATGTATTCAAGAACAGGGAGATTCTCTATATTTATTCCAGGACTGTCTTTTTATTCCCGCATGACATTTTATTTTGTTTTTGCAACAACGTCAGATCACATAGAGAGAGATAATACTTTGGTGATATTTTTGGGCAGCTGCTAATGACGTGTGCGATGTCTTCCACAGAAATATGATGTAATCTAGATATATGGTTGCATCTTGGAACTCCAAGGGCCTCACTATCTCTTTTGTAGATTAGGTATTTAGTAGCAATCTCGTGTTCTTGCATATCCTTCGAAGTATGATGCGATATGATGTAGCGGTCACAAGTTCAAGAGAGGCTTCGTTCAATTCAATGTTACTATCTCCTTCGAGTCTAAGAGAAACACACCTTTGCATTGTCTTTTGGTATGCTGAACGTTTCACCTCCAGGCCTTCTATGAGGTATGCTAGTCCAGCTGATTTGGGGTTGTATGGGAGGCCAGTAGGACATTGTTTCCTTCGCTTTTCAGCACCAAATTAATGTTTTGGGCTTTTAACTTAGTTGTTTTCGGGATTTTTGTTTTTTTTTTTGTTTCATTTTGCTGCTTTTGTTTAGCAAGTGCTGTCTGAGAGAGACTATGTGATATTCAAAGGCTGTCTGTACTGATCTCAGGCCCCTACTTCCTTCATCTCTTCTTAGGTAGAACCTGTCGGTATCATTACTTTTGTGTTCATGTTAGAATCTGGTGGGTTTTAGTATCTATAGAGTGGATTTCTTCTACAGGCCAGTCAAGCATCCAAAACGTTGGAGTCAGCACTGGTACTGTAAATGTATTGTGGGATATTGTTTTGTTGCAAGAGGAAAGTTTGGACTGCTATATTTTTCTTAGTCTGGGTCACTCTATCTCTATTCACAGCACCTTATATGATATATTTTCATCAATACCAAGATACTTCTAGCAATCTTTGTGTGGGACAAGAGAGATAGTGAGACCACTGATGCAGAGGTTTTGTGGGGTGGGGAACTGATTTTCCCCATTCAACAATTAAACAAGAACATTACCATTGGTCAAACTTTATTCCTTTATCAGCTGAATGTGTTCTTATTAATTCCAGTTGCTTTTGTCATTAACATTTTCAGCATAAATTTTAATGCATGTATGTACGTGTGTATGTATGTAACCTTCGTGCAATGCCCATACTCGATAACGAGGGGGCAGCCATAATGTATGTATGTATGTATGTATTATGTATGTATGTATGTATGTATGTATGTGTGTGTATATGTACGTATGTATGTGTGTGTGTATGTACGTATGTATGTATTTATGTATGCATGTGTGTATGTATGTATGCATGAGTACATTTATATATATATATGTATGCCTGAGTGTGTGTGTGTATGAACGAGAATGACATAAGTCAAATAATTCAGAACAGTCAGTCGAACAAGGATAACTGATGACTATATATCGTATGAGATATAATATTCATACTTCATTCATTAAGATTATTTCTACTTACAGTGATGGATGACCGGTTGCTTGCACATGAAAAGAGATAATCTGAAGAATTAACAATTTTCCAGGATTGAAATCTTCATTGTAGAATAGAGAGTCTGATTGCTGACAAGAGGTAAATATTGAATATACCTGTTTCAACTACAATAGGCGGCATCAGCAAAGCAAATATCTTAACTTACATGAAGAAGACGAGGCACACATATACAGAAACAATGTTGAACCCATTCATGCCATACGTAATTTGCCTAAATGAAATATAAACGAAATGAAAGAGATATAGCTAAAACACTCCAGGGACTGATAAGCATTTATTAAATAATATACAAATAAAATCGGGATGCATTTAAATTATCTCTGCTTCCATAGAGCGTAGTACAATTGTTTTTGGCAGTGAGATTAAATCGAGAAAATGGTAAAAAATCTCTAGAATTAGCATGTCATAAATTAACAGATAATCTGATTGTTTTAAAGCAAGGGAATAACTATGGATACGCTCTTCTGCCTCAATTGACATCATCAGCAGAGCATCCAACCTACCAGTATTTAGCAGAATCGGCAGATAGAAACATGCTAAAGTTAAAAGTAGGACACAATTGTGACTTTGATAATTAACATAGATAAAACGAAGATGAACTTAGAGAAATAAGAATGAGCAATGTCGTGTATTTCAATAACAAAGACGAAAAAAACGTATGTAAACAGATAGGAAAAATTCGTGTTGTATTGAAATTATTTCCGTTTCCAGAAAATGTACTTAAATACCTACACACACACACTCACACAATTTCATACCTGCACATACATGCATAAAAACATGCATACAGCTGGAGAGTAAGAGAGAGAGAGAGAGATTGTAGGAGTGTCTAAACAATGTCATCATTGTCGAGACTAATTTCAATCCTAAGCACTGGAAAAGTAAATGCACGATACTATTTTTTAATGGTAAATACTGTTTCTCATGCTGTGCACGGATACTACTACTGCTTAGAGGTGGTCGGCTTGGTCTTAATGAAACCTAAATTAGCACGTGTGAAAGATAATTAATCTGATAAAGAAATTCCTTTCAATTTTTCTGTATGTTGTAGTTTTCTCAATTGGGAATTATGTACGGCATTCTTTCAACTTTGTTTTATGTTCACACTTTGCTGCTTTCTATATTGATTCTACAGTACCTAGAATAATTGAATCGTCACTAAAATTTTAAAAAATCGGTAAGTCAAGCTTTTACTCAAAGACCTATAAGTATAAGCTGAAATTTCTGATGTCATACTGTCGAATGTGTATTTATGTTTTTGTGAGTGACTGTACGTATGTGTGTATGCTTGTGTGCCTATGCCTAAGAGTGTGCGTGTGTGTATCTTTGTGTGTTCGCCCCCGCTATTGTATGTAAGAATATATACATAGAAACGTATATGTTTGACTTCCAAGTTGCTTTACCTATGGAATTTTCCAACGCGAAGATCCGTTTCTTTTTGGCAAAAATCCACTCTCAAGTTTATCTGGATACGTATTAGATTCTACAACGGCCAGAACCACTTGATGCATGTATGTACGAAATTATGCATTTATGCACGAAGTTATGCATGTATGTACGCATTTATGCGTGCATACAGGCATTACTTCATATCACAAGTAATTGTGAATTATGTAGAGTGTATATCTCCCCGGAAACTTACTTCCTTAAGGTTGTAGTCTGCAAGTGACAACCCCCATACGCAGAATGATGTAAAAATATGTTTGACTGTTAGGTATGTTCCTCCCTTTACTGAAATAAAAGTATAAGTGTACTGACTGTAAATAAGGCAATTCACGTTTCCAACAATGTTTCCCATATGGTATGTATATATTACATGATTCTTACAAATATAGTATATTATGATTGAGGCCTCAAATAAACTCGTTTTACAGATGTTAATAAATATGTTTTTAAGATCTTTGTCTTATCATTCTCCCTAAAATATTTCAAACTACGAATACCTTTAAACTTTATGGTATTTGGAATTTTGAGTTTTATGATATCAGGGTAATGATAAGCGGATATTTTGGTTATTCTGGTTTCCTTGTACTGCAGCCCATCTCTCTGCTAGCGCTTACATCTTTTCCGCTCTACGTATTGCGTTAAAGAAAGGGTGAAACCTCAGCAACACTTTGTGACTCTATATCACCTAGGGCCACACAAAAATGCACATCTAAGTTCACTTACACCAGATACCATTATCATTACAAACATCACCGACCCACCAAACAACATCCAGGTGTCGAAACGATAATGATATCCGTGGGCAGCTGCTGATGGAGGGATGTTGGATTGTTGGTATGGCTGTGGAATAGTGTTATAACACATCCTTTGATATCACATGACTGACACCTTCCTACCTTATATATTGTTTCATCTGTAAACTTTGCAGCACATTTCTTCATGCAAAAGCAGGTCGTCACAAAGAATAATCGCTTCCATGATCTCGTGTCGTAATTCACTTCAATGCAATGGGCCATTCCATTTCTCATTTCTCCGTGTCTGATACCTATGCATATTTATAGATCCGCACAGTCAGACAATGGGAGGAGAAGTGGTTCTCTTGAAGCTCGGAACTATCTCAACGACAGTTAAATGGACTTAGCCCTTTCAGTTCCGAAACCCCTCTTAACTCAGTAATTCTATTTTTACCCTTTAGCTCCACTCTCACCTTAATATATGCCTTCACTTTATCCTCTCCTACTTCCTTCTTGTTCATTTCTCTTTTCCTTCCCCTCTCGCAACTAGTGTCTCTCTCTAATATTGGAAATATTGGCTATGATTGATTGTTTAATCAGCACAATAATCTAACTATTGATTAGATATTTGGTTAGACGATTATTAATAAGGAATTTACATTCAGCCAGTGCATGTATTAACATTACTGGCGTAATGACCTCCCCATACACACATTTTAATATTCTTTTATCGAAGGCGATGAGCTGGCAAAATCACTAGCACGCCGGGCGGAATGATTAGCGATATTTTATCCGTCTTCATGTTTTGAGTTCAAATTCCGCCGAGGTTGACTTTGCCTTTCATTTTTTTGGGGTCCATTAAAAAAAAGACAGTTGGTAAAGAAAATTATTTCTGTCAAATAAAGGGTAAGAACTCAAACATCAATTTTACAGATCTAACTACATAGTATTTATTAATTAGAAACACAACTACTACATCATAACAATTTTATCTATATCCTATTAGGCAAAGATTCAAAGCATATGTAGAGAGAATTAAAAGCAAAATTCAAAACAGTTTCTGAGAAATTACATACTACTGGTTCGAATATGAACAAAACTTATTGTAAGTGTAATTATAAAGATAACAAATATACTACAGCATACTGGAGCGACGAATTAAAAAACAAAAATGAGATGAACTAAATCATTAAAGAAATTGAAATACCAGCCAGAAGATTCTAATTCTCAAAAGGAATAAATAAATAAATAAACAAATAGATACATATAACAGGTTAAAGATTTTTTTTCTGGTGTAGTAAAGTTAATCAGAAACCCATCAGTGATATATGGTATATTTCTAATCCAATGATCACAACAAAACTTCTGAAAGCAAATCAATAACTATTAATGCATAATCACTATAATGAGGTTAAACTTAGACAATTGTGAACACTCCTCGCTAAACGCAGAATCGTTTTCCAAGAATTTTTTTTTTTTTGTTTAAAAAAACATTTATTTAAAACAATGTGCTCCTATTCAACGAAATACAGGCATTCTTTCTGTTATTAAACAAGATTTACAATCTCCTGTGGTTGATATTTAAAATGTAACAGTTGTATGTCGAAATTAAATGCATAATTAAATCATGAATTGAACATGGACTGTAATGCAGGAAAGAATCTTTTCTACTCTAGGCACAAGGCCCGAAATTTGGGGAAGGGTGCCAATCGATTAGATCGACCCCAATACGCAACTGGTACTTAATTTATTGACCCCGAAAGATAAGTCGGCGTAATTTGAACTGTGAACGTAAAGACAGACGAAATACCTATTTCTTTACTACCCACAAGGGGCTAAACACAGAGAGGACAAACAAGGGCAGACAGACGGATTAAGTCGATTATATCGACCCCAGTGTGTAACTGGTATTTATTTAATCGATCCCGAAAATATGAAAGGCAAAGTCGACCTCGGCGGAATTTGAACCCAGAACGTAGCGGCAGACGAAATAAAGCTAAGCATTTTTCCCGGCATGCTAACGTTTCTTATTTCTTTATTACCCACAGGGGGCTAAACATAGAGGGGACAAACAAGGACAGACAAACGGATTAAGTCGATTACATCGACCTTAGTGCGTAAGTGGTACTTATTTAATCGACCCCGAAATGATGAAAGGCAAAGTCGACGTCGGCGGAATTTGAACTCAGATCGTAGCGGCACACGAAATACCTATTTCTTTACTACCCACTAGGGGCTAAACACATAGGGGACAAACAAGGACAGACAGACGGATTAAGTCCATCACATCGACACCAGTGCGTAACTGGTACTTATTTAATCGACCCCGAAAGAATGAAAGGCAAAGTCGACCACGGCGGAATTTGAAATTAAGAATTTAACGCCAGACAAAATACGAATTTCTTTATTGCCCACCGGGGGCCAAACATAGATATGGACAGTACAACTGATGGGATCAGTGAATCGATATGATTTTACATAAATGTGACATCAAAAATAAAATACAATACATAAAAATCGAATGGAATACACAGTACAAAAACAATACAAATGAAGCGATGATCAAGTTACGCTCCGATCCCACAAGCCCCGATCTACCGCTGATACCTTTTTATTTTTCCTTTTTTTTTTTTTTTTCCTCGTCTATTCACACGGTTCCTTGCACGCACAACACTCGTGCAACATACTTCCATCTCTTTTGGAACGTACACTCTGACAGACACCTCTTCTCCAGCCACAGTTTCCTTTTCAAATGAAAAGAAAAAAGGATCGTAAATTGTCACCAGAGATAAAGGTGCCTGTCTTAATTCCTTTTATCCTAGTATTCCATACAGCCTCTTTTGCTATTGCTACAACCGTGAGAAAACAATTCTTACCTTCGTTCGTTAGAACTCCCGGTGGGTCAATTTTTATAATTGACTCAGTCGACAGCCGTACTCTTCCTTCGCCGGACAACAGATGTTCAGCATAAGCCCACATTTCAGTTATCTCCGGACACTGAACAATAGCGTGAGGGACGGTTTCCCTGTCCCCCCCCGCATCTTGGACAGGTCGGCGACTGACGTTTACCATGTCTTGCGAGCTTATCCCAAACGGTCAAGGCACCTCTGTAGCATTGCCAGGTTAAGGACTTTTGGAAGTTGTCCAACGTTCTCAACCCGAATGTACGATGAAACAAGCTGTCCAGTTGAATAAATCCGAGACCTAGAGTCGACCCCAGGCCATCGTCGCATTCAGACTCTACCAACCCACTATATAAAATCCGTGTGGAACCCCCACCGCTGGCGTTGCCCGAGCGCCGGAACAGCAAGAGGGCCTTACGGCACTCTTTATGCCACTCACTCGACCTCGGTCTACGAGAACACCAGGCTTCCTGTTCGCAAAACTCTTGAACTCAGGGAACATTTGTCTGGCCAGCGGAGACCACACCCGTTCACTATCCAGGAGAATCCAGAGGTGCCTCAACCTCAACGCATGTCTGCGCATCATTAACCAAGGCATCCCTAAACCTCCATTTAAAGGCTTTTGACAGCAGTAAGGGCGTTTCACAAGTGGCGACCTGCCCTTCCACAAAAAGCGAAAGAGCTGTCTCTCCAACCTGATCAACCACGAATCCGGACAAGGCACGACAGTCAGGCGGTAGGTAATGACCGATGCGATAAACACATTGGCCACTTCCGCCCTCCCTTTCAGGGATAGCCACCGCCAAGACCAGGTCTTGACTACTGCAGCCACCCTGCTCAATACCTCCGTCCAGTTCTTCTCTATCTGGAGGCCTGGTCCAAACCAGACTCCCAGCAACTTAACCGGTCCCTCCGTCCAGCGCCTAACAACACTGTCTGAAGGCATCGACTTGCCAACCCAGGTGCCGAGCTGCAAGCCGACCGACTTTTCCCGGTTAATCTTTGCTCCTGCTACCTCCTCGTAAGCCTCAATAGTCTTACCTACTTCACGTAGGCGTGCCACTGTGGTTACACTGATAGTGATATCATCCGCGAAGCCGTAACAAACTCCTCTAGTCCTGGTTCTCTCGGGATGCCACTCAACCTTTGCAGTAATGGTTCGAGAGCCATCACATACAAAAGTGGTGAAAGCGGACATCCTTGACGAACCGAGCGTCTGATGCAGAACGGCTTCGAAAGGAAACCGTTCACCCGAACTATCGAGTCAATGTTGTGGTACAAAGCGATAAACCACCTGAGGAAGCCAAGGCCCAGGCCAAACCGCGCAAGTACAGTCGCTAGGTATCGATGGTCAACCCTATCAAAAGCTTTAGACTGGTCCAAATGGACCAATGCCCCACCTTTGCCAGATTTATTACCAAACCTCTCTATGGTATAGCGAATAAGATGGAGGGTATCCTGAATGGTTCTGCCTGGGATGGCACATGTCTGTGCCTCCCCGACTATACCATTCGCGACACGCGCCAACCTTTTTGCTAGAACCTTGGCCAAAATCTTCACTTCTGCGTTTTACAGAGTGATGGGCCTGAAATTCTCTAGAACGTCCCCCTTGTCCGGGTCCTTTCTGACCAACGTCACTACTCCCCGGCGCACAGATCTGGGGATAAACCCATTCTGTTTCCAGTTCGCGTACACGTCAGTCAGTAGTTGCCCGAACAAGTCTGGCATACATTTATACAGCTCGTACGGAAGACCATCAAGTCCCGGTGACTTACCCGCTTTACAATCGGCCAAAGCCTCCATCACCTCCTCAAGTGTGATTGGCCCTTCGCAAGACTCCGCATCCGACCCCGAGATGCACGGCAGCCCGGTAAGAAAGTCCTCGAGGGCTCTCCCACCACCAGGACCGCCGTCACCCCCGAACAGCTGGGCGAAGTACTCCCGAAAGACCTCACACATTTTCTCGGGTTCGTTTATCAAGACACCATTTTGATTCGTCAAAGACCGAATAGAGGAACTATTTCCTTGCCGAGCTTCCACCACTCGGGCCCATCCAGCGGCTTTGATTCCTTCACTTCATTGCACGTAACTTAGCTCTGGTAATACTTCCATGTGGTGGGCTTCAAGATGCTGGTTTAACTCCAGTCTTTTCACCCTCGCTTGGTCTGTATTACCAGTCCTCCAGGCTTCTTCTAGTTCCTTAACTAGACCATCTCCTATTTTACGTCCCTTCTTAGCTAAACTTATGCTAAACCTAATAGACTCATATTTGATGGCTCTTTTTAGGGCGTACCACCATTTGTTATTAATCATGGTACCTGTTAATGCCCTCTGTATTAACATGTTGATCCGCTTTCTGTACTCCTCAATCGCCAAAAGGGACGTATTGAGTTTCCAGTAGCCAGATCCCTGTCTATGCAACTTATCTACCGTCAGTTTACAGGTAACCATCTTGTGGTCACTGTAGCTGACTAGAAAAAAACTGTGGACACTCAACTATGGACTTATCTTTTTCTCTAATTAAAATCCTATCTAGATATGTTCTGGTAGACCCGTCACTATTTGACCACGTCCACTGTGGAGTGTTCGGGTGCTCCAACCTATATGGATCTGCTAGCTGAAATTGACTTAGCAGATCCCGAAAGCCTGTGTTACATTTTCTGTTCATGTTCGAGTTTGAGCCAACACAATCTGTGTGTGCTGCACATATTGTATTAGAGTCTCCTAACACTACTACTGAATGCGACGTGGCTAGGAACTTTCCTAGGCCACGAAAATATTCAGTTTGCGGGCCAATAATGTTTGGTGCATAAATAGCGACCAGCCTGATTGTCTTGCCACAACTGAATGTCAAGTCGAGAACGACCAGCCTGCCTTCTGGGTCAGAAAAAACCAACTTTTTCTCGGCTACCCGGTTTCTTTTTAGTAGGACCAACACCCCACCCCCACCTCCCGCCCGACTCGGAGAAACGTATTTCTCGTAGCCGTTCAGGAGGGGGAGCAGATCTCTTGGCCCCTTCACCCGGGTTTCCGTTGCAACAATTACATCCAAATTTCTCGACCTGATGTCATTCAGAAAGCGTCCTTGCTTCCAGCTTGACAACAGGCCATGAACATTTAAACAACCAATGTGAATAGCCATCACTTACCCGTTTAATCAGGATTGTCCGGTGGAGGGGGACCCTCCACCTTTTTTTTATCCAGGGTCGGAGGTGGACGGTCTTGGGAAATAGATTTGTCAAAATCCCGTCTCACCACCGACACAGAATTATCAGGTGGAGGGGGAATCTCCACCTTTTCCTTTTCTCGCGGGATCGGAGCTGGTAATCCATGAAATATCGACTTGTTAAAATCTAATCTCAATGAAGATACAGTCTTTCTGTACTTATTTTGTAGAATTCTATGAGTCTTATTTGAGACTTCATATATGTCGTAATTGATAAATTCCTCTGAAAGGTTATCAATTTTTTTTACAGTCTTTATGAGTTGAATGTCTCTCATGAGCTCAGTATCTTTAGTGTATACGGCTATTATGCCTTTTTCTTCTTTTTCTCTTCTGGCAGTCTTTTTTGGTCGTTGTTCTCTAGTAGTCGCCGCTCTCGGCTGGGTTGCTGGTTGTATTTTTCTTTTGTTTGTTGTTTTTTTTTCATCTGTTTCTTCTTTATCTTCTTCCTCTTTGTCTTTTTTCTCCTCTTCCTCCTCTTCTTCATTTTCCTTGCAATTCCTTCGAATGTGGCCTAATTGACCACATAAAAAACATCGAGGTTTTCGGCCCTCAACAAACACCACGAGGTTCTCCTCCCCTACCTCAATTGTCTCCGGAATTGTTTGAATTATTTTAGGGTCCGCTTGAATGAAAAGATTAATTGTTTGACCATCCCAGCGTGGGTTTCCGTAGCGGTAGCCTGGAGGAGAGTAATTTTTTCTACCTCTTTGATTAGGACTGCCGCCAACAACCACATAGGTTCGACCTCTGGCGGGACCCTTGTAATTTTTATTCGCGACGTCCTCATCCCCATATAATAGGGTATTAACTCCACGTCGTTCGTTTTCAACGTTTCAACTGAGTTCTTGTATGCTATTTCTTTATTGGTGAACCTTACTTCCACCGTTCCGAATTTTTTTCCTCTTCTCAGAAATACTACGTCGCCCAATATTGGCTTTAAGCACTTTTCTATTTTCTCTTCTGACATTCTTTCAATTTTTCTATTTTGTAGACAATATGTTTTGAAAATTATTGTTTTTTGCTTTTCTTCCTGTAATAACTTTTGCGTAGGTTCAATTTTCGCACTGTTGTCAGTTATTTCCATCATTTTGCTGTATTTCATAATTTCGCTTTTATTCGTCGACAGTATCTGGGTTCCACCCCCAGCAGCCAACGCAAAACTTTTTTTTTTTTTTTTTTTTTCCATTTTTTGGTTCTATCTGGATGCTAGGCACATCAATTATTCTCTTCGACACAATGCCTTTGTTCTCTGGCAAAGTCGGAAACTCTTCTGGTGACAGTTCTGACGAGCTCTCAGACACATCTCCAAAAATATCAAATATATTATCCTCTCTGCTATTCCTTCTTGTAGCGGGGGAAACCCCTATTTCCTTGTCTGTAGTTGGCTCCTCGCCGGACATGTATTTCCTCCTCTCAACAGGAGAAACAAGTATTTCTGCTCCAACGGTAGGCTCCATGCTAGACGACATTCTTCCCCCCAAAGGGGGAATGAACAACGCGTGCTACCACAAGCACTAAGTGTTTTCAATTGAAAACTCCAACAGTTAAGTTATTCAACAGTTTAACAAGAAACAACAGTTGTTAACAATATTAACACCACGAAACAGCAATTCTTACTTCACGAACACATGTGCGACAGACGAAATACGGCTACGCATTTCGCCCGGCGTGGTAACGTTTCTGCCAGCTCACCGCCTAAATGCAGGAAATAATGTTGGATATATGGAAATTTTCTCATACTTTAGTAATAACAAAGTAGGGACAGCGAACACTCAACCAAATTATTCCCACCTATAAACTCCACTAAGATTCTGTCGAAAATATTTCAGAAAAGTTGGAGCTGTGCACTATCTAATTGAAAGAGAACAAAGTACATATTCCTGAAATAATGGACGCACTAAGGAATATGTATATAAAATAACCATATGCGTCGGAAATTCAAAATTAATGAAAATACGGTCAGGCTGGTCTCAGATATAAAAAAACGCTTACGATAGTTTAGGCATGACACTACTTAAAAAGAAATATAAGAATACATAATGTTCAGCAGTCTATGTAATTGAGTTACTAGATTTCGCACGCATAACAATACAAATGTGATAAGTAGTAAGGCAAATAATATACCTTCACTAGGCTCTTCCAGGCAGATCACCCAGTTCACCTATTCTCTTCTTTTACACAACAAACTTATTTAATTCTTAAGATAGAATTGTGTCATCTTTTGCCAATGTTATCAACATGTGATGTCTGATAAAAAGAAAAAAAAGTATTGGGCCTGGTGCTATAAAAAGAAAACTACAACACGTATCAATTCGCCATTTAAATTCTTTCGATTAGCCTCCCGCCCACCTCTGAAGCCAGCATCATTTCGAGCATCCAGCATCATTTCGAGTGATGAAAGCACTCCTAGTTGGCTCATCGCGTTTTCTTTGATTTCCTCGACGTCTTGAAATATTGTTCTTTTCAAGGATTTTATTTTCCCTTGGTTTCTGGATAATAAACATAGACACGCGATTTGTTATCTGTTATGAGCGTTTTCCAAATTATTTTGGTCTGCCTTGACACTATCAAAAACTTCTTGTCCAGCTGAAGCCCTATCTTAATTTTTGAGATGACCACTCTCTCTACACGCTTTAATTCCAAGTACTGCTATAAACAACGGAAGTGAGCGAGAATAATAACGTATATTAAATTGTCAATATCATGAAAATTATTTAATGAAATTTATTAAGGTCCCAAAACAAATTTTTAAAAAAATATAAAGATTTGCGACTTTTGTTTACAAACGGCATCAAAACGCGAAATAGCTCAAGTTTTCCTTGAAAAATATAGCTACTTACAAGCGTGGTATTAAACTTATTTCACTCTTATGACTAACGTCCAAACATTTAGAAGTGTATCATCACTCAACATGCTTATAGTAGACAGGGGATGATTAGATAGGAGTATTGTCTATCTTCAAACTATCCAGATATCGCGTACTCAGACTGACAAAACAATATTATGCAGCATTTGATCTAGCCCTTCACATCACTATTCTTCACAAAACAGGGTTAATCCTAAATCCCATACTAATGAAAGTATCTAGGAAGCATAACTAAACCAATAAGTAACACTATCTCCATGAATAGAATTATAATTCTTGAAACAAGACTACAGCAAAGAGATGAAGCGAAAGAATACCATAACATCAAAAAATCAAAATATTTATTCAACTGAAACAGTTATGCAAATGGAAAGCAGTCAAACAATATATTAGCAAGTGGAACGGCTTGAAACTTTCAAAATGACAACAGAAATATGAGCATCTGCTGGTACCATCATTTTACAATATTTGATGACGGTTTGTGAGAAATAACATGTTTTAATTCTGCTAAAAGGCACCAACGAAAAGAATGTTTTCTACTTATTGGCAATCTGTTGTATATAAAACCATTTCAATCAAGACAGATTAGAGAGTGAGATTATTACCCCCAAAATAGACAATTATTTTGCTGAAAATGCTAAACAAGTAATACCGTTTTGGATATTTTCCCATACAGATATTGAAAAAAACATAAAATCACATTAATTAGCAGGAAAAAATATAGAGTACATTCCGAAACATTCGCAATTAAAATCATTTACCAAAAGAATCAATATTCAATAAAGGAAAGATTCTGAAAAAAATCAAGTGATAAATTATCGAATATTAATCTTTCATTATCTTAGTGAAATGTACCAGCGTACAAAACATCAAATCACAGCTAACAAAAAATTATTTGCTTCACGTAGATTGGATTCGTTTGAATTATATTCGATCACGTATGCGAACGGACTCCTCTTGTGGAGAGTGTTCAGGAAACGTATGGCATTATTTGCTCCAATTCAAACATTACTGGTCTATTTTTAAAGTAATCTTTAAAAATGGTACCGAGGTTGGAAGTGCAATTTATTTTCGAGGATGCACCAACAATATAATAGACTTCCAATTCGTGGAAATTCAAATAAAAATTAACAAAAACATTATGCTGTTATTTATCCAATCTTTGTTTTCTATTTTTTAATTCTTTGCATTAATATTTTGACTTCGTTTCTTCCTTTACATTTGAGGTATCATATACTTTTCTGAGTGTCATGGATTATCAAAATTACACGGACGGTTATATATATTGCATAAATAGAATAAATATACAAATGTGCAAATGAAGCGAATCAGCCGTTCGCGTCATGGATGGTTCAAGCTATTAAGTTTTGTATTATACTTTCGGCATGAGGTAAATAGTATATTGACACCACATGGTGAATAACAGATCAAGGTAGCGATTGTAGGAAGAAAAGAAAGGCTAATTGGACGTAAGGGAGATCAAAAGACGGTAGAAAGAAATATTTATGTAAACTCTGAGAAAGCGAAGAAAGGTACCTGCAAAGCAATGTGTAAATATTGATAAGGCAATTTCATGAATATGAAAAGAAATGTTGATTGAGGTAATATAAATTCCATACCGAAGATTAGTTGTAACAAAGGAAAACAAAATGTTGAGAAATTTCTGTTTCTTACATAAACATCCGGTTCGTACAAACTGAAAAATAAATGCGAATCCCTGCGATATTATTGAGAACATACCAGAATAATAAAATATTAGCTCTCCTTGTGAAATTATTAAATATATTGTCTGAAAAAAAATGAGTAGAATTACCGCTAATTTTTGGTTTAATATACAATCGCTATGATAATATACAATCCCAGTAAATCGAGTCATAGATATGGAGACTAACACAGACGTTGAGAAATAATCTATGTAGTCCACTCCTGTATGTCACCTTTCTTTCAAGTTATATTAAACCTATGTGGTTATAACGCAACAAGTAAACTCTTCCATTGATGGCTGCGATATACCAAACGACGCATTTATAGCAAATTGAAGAAAACATATCAAAATAACATTTTGAAGCAAGCATATTTATATTTTTATATATCAAAATGTCAAAAGTTAATGCGGAAGCGCTGCAAGTTTCGTTTTACTCAACTCTCCATAGCCGTGTATTTCAGTAATTATTTTAACATTTTGTGAAGAATTTTTTTCTTTTCCTTTTCATATAGCCAATTTAAGTTAATTTACTGTGTGTCTTCAAATATTAATTTCGGATGAGTTCATAATTGGCTTTGTCGCCAGTGTGCTTTCTCTGTTCCTATCTACAATTTTCGAGTTGAACTGCTTTGCAACATATATATGTGTTTATATATGAGGAAATTAAAAAGAGCCTTGCGAATTCAACAATTTACCTATTCACATATACATAAAGCTACGCATACGCACACTCACTCATATAAACATTTCAGTATTTATATCATACATATTTGTCTATCCAGCTAAACTTACACACGTGTGCGCACTCAGACACATACATCCCCCAAAACACACACACACACACACACACACACACACACACACACATATATATATATATATATATATATATATATACATACGTACATGCGAATAAGCGCATCTGTCGGTGTGTGTAAGAGTAAAACACTTATATGAATAATCATTCTAATATATATCATTTTCATTATAAATTTAGAACGGGTTTCCTAGTTAGATTTAAATACCGTTCTAAAACTAATTCCTTGATGACCTCAGAGATTTATGAGCACAAATTTCCTATCTTTAAACACACACTCACACATATAAATATAAATTATTTATAAATTATATACAGACATGTACCTTATATATATATATACACACATACATACAAACGTACAGATATATATATATATATATATATATATATATATATATATATACATACATATATATATATATATATATATATATATATATATATATATATATATATATATAAGATGTTAAACAACAAACATCTTTGAGAAATAATAAAATTACGTTTAGATAAGTAGGAAGATAAATCGATTAATCAATAGATAAAAATGATAGATTAATCAACAAAGATATCAGATTTTGCCTCTTAAATAAGCAATGAAAATCGTAGGTAGATATTTCGGAGCTCTCTTTTATTGGCAATAAATACTGAATATTCTGCATTCTTGTCCACAATCTGAACTGATGTAGAGTAAATTGATTTGCTTTAATTATCAGAGAAAACGTTTTCCTATGTGACGTGCGAGATCTATAAAGAGCTAAGGGTCTGAAAGAAACTTAAGATTACTGGAGCAGAGGTCAAGAGAATTTGTAAACTCTCAGAAATACTAAATTCTTTCTGGGAACATAAAATCGGTTTAGTTGTCGACATTAAGATTAATGCTTCCGGATATAATATCCAGTGTTAAATCTTCTACATAAGTTCAGATTCTTATAAATATTATCTAACTAATTTATATCATACTACAATTTGCTAGGTATTTCTATTTGTTTTATACTATATCTTATTGTTTATAATCAACAAATATCTCTATTAATTGTACTGAATCATCTTTCTATGCATCATTTTTCAATTTTTCATGTTTTCTGAGACATCGCTTTATAAAGTACATCACAGTGGCATAAATAACTGCAGAGATATATACAAAAATATTGAGAGATTAGCAACGTAGCAATGGACGGTGCACGATGTTCCTGAAAGAAATCAAATAGCTGACCCTACAGCGAGAATCAAATCCAGGGATCCATAATCCTCAGTGAGCTGTATACAGTCTTTTAAGCTTCCAGTTTGAGAATTATATTTTCAGTACTACTTTAGGCCACGATTACTTTAAATGATTATTGACACTGTTTTATAGAAATTCCGATATGCGTTACCAATACAGGTACTGTCTGAAATTTTAAAACCAAATACTACACCACTTTCAACGTGTAATTTAGAATGCATTCACAGACACACCGTAATATATAAGCACATACATAAAACATAAGATTGCATGCACAAATATCGCAATACTTATGCATGAATATGTATGTGTAAGTGTGAGTGTGTGTGTAGTTAAATGCGTATATATTATATCAGGTCACCCCATAAGTTCGGTCCGAATTTCGAATAACGAAAAGAAGTGATCCAATGTTATATCTAATTGAAATTTAATCATCAATGTACTTTCCCTGATTATCTATGACTTCCTTCCATCTATTTACAAGCTTTTAATCTCATCAATGAAAAAGTCTTTTGGTTTCAAAGCGAAGAACTCTAAAATGTCAGTTTCGACCTTCCCCTGGCTTGTGAAAGTTATATCCCCCAAATGATTCTGTAAACTACGAAACAAATAGTAGCCTGAAGGAGCCAGGTCGGAAGAATAAGGTAGATGAGGAATTTTTTTCTCGACCAAGCTCTTCGATCTTCTGTGACGTGATCTTTGCTGTGTGGGGTCGTGCATTGTCCTGATGAAACATCACACCTTTTCGATTCACTAATGTGAGTCTTTTTTTCTTCAAAGCTTGGTTCAAACGCTCTAATTGCTGACAGTAAACTTGAGCATTGATTTTTGCATTAGGTGGTAACAATTCAAAGTGAATTACTCTTTTGCAATCCCACCAGATAGAGAGAAGAACTTTTTTTCCCCATAAAGTTCTCTTCTCTGTTGTGGTTGAGCTTTTTCCCTTTTACCAAGCCACTGTTTACGACGTTTAACATTTCGATAGAAGATACATTTTTCGTCACCAGTCACAAGTTTATCCCAAAAAGGGTGAAATGAGTTCGCGAGAATGGGGAGAAGAGCAGATGTCAACTCGAGATTTGTGGTTGCTTTCGGATAATTAATGAGGCCTATATTTATTCGGTCCATCAACATAAGGTATGGATTTCTCAATTACTTTTTGTATTTGTTCACATGTGGTATTTCGTTATCTTCCAAATTCCATACGTAGCTAGCCAACTTAGTACCTTTGCTTTTATCCTCTTTTCGAAGGAGGCTATGGGATTGGTATAATGGTTTTTAAACTCTCCTTCACATTATCCAATATTGGTCTTTTTATCTGTTGCATTATTTAGGGTTGCAGTAACTGCTGCGTCATATATGATAGATTTAATCATACATCTTTGGTGAAGTGAGCAGGATCCAGGGTTGCGATAGTTACAACTGGTACTGACCACATATAATGATATTCTTCATATTAGGGCATCAGATAAATGATAATTTCACAGAAGGCCTATTGAACATTTTCCTCTACATATGAGTTGCTGGAAAGTGTTTGTCTAGGAGAGATAGAAATCTTTTATCTATGCTAGTTTTTATATTAAGGGAACATAGAGGGGCAAATCAAACAGTTTTCCTTGATCTATTTAGGTCATTGATTATTATTATTATTATTATTAGTAGTAGTAGTAGTAGTGGTAGTAGTAGTAGTAGTAGTAGTAGTAGTAGTAGTAGTAGTAGTAGTAGTAGTAGTAGTAGTAGAGGGTTATGCATTGCTTTATCTTTGATGCCAGTATAAATTACAAGAGGGTCAGTTAATTATGATTCACACACCTAGTGCATGTTTTCTAAGCCTTGTGAAAGAACTCAGAAGTTTGGGTCTCCAACCAGGCCTTTGATGATACCTTTAAAGCCAGGAAGTTTGGCTATGTGTTTCACCATACCTGTGAGTTCTCATATCTTTGCTCACGGTGTTATCCTTCCGACGGATCTCATTATACAGCGTCTTAGCTACACCATGTCTCAACGGTAAATAAATCCGTGATGACATTGTCGGATACCTACTTATGGTGTGGGTGATGTATTCGGTGTAAACTCCGCAAAGTCTGCATCGGTTGTCACATTTTACTGCTTTTCCTGCATCTCTATCCCTTTTGTGCATCAGGTATTTGCTTGATATTTCTTCTTCCTGGATTGCAATTGCATACCCTTCAATCTGGGAGGTAGTAATCCGGTTGTTGATCCACAATAGACTTCTTTGATGATCAATGTTACTATCATCTCGGTGCTTTTTACTAACATGTCTATGCATGGTCTTCTCATATGCGTTCATCCTTTCATCTGATGATATTTTGCGGGAGAATCGTGCGATTTCTTTGGGCATCTATTAAAGTTAACTAGCAAGGAATGCTATTCAAGAAGCTGTCTTCCAGATCTTACGATATTATCAGCCCCATGGATCCTAACTTAGTCAAGGGATGCACTTTGACACTTCGTGGTTAGGAAATGTTGTCGAAGGGATATGATACGACATTCAAGGGTATTTTGGATTAATGTTTAGCCCTCACCACCTTGCTTTTGTTTCAGGTGGAGGTGGTGTACGTCACTGTTTATGTGGAAATTATATGTGCTTGTTAGTATCTTTTGGGTTTTCACATGAATGGCTCGTATCACGTCAAACGTCCAGTCAAGTAACCCAAATGTTGGTATGAATACTGGCACTGCAAACTCATTGTGGGCTTCTGTTTTATTGAACGCAGTGAGTTCCACAGTCCAATTTTTCTTTACTCGGTTGTAACATGTACTACTGTAAGATATATTTCCATCCACTCCCAGATACTGGTAACATTCCACATCAGATACAGGGGAAAGGGTTAAGGCATTGATGGAAATGTTACATGCATACATACATACATACATACACACATGTATGTACTATGTATGTATGTATGTATGTATGTATGTATGTATGTATGTATGTATGTATGTATGTATGTATGTATGCAACTTGATTTTGAGTTCTGCCATTGCTTGATTGTTCTCTTAAACATAAGCATATATATATATATATATATATATATATATATAATATTCAACATTATAATTAATATATATGTAGAAGTTATTTGCAACCATTAATGAAAGAAGAGCTATAAAACGTGCCTTGAGCCGCGTATCTATTGCATTCCCATCAAATGCTTTATAATTTACACTCAGGATCATTTGTGATGTTCTGTCAAAACATCAGCCATGTATACCTTTGTTGATGTACATTGTTCTACCTCGCCTCATATCGTATGAAAAATAGATAAGTGTCTCATTACTTTCTCCGAAATGAAAGTGATAGACACGAGCTGCAAAATTACTGCAGGACATCTTCTCTATGCAACAAGAAAATGTTAGCTGCCTTTCCAAAGATATACCGATACATACATGCATATTCAATTATACATACAGATACAGAATGAAAATGTGAGGAAGCGTGTGTTGAAATTACGAAATTAAGATTGTTTTCTAGATGCATTTGTTTACCATGAATTATGAATTTTATTTTCCAGCTTCAAGTTGAGATGTAATTCGTATATTCTTATATTTCATGTTCAAGTTTCAATTTTGTTTTTAAAATGTAACAAATGTTAGAATTTGTATCATCATCATCATCATCATCATCATCATCATCATCATCATCATCATATTCATCATCATCATTATTATTATTATTATTGAGTGAGCGAGCAGAGCATGCCATCAAAGTGACACTGGGGTAAAATATACGAAGCCCAGTATACCCATCATGACTACCCATCTGATAAGGGTACACCAGGCACATGCATCACAACCATATGTGCGCGACATGGGGATCTCATATCAAGATAAACAGCACATGACCTTGCAGGTGGAGCCCAGTTAGAATTTTCTTCAGATCGAGTAACCCATCCCGCTCAAAAGGTCCCTGAATAAGGGTTGTTTAAGGACGTTGAACGAAACACCCATGTTTCCAGAGGTGAATTATTCAAACCCCAAAGAATCCTTCTCAACACATGGCTATGATGCTCCCCCACTACTTCTGCTCGTGATCAGAGATGCACATATCGTCAGCCACTAAGGGACATGCTCAACTGGTTAAGGTCAAACAACTGACAAGCAAATCTGTGGTATTGAGCAGAATATTTGCTGTAGCCCATCTTTTATACCAAGACAAATCAATGTACATGATAACACTTCCAATCAGTTAAGATCAGAAGCCATGAGAGCCACTGCCTGGTACTGCATCAGGGCATTTACTGCCTGGTACTGCATCAGGGCATTTATTATTATTATTATTATTATTATTATTATTATTATTATTATTATTATTAATATGATTATTATTATTATTATTATTATTATTATCATTATTTTTATTATTATTATCATTATTATTATTATTATTATTATTATGTTTTTTTTCCTTCTTTCTTCAACTTTTCTCCCGTTTCTCGCCGAGTGTTTTCCATACACCAGGGCAGAGAAGCTCATTGTATGCATTCCCAGATTACACACGCAAATTTACAGATAAAATATGTATTTAATTATTAATAAATAAATAAATTCATGGATGGATGTTTTTTTTCACAGCGATAATGCTCTTCTCAGTACATGAGCCGTTCCAGTTAATACGATTTTTTGCACTTCCTGTAGGGATAGTAAGCCTGGAATCATTTTCAAATAGGTTTCAGTACCTTTTTTTTATCACTACTAGAAATCCTACAATTACTGGTACTGTAGACGCCTTGAGATGCCACATTTTTTCAATTTCTATATATTTACTAATATTGTCAAATTCTTTCGCCGCTATATTGTGATCGCAAGGGATACTCATGTCAATTAATAAACACTTCTCTTTTGTCTGATATTTTATAATAATATCCGGTTTATTAGCTTTTATAGTCTTGTCGGTCTGTACGGGGAAGTCCTATAGAATCGACACATTTTATCCCTCAGTCACAGCTTCAGGATGGTGTTTATACCATTTGTCAGCGGTTTTGATTTTATAATACCGATATATTGTCCAATGTAAATACTGGCCGACTCTGTCATGTCTTGCTTTATATTATGCAGGTGCTAAGACTCTAAACCCTGAGATTAGGTGGTCTATTGTTTCAATCTCATCGTTACAGAATCGGCATTTTGGGTCAGCTCCATTTTTTATCACACAGTCTGTATTACATTGATTTTCGAAGATCGGGAATTCATGAAAGTTACGGATGCTTATGAAAGTCTAAATTACAGGTTTGTAGATTAATGTTGACCATAGTACAAATTACTTTGTTATTTTTTTATTTTTAGTGAAGTCTTTCTCCAACTAAGTTTCAACCAAACTATGTATCATTCAGCCTATAACCAGAGGTGCGCCAGCATGACCATCTGTATTTTTGTTTCAGACATATTTTATTTAGCACAACATTAATAGTATATCAAGATTTTCTATTGCTGATTATCAAAATAATTAAGCTGTTGGTTCTTGCAGTGGGAACGGATTGGAAGATGCTCTATCAATGTCTCACTAACAGAAAAGTTTTCGAACAATTGAGTGCTCGATATATTTGTTGATAACAATCATTGGGATATAGTTGAGGAGGGTTCTGTAAATCAGTAGGGACTTTTAGAGAAGTATGTTGAAGGCCCAACATAAGATAACATGTTGACGAACATATGTTTCTCAAGAGCAATTTTTCTATAATCATGTATGTGTTTTGGATTCAATTGCTCAATAGTATAAATTTCCCTAGCATCTTTGATCAATACACTAGTAGAATTGAAGTTGTTTGACTGATGTGGAGATAGCAAAAATAACGATATCAGGCATCGGATTATGTCTCAGAATAGTCAAATGTAGAAGTACAGTAATTCGAAAGAATTATCTAAACAAATGACACGTGGGAACCATTGCGTAGGTGTATATTATTATGGTCACGTTAATTTTGCGTTTGGAGAAGATTGAGTACAGGTGTTCATGAATGTGTATGCGCATTTGTGCCGTGAGAAAGGAGATATGTGTTAAAGTCTACGTGGTTATGAGAAAACGGGCGATAAAAGAGGTGTGAAACGAAAGAGAACAAAATGAAATATAATATTTTGTGAACATTTCATTTATACGTGGATACATAACGATAGAAAACCCGAGAGATTGTGTAGGTGGGGATATAGAAATACTTCGAAGACTGAATGAACTGTAGAGGAGAGAGAGAGTATTATGAAGCGAAATATAAGGAGAAAGAGTGCGTATGTCTATAATTAGTGCAAAAAACTAAAATTCAAAGAGAATGCATAAGAAATGGAAATCGAATAGTTTGTAGAAGTAGGAAGAAAATGAATATTTAATAGAATGATGGGCTTCGGAGAGAACAAAGGATAAACATTCTCAGAAGGAGGAATAATATCTTGCTTTTTATACGTCTGTCATCGAAAGAGAGAAAACCAGACCGAATGGAATATAGGCAAAGAAGAAATACAAACGTATCTCACGTGGATAGTTCGAACTAGAAAGGAAAAAAAATTATAAAAGGTTATAAAAAGTTAGAATGACTAAGTAGAAGAGTTACGTAAATAGTTCGTAGTAGAAAATAGTCATTTTTGAGAGTTTTTTTTAAAAATTTAATCTCAGTATTCTACATTAATTCAATGAAACAGTAATTGCTGTCAGAAGACAGTGAAGGTAAGGAACCGTTTTTGTGATCATCAGTGAATGAATACTGAATATTTTAGTGGTAAATTAGTGAAAAAGAACTCATTAACTCTTCACAAAGGTCATCTACACACACACATATATGTATACATATGTATATGTGTATGTATGTATATATACACTCGCAGAAATATATATATGTATATTCATGTATGTGTATTCACAACACACACACTCAAATACACGTAATCGTGTGTGTGTGTGTGTTTGTGTGTATAGGAAACACTTGATCTTTGAGGCATATATTGAAAACATGCCTATGTTGTATACTAATTTATTCTTACGAGAAAATCTGTATGTTATCATATGTACAATGTATTCCTTACACATTGTTTGTAGATTCACCATTCACTTTTCTCGACATTCATAGACGAAGTTATATCGGAGGGTGTTGATGCATCCTTGTAGTAGGCAGGGCCCACGTGATAAGTGTGGACTTTAATGCAGAGATTTTAATAATTGAAAATTATTTTTATAAATTTTTACGTATATATTTACTTTTGCTGGTTACTTGTATAGATTTTCGGGCTCTTAATTTAAAATTGCAACTTATGATGAGTACTTCTTTTATCAGTGTTTTGCATTTTTATTTTGCTTTCCTGTGTAGAGTGCTAGGCAGTGTTTGTGTTTTTTGTGCAAAATATTACATGTCCATTACAACGGAGCGCTGGTGTAATTAAATAATGCATAGGCACTTATTATTTTTTCAGTTCTAACACAATCTATATAAATAAAATCTCCGGTGCGCCCACCGGCTGTGCTCTAGCATGGCCATAGCTTTAGCGTAGAATCGTATAAAATAAAAGAAAGCTAACGGACTGGTTTTTTAAAGGAGTTTTTTAAAGACGTAAGTGTCTGATTTTAGCCCTTTCAAACGAGTCCAGCTTACTCTCACTTTCGCTGCAGCCACCAAACAAATAAAAATTGCCTGCCCCTCTCCAGACCAAAGGAGGGCAGCGGGACAATCTTCCTTATGGATTCAGCTGATGGCCTGATCCATTCTACACGAGGCAGCGACAATGCTCGGGCACTGGATGAGGGCGTGCAGAACGGTTTCGTCGTACTGCGCCCATGTTGGGCAGATATCAACACCACCACCACTACCAACAACAACAACAACAACA
This sequence comes from Octopus sinensis, assembly GCF_006345805.1. Classification (NCBI taxonomy): domain Eukaryota; kingdom Metazoa; phylum Mollusca; class Cephalopoda; order Octopoda; family Octopodidae; genus Octopus; species Octopus sinensis. The sequence goes on along the minus strand of NC_042997.1, from coordinate 816,229 downwards.
ATAAAAATAATTATAATAATAATAATAATAATAATAATAATAATAATAATAATAATAATAATAAGAGGCGGTGAGCTGGCAGATTCGTTAGCACTCTAGACAAACATGATGCATATTTCTACCATCTCTTTTGCGTTTAAGCGCAAGCCAACCATCTAAAAGTATGACAACATAGAGGAAATGGACAAATAAAGTTGCAGCCCTGATTGGGAAAGACTAGATGCAAATCGGAAGGTGAAAGATAAATGACTGCGTTTCCGAAATAGCAGAAGAAGGCTAAAAATATGTGGGGATTGGCGCCGTCGATTCATTCGCCTCCATTACCTGACAGCTACTTCCTTTCATAGACGCTAGAAAGATTGGAGACAAGGTGATGTTTGTCAGACTTAGAGAACCTGCACATAGTTGTATTGATAATATATTTTAGCTATTTTTCTCTGGCACCCTATATAACAGTTAATAGAATACCACAACGCGTCACCTTCAGACATATATGATGGAATATGTAATTAATGCAAAGAAATCAAAGCGCATTTTGAGAAATATTTATTATGTATTTGCCCGAGTGATCTTCTAATCCTGATTGTTTTCTTTCATTACGTTTCCTCTTGTACGTTAATGTCTTCTTCAGGTGCCTTGTGAGTCACCTCAGTGCCTAAACTGGGATTGAAATCAAGACTACAAAGTGACTGCACTGCATTGACTAACGCCTTTATCCACCGTGCCATCTCCGTTGATCAGTGGTTCTCAACCATGTTTTGCCTATGGACATCTTTGATTCCTATTTTACTCAATGGTGGGGATTCTTATAGTCATTCAATATCTAAAATCTCCAATTATATTTTTATGATTAAACATTATTAGGAATTATATTAAAAACTGTAAAAATATTTTGTGTATTTTAGAACTATAACTGATTTATTGCGTTTAAATTTTAACAAAATCTTATATGGACACCGCAAGGGCCATATGGATCCCGGTTGAGGACCACTGACGTAGATAGTCTCAGAGTGCATTTTTAAGGCCTATAGATCTCCATTGATACTTTGTGTCGGTTCCGTACCGACTGGATAATACAACTCCATATTTATTAGATGAGGTATTTGAATGTGATGTGTAAGTCGAAGTGATTTCCCCATCTTGGTTGTTGCTTTCACTACGTGGAGTGTACTTAGCCGAAACCTAGTGAAAGCAGCAGCCAATGAGGACACCATCTCTACTAAAACATAATGTAAAAGAAAATTCCTCATTCAGAAACACATAATTGTATTGTGAAATAGTGATTTCAAATTTTGGCACAAGATCAGCAATTTCGTGGGATGAGTAAGTCGATTACTTCAATTCCAGTACTCAACTGGTACTTATTTTATCGACAATGAACTGATGACAGGCGAAGCCGAACTCGTTGGAATTTGAACGTGTGATGCTAAGCATTTCGCCCGGCGTACTAACGATTCTGCCAGCCCACCGTCTTTGTATCGAGAAATAGGATATTCTGTAGCTGATTCCCTGAGTATAGCGATGTTTAAGGATTGTTTATGAGAATAAAAATATAAAGTATGCCTCGCCTTCATCAGTAAGCACGTAGAAAAATAACGGTATTTTAAACTTCGGAAGTTTCTAAAGACAAAACTGCAGATAAAACACAATTATTAAAACACCTACGACTGCAAATGTAAATCAGTCCCATTGAGTGTAAATCTTTACATCGAAATTCTAAGTTGAAAATTTGAATATTAAAAAATCAGACACGGCTTACCATAATAGAGATTGAAGTTAATTATTCATCAAATGAAGTGAAATTATTTTCTTATAAAATATACTCAAATACATACATATATATATACTCTCATGCACACGCACATACGCACACACATATATACATGCACACACTAGCGTACACATAACCATAGTCATTAGATACATTATCGTATATTCAGTTCATGTATTAAGCACCTTAGTTGGTTATATGTTCTGTGCGTCTAGTTATAGTTATATAAAGAAGTATTCTGGTCATTATATCTCAGAACTAACATAAGGGCCTGCTATATACCCACATACACATGTATATACATACAAACATATATCTAAATATATATTTATCTATTATATCATATATATATATGTGTGTGTGCCTTGGGTAGTGCTGTGATTTGTTGTGATGCTCTGATGGTTATTGTATGAAAAGTGTTCTGCGTAGGATGTGTGCAGTGCCTAGTAGTGCAATTTTCTGTATGTTATATGTGTTTGTAAGTCCTGGTGTTTTTGCTATGTATTTGTCTGAATATTTTTTTTATCATGCCTAATGCACCTACTATGATAGGAATTGTTTCTGTTTTTAGATTCCACATTCTGGTTACCTCTATTTCCAGGTCTTTGTATTTTGAAAGTTTCTCCATTTCTTTTAGAGACACGTTGTCATCTGCCGGTATTGATACATCAATTAGAAAGCATTTTTTTCTTGATGATCTCTGACAACTATATCTGGTCTGCTGGCCTTAATTTCTCTATATGTGTGTATCGGCATATCCCAGAGTATGGTTGCTTTCTCGTTTTCTGTGACATTTTCTGGTGTGTGCCTATTCCATCTTTTTTCTGTTGTTATTCCATAGTGTTGGCATAGCTTCCAGTATATGTAGGTTCCAACTCTGTCATGTCTGTGAATATATTCCTTCTTAGCCAGGGGTGGGCAGCCAGAGATAATATGATTTATTGTTTCTTGTCCATCTCCACATATTCTGCAGTTACTTGTTATATTTCTTTTCATTACATGCTTTTGGTAATTTCTGCTCGTGTTTCGCTGCTATTTTTTCCTTATTTCTGAGGTAGATATTTTTGCAGTCCTATGGTGGTTATTTTATAGTAGTTTTCCAGCTGTATAAGGCCTCTACCACCTTCTATACGTTGTATATATTGTCTTTCTATGTCAGATTTTGGGTGATGCCTCCTAGATCTTGTCATTATTTTTCTTGTTTTCCTATCTATTTTAGTCAGTTCATTTAGTGTCCAGTTAAGGATATTGTAGCTGTAAATTATAACTGGGACAGCTAAAGTGTTAATACCTATTATCTTGTTTTTAGCATTGAGCTCTGTTTTTAGTATTGATCTAACTCGTCTATAATATTCTTTTTTTATTTTCTCTTTCATTTGTGTGTGTTGTGTCTTATCTAGTTCATGGATTCCTAAGTATTTGTAAGTTTGGCTTTAGTCTAATTCTTTCATTTCATTGGTTTTATCTAGTGTGATGTTGCTACTCTTAACTAGTTTTACTCTTTTCATGGCTACTTTGGAGCATTTTTCTAATCCAATTTCATATATATTTCTTTGGTAAATCCATGAACTGTCTTTAATAGCGTTTCCAGCTGTTTTTCATTTGCAGCGTATAGTTTTAGGTCATCCATATATAAAAGGTGGCTGATCTTTTTGCCGTACATGTATATCCGCATCCAGTTCTATTTAGCATATCAGATAGAGGTGACAGTGCCAAGCAGAAAAGGAGTGGAGAGAGCGTGTCTCCTTGAAATATTCCTCTTCTAATGTGGATGGCTTTGGTTTTCATGAGTCCCTCTTTAGTTTGGAGCTGTAGCACTGTTTGCCATTTATTCATAGAGTATCCTATGAATTTTATAATTGTTGGTGCTACTTTGTTAATGGCTAGTGTTTCGAGGATCCATGTGTGGGGGATGCTATCAAACGCCTTTTTGTAGTCGATCTAGGCCATACTGAGGC
>NC_042997.1:785000-807500 GCF_006345805.1 Octopus sinensis | reverse complement strand
AGAAAAAAGCTTTCAATTTCTGTGCGATATTTGAATTGTAAAGAGACGAATCAAGCCCACGCGCATCATATTCTGTCTATTTGACATTTTGTGCAGTAAAAATGAATTTATTTTCACTTGCGTGCTACCATCAGGTAAAATCGAAAATTCTAATTATGTATATTTTGGTGATCTAAATTAGTGTTTCTCAACCATTTTTTGGTTATGGATCCCTTTGATTCCTCTTTTAATCAGAGAGCCTTGGTAGTCATTCCATGTTTTTAAAAATCATATTATATTTATATAATTAAATATTATTAAACATTGTATAAAAAAAGTCTTAAAATAAGTTGTCTCATAGACGTATTTCCAATTTATTGCACATAATTTTTAACGATAAAATCTTATATGGAATCCGGTTGAAAACCTCTGGCCTAGGTAATATACCTAGGCATTAGTAGAATATATATAAGCAATATTTAGTTCGGTGTGCTCTTTAGTACGTGCAATTCATAAAGTTATGTTGTAGGTTAGTCGAGATAAAATTCAATTGTGTACATAAAGTTTGTTAAGAGTCGAAATGACATGAAGTTCTTACAAGAGCTCAAGACAATACGACTGTTCCGTATGACTAATTACACTAGATGTACCTCAGAAAGCCAACACATCTTGTTTTTTCCATGTAGAGATATGCGCAGAGTAAACAAAGGCAAACAAATCATAAGCGATTGGTGCATGTCTTACGTGTGAAATTAATATATCTGAAAAACAAGGTTGTAGACAAATGCTTATGGGGAAAAACAAAAAGAGGCCAATGAGTTAATAAGGCGCAAGGAATGAAAAGTCTAATATTTCTGACAGTTTTCCTTCGGAGAGGGGTGATATAGAGACTAATAACATGCTTATAAGAAGACGAATGAAAATTGAAAGAGGTGAAAGGTTGACACACCTATGGCGAGAGGAGGAACGGGTATTGTCATTAGTGTAAGGGGTAAGTGATGTAGAAGGAAATAAATGAGACAGAGGGCAGTACAGTTTGTAGAAATATTTAGGTGAGTTCAGACGGGTGATGAACACCAGTTCTAATGAAATAAATGAAGATTGCGACAGCAGTGCCACTAGGACAATATATAAAAGATCATGTTTAGAATAAATTAGATGTAATCACATCAGAGGTGGAAGGAAAGAATGTGTGAGAATAGTAATCAAATTAGTGAAATGCTAGAAATAGGCCTGGTTATATCTGCATATATACATATGTGAGTGTATGCGTGTATGTGTTTGAGTGTGTAGGTGTGCGTGCGCACGCATTTGTATGTATGTATATAAATTGCAAGCAAATAAAATAGGGGGTCAAATTATTTCACAGTCTCTATAACTGCATTTATATTATATATGGAATATACAAAAATATGTAGTGTCTGCTAAATATAACATGACCATCACAACGAAGCGCTGGTGTAATTAAATAATGCAGCGCCACATATTATTTTTCACTTCTAACACAATCTATATAAATACAACCTCTGGGGCGCCCACTGGCGTTGCACCAGCATGGCCATAGCCTTAGCATAGAATCGTATAAAATAATAAAAACTAACGGATTGGTTAATGGATGACGACGTTGTGAATGAGTGGCACAAAATCGGGTGAGATTTGATGCGAAACTCTCGTAAGAATGAATGTTCTACAGAATATCACAGAGTGAATGATAATCGGAGACATAGTCAAATGATTTCAAATATTGAGCTGCAAGTGTTAAGAATCCATGGGCTTTAAGAAGATTCAGTAAGCATTTCTGAGTTATGGCGTCCATATGACAAGCATTTTGTCAAATTATATTGTATAACTGAGCCTGCTAGACTTACAGTGCATTTTACATAAGATGTTATGCAATCAAAATTGCAAATTCCGTTGACTGAAAGGCCTAATAATAAAGATATATTGGAAATGATAGAACCGCTAAAACGATTAACTTCCATGTTAATTTTTCTTCTGAAGGTCAAATCACTTATTGTTGCTATATATAATTTATTGTATAGCATTTACCGACGCACTCCACCCCCTGTCCCCTTTGAATTCCAGATCTTACTTGAAATTTCGAAACCAAATGATAGCTTAAGTTTTTAACACATCTAAACTATTCTCGATTTTTTATATTCCAAATATTCTGTTTGGCGACAAGAGAAGTATCTACATTTTAACGACAAGGAATTTTTCTGCAAAATATGGGTAGTTTATCCTGTTCATGCTATATTATTAGCATCATCCTGCGTTTGAGAATGAAATTATTTCCTTATCTTTCAATACATCTCAACGCTGCTAACTAAAGCAGCCTTTGTTTGTGTTTACTTTCATCGTAATTTGAATTTTGTATATTTTAAAGACTACAAGAATGGAATGTTGTGATGTCTACGTATTTTTTTGGGACGTAAGAAGCCTTGACGTAGCAGACAAAGTTGATTGATTGAATCGAAGTCAAAATACGATTTATGCCAAACTTTTGGAGTCAGAACAATGAGGGGGATAAGAGTAAGGTAGGAAAATCTGAAACCAGAAGTGCTGTAAGAAAACATATAAAGTGTTCTGGAGTTTCAGTCTAAAAACCAATAGTTCATAAATTTCGATACAGAAAACGTAAACGTTACAGACACACTGCATCCGCTAATAGTTTGCAATTATTTGAACGAATAATTCTCACTAGGTTAAAGCAAGTCTATAAATTATAATACAAACGCAATGTTTAGCCATTATTTGAAATGTTCTTAAGAAACAAAATAAAATTAAACTAATAGCCTATTATTATTCTCATAATAGCTATTTTGAAATAAAGATCAATAAGAGATTTGCCCGAAATTCATACACAAAATTTGAAATAAAAAATAATGGCGTGCTGGTATTTTGAAAGCTATATATATATATATATATATATATATATATATATATATATATATATATATATATATATATATATATATATATATATATATATATATATTGCAATAAATATAAACTAGGTCAAATGACATGTCTAAAAATATTACTTTGAATTCAGTAGTTTTGTAGTTGTTATTATTATCATCGTTATTATTGTTATTATCATTACTTTCATTGTTGTTGTTATTGTTGTAGTTGTCCTCGGCGCTATTATTATTATTATTATTATTATTTGTTATTATTATTATTATCATTATCATCATCATCATCATCATCATAATCACCATCATCATCATCATCATCATCATCATTATTATTTTTTTTATGGCGGCAAGTTGGCAGAATTTTATGCGCGTCTGACAAAATTCTAAACGGTATTTTCCGCTTCTTTACGTACTGAGTTCAAGTTTGTCGACATTAGCTTTGCCTTCCATCCTTTCCGGTCAATAAAGTACAAATCAAGAACTAGGTTCTATAAAGTCAACTTTCTCCTGCCCTTTAAAATTGCTGGGCATGTGCCAAGATCAAAAAGAAATAATTTTATTATTCATGCAATTATAACTATTAAGGGTGCGAGCTAGAAGAATAGCAGGCGCGTCAGACAAAATGTTTACCAGCATTTTATCAGGCTCTTTACGTCCTGAGTTTAACTGCTGCCAAGGTAAACTATGCTTTCATCCTTCTGGAGTTGATAAATGGATCTTTGTGTTTATTGTCACTGCATGTCAAAATCTTTTAAAACGTATTTTAATGTATCATATAGACGTAAGTTTTGACGCTGAATCCGAATTTGTTATTCATTTATTCCATTTTGTGGAAATGTTACAGATGTTCAAATTTTGATAATTTTCAGAATTTTCAGCCAATTAGAAAACAAGGCGTTCGCTGTCTTTTCCATCATCTGTCACAGTAGCGAGAAATAGGTGGGGGGGGGGATTCACATTTTATAACAATAAATTAGCTACAGTAAACAGTGAAAAATGTTAAAAGCCTCGCGAGGAAATTTGATATTTAAAAGCTACGAGCAAACCAAAAGGAGTTGCTAGAAATAACAGTAAAACCTTAAAATATAAACAAGAAAAGAAAACAGCGAAAACAGTGAAAAGCATTAAAACATTCGAGAGCAAATTAAATATTTAAAAGATACGAGCAAACCATCAAGATTTGCTAGAAATAAGAGTTAAAAAATTGATTAAAACAGACATTTGTTAGTTAAAAACTCAAGAACGAAAGTTTGCAATACACTATATGATTTTATAAAATATATTATTACCACATAAATTCACTAAGATAAGATCAAGCTTGGAACGTTATATCCCAGACCGGCGTTTGTTTCCACGCTTTAAAGATACCCAGGTACTCTCAATTTGGTGGTTACACACCTTGTGTACATGCGCAGCATCTTTGGTTACTTTGGAAACAGAGTTCAACGCAATCGACTATGGAACACATGGTGCTTCTTTGATTAATATGTTAGCAAAACTTCACGGTGGTGTGTAAAATACTCGCTTCTTATTGGTTACTATAACCAAATTTTGAAACATTTAAAGGACAGTAACTTTTTAACTATGAATTTATAGAGAAGATGAATATCATTTTCATAATTAGTATACAAAACTTAATCTATATACGAAATTTGAAAACATTTGGAACAAAATTATAGACAGTGACGATAACCAAAAAGATACTGATAAATAAAATTACTGGCCATGTACTGGGGTCAATGGACTCGAAAAAACAAGCCCATCCCTCTAAAACTGCTGGCCTTGCGTTAAAATTTGAAACAATTATTATTATTATTATTATTATTAGTAGTAGTAGTAGTAGTAGTAGTAGTAGTAGTAGTAGTAGTAGTAGTAGTAGTAGTAGTAGTAGTAGTAGTAGTAAAGCGGCGAGATAGCAGAATCATTAGTACGCCGGGCAAAATGCTATGCGATATTTCGTCCCTCCTTACGTTCTGAGTTCAAATTCCCCCGAGGCCCTCTTTCTCTTTCATCCTTCCAGTGTCGATAAAATAAGCACCTCGGTTCCGTATTTTGTTTTCGAAAATCGTCAGTTTTCTCCGGAAAATAAGGGTTCCTCCTTCTACTGGTGCATTCCCTTTTTGTTAAAAGTTCCTTTATTTCTTGGGGGAACTTATCAAATTTATTCCATCTTTTACACAACGCATAAAAATTTAGAACTTTGCTCAATGGCAGCAGCAAAAGGTTTCGAGAGAGTTTCAGCCGTCGATGAGAGACGAGGAGAGTCAGAGAAGTATCATGTCAGAAAAATGAGAGAGGGCTTTCGGACCGGGGTCTATGGATAATTTTCAGAAATCCCTGGCACAATGCGAATAGAAGAGACGACATGACAATGTAGCAAGCCTCATCCGTTGGGAGTTCTGTAGAAATCACGGCCTACAAAGAAGAAAGGCGTGGTATGACCAAACTGCAGAAGGATTTACTGAGAATGAAAATTGCACCATTTGTTCTAGGCAGAGATATTTAAGAACTTTGTCCCTCCACCAATTGTAATACTTAGGCGTTTTACCCTCGAACACAACGAACATCTGGATTCGATCTGGTGTCTCGATCTGTGCGAGATTGGATATGATTCATTACTGTTTGGTCTAAGATCTCTGTACACATCCAAATCCATTTTTCTTGCCTATTTCAAAAATACTTGTATCAACTACATGAAACGGAAATGACATTTATTTCTGGGGCCACATCCGTCACCAGTTCCTCCACACACCTAACCATATACGTTGCTATGCAGTCGAAGTTCACTCTTTCAAATGGGGAATCATGGTTGGATCTTTGCTCCTGTTTCGATGGAGAAAATGGCATCTTTATTAGCAATATGTTAACATCAATTGATACATGCATGCGTGTCGGGGGTGGGGCTTTGCATACTACAGCTTCTACACTGGTCGAGATATTGTATTTATGCATCTGAAGGTTATAGGGCATCAGAAGTTCGGTCGGTTTGACCGAATTCAACACATCCAAAAATATCAGTCGACCGTGCAGTGCAGTTCTACAAAACTACATGCATCTAATATTTCTCGTAACTGAATTTTATTTATTTATTTTTTATTCTTTGTATTTCTCATTGTTGTAGCTGCTTTACCATATATCTATGTTGATATTTTGTCCGGTTGCCAAAAGAGGAAGTGATGGTGCAGATGTTTACCGTTATTATAACGTTCGGTTGATTTCTTTCGTAAATTGTGCTGATGTATCTACTGCGATTTGAGAAGGTATGATCATGGCAAAGATTGATTAGCCGGAAGCGCTCGCTGAATATACCTCACATATGGATCTTGGGAACATTAACCATGAATGAATAAGCCAGTAGAGAAGATGAGCAGATACAATAGACGCCTCATAAGTAAATGTCAATGTATTGTGCAGATAGTGACAAACGAGAGAGTTATAAAAGCTAGTCATATCTTCATGGGAAATGGTAAAGGTTTCCTCCTCTACTCTTTTTCTGTCTGGAGATAATACCATAAGCTAAATTATTAAACACGAATGGACTCAGAAACATGTTGTATAGTAGTCCAGTATTCAACCTTTTGTTTACGGATGGCATAAATTTGCATACTGTAGATAAACCAGATATACTATTGAAGACATTAGTAATTTACAAAAGAAACTGATAAGAGAATTGGATTAGAAACTGTACTAAGACAAATTTGGAGCTAGGAATATTTATTAAGAGAACTAATGTCATGTGAGATAAAGTAGCAAAGAAGAGAGAATAGAAATATATACAGTCTTACATATCCTTACTAATCAATATGTATGCAACACAGAGAAACAACAGTAAATGTTGTGTATCAATTTTAGATGCATGACCTTTGTACTTAAAATATAATAGGTACCAATATACTTACTCTCCCTGTATATAATATATTCAACTGCATAGCAAAAAAAAAAGTCATTGACTGCATTCAGTATACTCACCAAATATTTGTTATGCAATTATATATACCACAATTACAAGGATATAGAGGTAATTTCAAGCTAGAAAACTATAATAATTCTTCTATCATGGGAATTAAAATATATTAAGTAAACTATATAAGGTGTGTATTATGAATAAAAGAAACAAATTTGTGCTTGTGTGTGTTGCATATGTACCTAAATGTTTAACGTAACACTGAGTGTATATGTGTATATTCATATATCAGTCTTTCTCCTTAACTCTTCACGTTGTATTCTACTCTATTAGCCCCGGAACAAAATCTGGTTTGCAAATTCAGTCAACTGTGTATTCTCTTAAACATCGCTATAGTGACGTTCACATATTTCTGTCCTGCCCGAGGACTATAGTTCCTGAAACATGTCTAAATAATGCAGACGCATACACACATTCATATATGTATGTTACGCGAATACGCTATCTTATGATCGTGTATGTGGCAGTTGTGTAGAAGTGGATAAGTAGAAAGATACATAGATATATTGGAAATAAGCATATTTCTGCGCATCCATAGAAATTCCAGTAACTAAAGTTTAGCATTTAGAAATTTTCTATTCTTGTCTATAAATTCTGACTTACCCAATAATAGTTTCTGATGTAGGCACACGCTCAGCAATTGAGGGGACGAGCCTGTCAATGCCATCGACTGCTTCACTTAATTTTATTCACCTCGAATGCTGAAAGACTAGGTTGTATTCATATTAGAATTTCACAGATTTCACTAAACTAGTGCTTCTGTTCTTAATCATAGGGTATCTCTGATTTAAAGTAACCAACCCATTGTGGATGAATTATTTTGTGAAATAAGAGACCTCCGTTTATGAGCTTGTGCTTTTGCTCGTGAATATGTAATAGTATGGAAATACTAAAAAGATTACTAGAATTTAAAGCAAAGTATATCTTAAAACGCCTTCATTAGTTGAAATTATCATTGATGACTTAGGAGCAAATGCCTTCTTGCCAATGCACTTAATATATATATAGACGAACAGTAACCAGTTTGTGTGTTTTAATAGTATTGTTGTAAGTTTTATTTGTATGACTATTAAGCGAGTATTTTAGAGATTAGTAAGGCAGTTATAAAACTACTGTGAAATATAGTATTTCATCCACACAATATATAACACTGCCGTTATTGATCCTTTGATGATAAAATATCTTGCAGGCTGCAGAAGGCAATTGATAACTTCAGGACGCTTGACTCTCATATTTGATTCCAACATGGCATCAGAAGACGAACAAAGGTTGATACTACCGTGCGTGCTATCGTCGATCCCTTACTAATATGAGGCATGGACGCGTTACAGGTATTATATGGGGGTACTTGAAAGCCTTCCATCTGGGATATCTAAGATACGTCTTTGTATGTTGGTCTTTGCAGACTCCAGACTCAGATGTCTTGATGGGAACCGATAGCGTGAGCATTGCGGCGATGGTACACAAGCATCGATTACGCTGGACTGAATAATTTGTTATAGAAGGACTCCTAATTAGCTGCTATTTGGTGAATATGTCTGAAGAAAGTGCCCCCAGCAGAAAACGTTACGAATTCTATAAAGTCCTCGCTAAAGGTATGTGAGATACAGATGGACTGCTGGGAATTCAATGTATGTCATTGTCACCATTGGAGGAAACGTGTAAAGGAAGTAGTATCTTTGAAGAAACATGCATTTTGCTTCCTGAACTTAAGGGATCTGCTCGAAAACGTACCGACGGCGTAGAGAATGGAGAAAATTTCGTCTGCGGTATATGTGGGCGTGTATGGACGCATTAGTCGTTAGCGGAACCGGAAATGTAAAGTATAATTTCTGAGTACACATTGTCTTTAATAGTCAGTCATTGTTTAGCTTGGTCACGAGTGGACATTCATCACACACACATACAAACACACATACATACATATATATATATACATATATATGTATGTATATATATATATATACTTTATTTTAAGCAGCAGAAAATTCAACAAAATCTGTTACTCTGAGTTTCTCGTTGCCGTTCATCAGACAGTTTACTCCGGTATATATATATATATATATATATATATATATATATATATGGGGAGGGGTATGTATGTATACATATGCTTGTTTGTATGCATGTATATATATATATATATGTATGTATATATGTATGTATATGGATGTATGAATATATGTGCGTATGTCTGTGTGAGTGAGTGTATGTGCGTGTATGTGTTTGCATATATATGCATGCTTATATCTATACATACACATACATGATAGTTCTTCATATAAATACAAATACTATACCAAGTAATTATGTGAAGTGAAATGTCTATTATATAGTCCATTAAAGAATTATATATTTTTACATAAATTATATTCCTAGTTTCAAAAATGGTTCAATTTTCAGGAAAGCAAGTTAGCTTTACTTAGACATTCAGACTACACAAAAAGGCTGATGATGTTCTATCTTAGCTTAAAAAATTCAGAAGTGATGATATTTATGAAATATGTACATTTGATAAGGTACTGTAGTTTCTTCTGTACGTAGACATGAGGAATTTATGGCATCAAAAATTAAGATATGTCTTTGTATGTAGGTCTTTGCAGACTCCAGACTCAGATGTCTTGATGGGAACCGATAACGTGAGCATTGCGGCGATGGTACACAAGCATAAATAAATGATGAAAATGATATTAATCGGTACAAATATCATGAAAAGTAGATACATAAAATATATGTAAAATATACATATGAAATAGTTATATAAAAATATATAATATAAATATGAAATGCATAATTAATGTAGAATAACAATTTATATCAAAACATATGGATATGTAAAATTTATACTGAATTCAAAAGTGCGTAAAAGGAATAGAAAATTGTAGCGTATTTGATATATATTTCCATACAAAGATATCCGTTTTAAAATATTTAAGACAAAATAAAATAGTGTTAAATCGTGGTCCATTTACCGAGATGGTGACGTATACTTCTGTTTTTAGGAATTTCGTACTTAATATGTTGTATTTTGTAATGATTTGAGATGAAGCATTTATATAATGCTACGATGTGTGGAGGAATATCGATTGGTAGGTTTTTCTTTAGGTTACATGATCTGATTGCTCGAAGAAGTTTCAGTACTATGGTCTTTCAAGCCAGATATGTAATTTTGCAATTTCGTGGTGTAACACATTCATATATTTTGGAAGGATGAAACACTTAAAGTAATCTTATATAAATTTTTATATTTTGCCGTATCTATAGAATGTTTGATACAAGAATAGATAATATGCGAGGTGTATTCCAGAAGTTTCTAGACAATTATATGTCAGGCAGTTACAACTGTCCAAGGTTACTGTGATTTTAGTATATCATTATTATATATCTAATAAAGTGACCTGTCTGTTTTTGTTATTCTGGATTGAACAGGACAGCATTTTGAACACATCCTACTCAACACTGCTTGTCAAAGCTGACTAGTTTGCAGAACGCAGTCTGGTGATGAAGACAATTTGGAAGGTGGCTGTGCAAGAAAGTGTTGTGTTAAACTGAGCAAAAACGCTACAGAAATGTATGAAATGCTCCGCATAGTTTATGAAGTAGCTTTTCCGCTGGCACAATATGTTCAAGGACGGTAGAGAGGAGGCGTGATGAGTGGGAGGAAAAGGGGCATTAGAACATCGAAACCGGTTGAGAAAATCTGCAATTTTCTACTTAAAGACTATCATTTGTCAATAAGAATAAAATGCATACAATTTGGAGCTGATATGGCGACTCTACGAAGATTTGAACATGCTCAAAATTTGTATCAAGTTTTGTCACCAAGATGACGACCATACTGGATATCAACTACTTCACCGAGATGGGCCTCAAAACTACCCCTCACCTTTCCTACAGTCCACACATTGCTTCCTGTTTGTTTTGGGTGATCCCCAAGCTTAAAGAAAACCTCCAGGATGATCGTTTTGAAGATGAAGGGGGCTGTGTCAAGGGTTCTGGATACTTTCGACATCAACAGGGCCTTCACGAAGTGGCTGAGGCGTGCTACAAGTGCATTGAGGTTAGAGGATCCTATTTTGAAAGAGATTAGAGATTTTGGTCTTGTTTAAAATTAACAAATGTCTCTCCTGAAACATTTGAAGCCTTCAGAAGTATACCTTGTATATAAACTTATCTTCAAAACGATCATCATGGAGGGTTTCTTTAAGCTTGGGGACCACCCAAAACAAACAGAAAGCAATGTGTGGACTGTAGGAAAGGTGAGGAGTAGTTTTGAGGCCCATCTCGGTGAAGTAGTTGATATCCAGTATGGTCGTCATCTTGGTGACAAAACTTGGTACAAATTTTGAGCATGTTCAAATCTTCGTAGAGTCGCCATATCAGCTCCAGATTGTATGCATTTTATTCTTATTGACAAATGATATGTATGTATACATATAAATTGATGTTGTGGTCAGTAAGGAACTGGCGGTTTAATGTAAAGCATAAGAATATTGAATTCTAAGAATTAATATCGCTATGAACTAAAGGGACTAATACCACACACGCAGAGGGGCACGCGCACGCCTGTGTGTGGTATTACTCTGCCTGTTTACAGCGATATTAATTGTGCGTATGTGAGCTCCAGCAATCGTTATCTTAATATACGTTACAAACTTACAGAATTCCGCATCTCTAGTACAAGCTAGATTTCAAACAATGTTATTTCAGTCATGCTTGTTTCTTCAGTTATTTGCTATAGAGGTATAAATTTAAAAGAACATTCTACCAATTAGATTATCAAGTCGAAGGTCCAAGAGCGATACAGAAACGGGTTCAGAAATTTGGATTATGAATAAATTCTTCTTCACTCAGTCGATTGCGACGAGGCGGGTCCCAGCTGATACGATCAACGGAACAGCTTGCTCGTGGAATAAACCTGCAAGTGTCTGAGCAATCCATAGACACGTGAACCCTTAACGTAGTTCTCAAGGAGATTCAGCATAACAGAGAGTGTGACAAGGCCGGCCCTTTGATATACTACTCATTTGTTCCAGCTGAATGGACTGGAGCAACGGGAAATAAAGTATCTTGCTCAAGAACACAAGGCGTTGCCAGGAATTGAACTCACGACCTTACGATCATGCATCGAATGTCCAAGCCACCAAGCCACGCGCCTTCACCATGGATATATTAAACGTGACTTATCCTCAAAAATTTTACAAATATGCAGATTCCCGAACTCTCAGCCTTTTGAAAGTGTCTCCTAAAGTCCATGACTTTAGTACATTTGATTAAAAACTTGCGTAACCTTTCTAATATGTTCTGACCCTCCTCTTTCAGCGCAACTATATATATAAATAGTTTTTCCCTACTTATTTAACAAACAGTACAAAACGAACTACATATTATTTACACACAATACTAAACGAACTATATATTATTTACACACAAGTTTGTGTTTCTGTAATTATATCCATCCTATCTTTTTTACATTTCCTATATCATCATTTTCATATTATTTTCTTTATCCTGATTCGGTTATTGAACTATATATTTTAATTTTTATTCATTTACACCGCATAAATATTGCTTTGCAGGTTGACTGACTCAGCTTTCTAATATTTGTATGTAATGATTAATAACATTTACAACGTTTTACCCACCATACACAACCGGAAATATTTCTGCATATGGTCTGCCTATTTTTTCTACAAATCGAATCTCTTTCTTTTGATGTTGGCTTGCATTTTATCTGGGAATAAACTTCAAATGACATTGTATTTTCTTTAATGGACTATATCATCCCATAAATTTATGTGTGTGTGTGTGTGCGTGCGTGCGTGTATACGGGTGCGTGTATGTATGTGTGTATATGTACATCGGAATGCGTTCATTGTGAAGTATGGACGAAGCTTTTTAGATATCAGTAGCCGTTGCTACTTTTCCCAAGACTAAGTTACAAAATATGAACATATAACTCTAATAAGTAAATAATTCTTTATTCATACTAAATATTGTTTTGGGCCCACTTGTGTTTGTAAAAAATATATATTTTACTCACACAAACCCATAAGTACATATAGGCACACACACACATGAAACGCACACATATGCATACTTATATAAATCACTGCGTATATAAATGTGCGCGGATGTGTCTGTATGTGTGTGTGTAGATAGATAGATAGATAGATAGATAGATAGATAGATAGATAGATAGATAGATAGATAGATCGATAGATAGATAGATAGATAGATAGATAGATAGATAGATAGATAGATAGATAGATAGATAGATAGATAGATAGATAGATCGATCGATAGATAGATAGATAGATAGATATGTTTCTTTATTAGCCACACAGGGCTGCACACAGATAGAACAAATTACAAGGTAGAGCTTTTCTTTTGAAGGTTTAAAAAAAAAAAAAAAAGAAAAAAAAAAAAAAGGAGGGGGAGTTTCGATCAAAAGGGATCGTAAAAGGAGAGAAAGAGGACAAAAAAAAAAGGGGGGGTTAAAAAAAAAAAAAAAAAAATAAGGGGGAGAGGAAAAAAAAATTGATCAATACGGATCGTTATCACAGAAATGTCAATATGAAGTGTAAAGGGGAGTACAGGTGAGGTTTACCCGTGGAAAGAAAAGCCTACGGAAAAGACCACGGTAACCTCGGTCAATGAAGTCACATTTTATATTTCTTTTTTTTTTTTTTTTCTGCAAATAAGCAACTCCCTGTTTTCGATTTCTGGGTTCATAGGACTATGCTCAAGGTGGCTTCGTCATTCATACGCCATTCTTGCTACATTCACCCATCTTTTTTTAAAACATTCGCTAGACAAAACTTGCCTCTCTACTCTCACTTTCCTTTTCAAGTGGTACTTGAAGAAGTTGATGAGAGATTGACCAGAGAGGAAAGTGTTTGTCTCCAATCCTTTCAGACGCGTCCACCAGATACATTCTTTCGCCATAGCCACAAGGATGATGAAAATAGCTCTTCCTTCCCGTTTGAAGGAAGGAGGCGTGACAATATTGACGATAGACTCAGCTGATAAACCGACTCGTCCCACACGTGACAGCAGTTGTTCGACATAAGCCCACAGGTCGGAAATTGTGGACACTGAACGAGTGCGTGCAGAACGGTTTCGTCGCTCTGACCGCATCTCGGGCAGGTCGGCCCCGTGTTTCTCGAGCCGTGTCTGTAGAGCTTATCCCGAACGGGTAGCGCTTCTCGGTAGCACTGCCAGGCCAGGGATCTCTGGAAGTTGTCCATGGGCCCTGGCCCGAAAGTCGTCCCGAACAGGCGGGTCAGGTACTCCTCGTCGACGTCCAGGTTCGCCCCGAGCTCGTCGTCGTACCTCCCCTCACTAAACCCCTATAGAATGCTTTTGTGTTGTTTGAAGTCACTAAGGTCGACCCAGGACGGCAGAGTTGCTTGAGAGCAGCGCGACACTCGCGGTGCCATTCGCCCTTCCTCGGCCTCTTTTTGATCCACGACTGCAGTTCGGTCATGGAGACGAGCTGCGGGAAAGCGTGCCTCACAAACGGCGACCACACCTGTTCACCGTCGTCTACATAGAGCCAGAGATGTCGCAGTCTCAGCGCGTGTCTGCGCATCATCAACCACGGCATGCCCAGCCCTCCTTTTAACGGGTGTTGACAGCAAATGGATCGCCTGACCATCGGGACGCATCCTTTCACAAGACAAAAGCGAAAGAGGATGCGTTGTAGTTGGTGATGGTAGGGTCGGGACAAGGTACGACGGTCAGGCGGTAGTAGATGACGGACGCGATGTACGTGTTCGCCACCTCCGCTCGACCTTTTAGGGACAGTTTCCTCTCGGCCCATTGCCGGGCGAGAGTGACCACCCTACTCGTTATCTCGTTCCAGTTCTTCTCCACTTGGAGGTCCGGACCAAACCAGACCCCGAGCAACTCAACCGGGCCGTCGGTCCAGCGTCCCACGACGGAGGCGCTGGTGGACGGCATGGGCTTGCTTCTCCAGGTGCCTAGTCGCAAGCCCACTGACTTTTCCCGGTTGATTTTCGCTCCTGTCACCGCTTCGTAGTTTTTCAGTGTCTCGCCGACCAGCTCGATGTGCTCGTGGCTAGACACTATGACGGTGACGTCGTCCGCGTATGCAGACACGCTCGTCCCGCATCCCAATTCTCGCGGGATGCCCCTTAGAGTCGCCAGCTTCCGCAGTAGTGGCTCAAGAGTCAATACGTATAGAAGCGCCGAGAGGGGGCATCCCTGACGGACCGAACGTGCAATGTCGAAAGGTCTCGATAGATGTCCATTTACGCGAATTACCGAACGGATGCCTCTGTACAAGGCAGCTATCCAGCCGCGGAAGACGGGACCGAAACCAGCCGCTCTCAGGACTGCCTCCAAGTATCGATGGTCTACCCTATCAAAGGCTTTTGATTGATCCAAGTTGATCAGGGCCCCACCCATGCCAGGTTCGTTAACTACCCTGTCTATGATGTAGCGCATCAGATGGAGGTTGTCATGGATGGTCCGGCCTGGCACGGCGCATGTTTGCGCCTTGTCGACCAGTTTCTCGATGACAAGCGCCAACCTCTTGGCTAGCACCTTGGCCAAAATTTTCAAGTCTGCATTAAGCAGAGTGATGGGCCTAAAGTTATCTATTACATTTCCCTTGTTTAGATCTTTCTTCAGCAGTGTTACGGCTCCTCGGCTCACAAAACCAGGAATGCTCCCGTTTTGCTGCCAGTTGCAGTACACCGCCGCCAAGAGATCTCCAAACAAGTCTGGCATACAATTGTAAAGCTCGTAGGGTAGACCATCCAAACCCGGTGATTTGTCCCTCGAGCATTCTGCCATCGCTTCCCGCACTTCCGCCGCCGTGATGGCACCTTCGCAGCACCCTGCCTTTCTTGTCGAGAGTCGTGGTAGGCTATGTAGGTAGGCACTGAAGTCCACCCTACGTTCTTGCCCTCCACTCGTTCCGAACAGTCGGGCAAAATGCTGCTGAAAGGCCTCACACATTTTACTTGGCTCGAGCAATTCGCGCCCCTGTTCATCTACCAGTGACCGAATGGTGGCTTTGTTGCCCTGTTGCGCCTCTGCCACCGGGCCTCTCTCGCGGCTCCAACACCTTCGTTCCTTAGAGCACGCATCCTAGCTCTGACAGCACATCCTTCGTGTTTGGCGTTGAAGTGTTGGTCGAGGGCCAACCTCGCCGCCAAAACGTCGGATGCGATGCCGCTTCTAATTGCCTCTTCTAGCTTCTTAACTAGCTCACCCTCTACTCTATTTCTATCTATGGCTAGTGCTTTGCTGTACCTAATCGCTTCTGCTTTTACTGCTCTCTTGAGGGCAAACCACCATTTGTTGTTGATGATGGCTCCCGTCAAAGCCCTCTTTACTAGTGTGCTAATCCGGTCTCTGAAAACTTGTCTCGATGGGAAAGACGCGTTTAGTTTCCAGTATCCGGGACCCTGCCTAAGTGTCTTACCTAAGTCTAGCGTACATGTCACAAGTTGTGATCCGTGTAGCTGACTATGTGGAATTGTGGACATCCTATGCTATCTCTATCTACTGTCCTACACAGTATCCTATCTAGATACGATCTCGACGACCCGATGCGGTTGCTCCATGTCCACGTTGGCGCATTCGGGTGGTCTAGTCGAAACCTGTCAGACAGTTGAAAGCGTCTGAGCAGGTCTCTGAGGCATTTGCATCCCCGTCTATTCCTATCTCTATCCACGTAGTCTACATGCGTGTCCAAGGTAGCATTCCAATCCCCCACTAAGAGTAAAGGACGAGACGTTCCCAAGAAAACTTCTAGACGTTGAAAGAAATCCGCCCGACCTGTTAAGGGCGGTGCGTAAACTGATACGAGCCGAAAAGCGCACCCATTGCTGCCGTCGACATCCAGGACGACCAGTCTACCCTCCGGGTCTACGAATATTGTCCTTACATTGAGATCCAGACTCTTGTGAAAAAGTACCGCGGTGCCACTACCGCCCATTCTCGGCAGACAGGGGGAAAAATAAATGTTGAACTGTCCGCCAAACATGGTCTTTAGGGCCCGCGGATTGTGGAGTCTGGTCTCGCTTATGGCTATGATTTCTAACTTATGTGACTTTATGTCATTTAAGAGGTACCCTTGTTTCCAAGGGGACCCCAAGCCACGCGCATTTACACAACCAATCTTGATCATAGTTCTAATGAATTAGAATACAGAGGGTTACTTACTGCTCGAAAGTTTTTGCTTTCTCCTCCGTTGGTTTGTCCTCGAGAAGATCCCAGTACAGTTTCTTTGTGAGATATTTTTGGCATTTACCAACCGCACTGGGGAAAATGCCTTTGAGTGTGTGGTGCAGACTTTTGGAGATGTGTATTATTTTGATGTGGTCTGGTGGTGTTGTGTATGGGTGGTTGTGTTTTTATGTCCTCTTCTGTTATGTTTGTTTTGATTGGATGTATTCCATCAAATTTGTGTTTTGGTGTCTATGGCTGTGAGCATGTTTGCTGTATATGTTTTTGTGGTGTTGGTGTGGCTGTTGTTTGCGTTGGGTTTTGAAATGTCTTCGGGAGATGTATTTCCCCCTGCTTTGTTCGTGTTTGCATTTGGTTTGGTTGTATTCTGCTCTTTATTTTCCTTCTTTTTGTAGCTATTTGCCATTCCTCACTGGTTTCGTCTTCCGACGAAATTTCTGAGGAATCAGAAGGGGGTAGGGTGTTGTTGGGCTTCTATGTATGTCTGTGTAAGTGGTTGGTGTTGTTTTCGTTGTTGTTGGTGTTGAGTGTTGTGTGTGTTGAGTGCGGTATAAGGGATGGGGGATCAGTTTGTGTGTGTTTTCTTTGTTTTTCTGTTCCTTGGGTTTTGCTGTTGATGGTAGTGTTGGTATTTTTCCAGGTGTCGAGTGGTTTTTGGTTGATGACGGATTAGCTTGGTGTGCTTCTCTTGTCGTCTTCTGTGTTGATGGTGGTGTGGGTAGTAGAGCTTTTTTTCCGGAGTGCTTTGGTTGTGGTAGTGGTTGTTGTTGTTGCTCTTGGTGTGCAGTGGTTGGGCACGTCTTTTTCAAGTGTGTTTCGCTTCCACACAAATAGCAGCGTGGTCGCCTGCCCTCTACCACTATATAGAGTTTGTAGCCTCCTGGCAGTTCTATAGCGGTGGGTATCTTCTCTCTTGCTGCTTCATCCAATTGAAGCAGGAATTCGATTGATTTGCCCACATAGTCTTTCTCTCCTAGAACCGCGATTTCTAGGATGTTTGTCTCTGACATTTCAAAGCAGATGGCAGAGACCACCCATTGTGTTTCGACATCAATGGTATGTTTTTTATTTGACTTTCGTGACCCTTTTGTTTAAATAGACTGGTATCATTACCAAGTCGTCCGAATGTAGCTCCAATGTGGAAAAACGTTTTGCTAAACTTTCGTTGAGGAAACGTACTTGGACTGTACCAAATTTGTTTCCCCAACTGATATATTCCTTGGAGTCCCATACAGGACGAAGGCATTTATCGATTTTTTCCTGCGGTTGCATTTTCTGTTCTTCTTGTTTTTTTGTTTATTACTTTATAAATTATTGTTTTTTTTGCGTGTTTCCACGATGTGTTGTGGAATATGAAGGTGCAATTTGTCTCCTTCTTTGGAGAAGAGTGCCTTTGTGCGGTTTATCTCTTGTGTGGTGAATGTTACAATTGTTCTTTTTGTTTTGTTACGTCCGCAAAATTCGTTTTGAATTTGGCAGTAGAAGTGTTAATTGTGGCAGTGTTAATTGAAGTCATGGTAGTGGTGTTGGTGTTGGCGGTATTAGCAGCAGAAGGCTTGGATGTAGCATTTGACGTCGTAGTAGTGGTGTTGGTGTTGGCGGTGTTGTCTTTGGTAGGCGGCTTTGTGCCAATTTCGTTGTTGTTGTTGTTGGTGGTGATGGTGGTGGTGCTGGCATTCATGTTTTCGTTTGTATTCATTTTTGAAATCCCTTTCTCTGTCCCTTTATCATCAACAAGTGGTGTGGGGAGTGAGGGGAAATCTAAGTTAATGTCTTTGGTCGCGGCGATGGTGAATGCGACGTTAGATTTGTTGTTGTTGTTGTTGGTGGTGGTGATGGTGGTGACAGCGGTGTTCACGCTGCGATGTTTAGCAGCTAGTGGTAGCAATAGTGTTTTGCTACCGTTCTGCATGACTGGCGGGCTAGCCACGTGGTTTCTAGTTGCCATTTTCAAATGAAAAATGGCTAAAAAACCCACGAAAGTTTTGAAAGTTTTTTGTAATTTCGCCCATACAGGGGCGGAATTCTACGTGAATAATTCTCAGGTTTTTTAGTGAATGAATTTGCACAACGATTAAAACAAAATATTTGACAACAAGGAGTTTTAAACATGTAAAAGTGGCCAACTTACTTGGAGCCGATATGACTAGCGTCCGTCCATTGTGATAGAGAGATAGATATAGATAGATAGATAGATAGATAGATAGATAGATAGATAGATAGATAGATAGATAGATAGATAGATAGATAGAAATACATGCTTACATACATAATCTGTCAGCTGTTCAGAAATACGAAAAAAATCACGGTATTTTCTTTTTTGCTTTTCCTTTTGTATTTTTTTTTTTGGAGCAGTAAAATTCTAAGTGGACGTTGACTATAGTTGATCAAAATGTTACCATTGGTTTGACACCTATAATTGATCTGAATGATACAGGCTATTCATCACACCCGCTGGCTAATTGCACTTATCGTTCTAGAGTATTGATCAACATCTTGTTAAAAAAATATTCCTGAAACGATTATTATTTAATAGACACAAATTAAGGGCTTCATTGAGCAGTGTAAAAAGTATTTTAGGGATCACCCTTAAGTCCTGCACAGAAGCAGGATTCTTATGTATGTCTAACAGTAAATGCTGAATGAGTGGCCCTATGCATATGTATGCATGAATGTATGCATGTATGTATGTATGTATTTATGTATGTATGTATGTATGTATGTATGCATGTATGCATGTATGCATGTATGTATTTATGTATGTATATATGTATGTATGTATGTATTTATGTATGCATGTATGCATGTATGTATATATGTATATGTGTATGTATTTATGTATGTATGTATGTTTGTTTATGCCTATAAATGTATAATCTTTTACTCTTTTACTTGTTTCAGTCATTTGACTGCGGCCATGCTGGAGCACCGCCTTTAATCGAGCAAATCGACCCCAGGACTTATTCTTTTGTAAGCCCAGTACTTATTCTATCGGTCTCTTTTGCCGAACTGCTAAGTGACGGCGACGTAAACACACCAGCATCGGTTGTCAAGCAATGCTGGGGGAACAGACACAGATACACAACACACACAAACATACATATATATATATATATATATTATATATATATATATATATATATATATATATATATATATATATATATATATACATATATACGACGGGCTTCTTTCAGTTACCGTCTACCAAATCCACTCACAAGGCATTGACCGGCCCGGAGCTATAGCAGAAGACACTTGCCGAAGGTGCCACGCAGTGGGACTGAACCCGGAACCATGTGGTTGGTAAGCGAGTTACTTACCACACAGCCACTCCTGCGCCTATTAATGTTTTATATATATATAACTTTACATTACGTTATACATAAAAGCGTTAAGAGTAATCTGAAGGATTGTTCGTTTCTAGGAAAAAATTGATTGTGACTACGAAATTTAGCTTTCAAGCCATAATCCTTGGCGAGAAGACTATTAGATGTTGACACTGACCGCTTGAACTTAATTTTTTTGTTATTATTATTTTTTTAAAATAGAAAGTAATCATAACTTGATGAGTGTAGTGATTGCGGTAATTATATGGACATATGTTAGAATACCTAAGCGGTGGGTGCCATAATTTCTGTATGGAAAATATGTATGATTCTGAGTTCAGTTTTATATATTCTTATTTATTTTTGTAGTATTCGATAAAAATATAATAAAGATTATACTGGTTTTATAGTGTGCTCTTTTATAATATGAAAAATTCAGAAAAACTAGCTCTACTTTCAATGCTTGGGAAATATATTCCACTCAGCTCATGATATTTTTTTCTCATTATGCCTTATAAATTTTTTAAAAAACTGTTTTCGGAATGTTTATATTCTCAATATCAGAATAACGGCATTTTACTTTTTTTTTCTAAACTGTATAAAAGTAGTTTTTAAAACAACAGTAATAAAGAAGCTCAATTCAGTGATTTTTAAGACGTCCTGTACAGAATATGACAATATTATAATTATCATATTTGTTTCTACGTTGTTGAATGTAATATATATTCGTTATCGAAAGCATCAGTTTTGTTATCTCACTTCTTAAAATTTTAAATGCTGCTGTTACATTTTATTAAGGAAGAAAATGCTATTATGAAAGAAAACAAGATATATTTATATATCTTAAAATGCAAATAGATACAAACGTTTCATATTGTAAACGCACACAAATTAAAGAAAATTTTTTTAAAAATACAGAGCATTAAGTTTCTTAACCCTAATCAATTTTTGACTAAAAACTAAATTGCCAATTCTGAATCTGTAATGACGAAAACATAAATCTCCCAAGACTCTTTGTTTTCTTTTCTTACGATATAATAATAAGTATTGAGGTGGGTGTAAGGAGATCTACACAGAAGGGAAGCGCAAAATTCTCTGACATTTTCATTAAAATTGTAATATGTAATATAAATAAGATTCTTCATATATGTATCACTATATCAACAGGCATTGTCAATACACCGCATTTACCGAGATTGTGAATATGAATACCACCTTTATTTCGAAATATTTTCAAAGTTACAACTATTTTATATTCATTATAAACAAATATCATCTTTTTTTAAAAAAAAAAAAGATTATGATAACAATCATTGATTCGAAATTGTAACTTATTTATTAGAACATATAAAATCCAATTTATATTGTAAAAACAAATTAACTAATACTGATTTATAATGTTTGCATTTAATAGAGTATATTATTTTTCAGATTCAGCTAGTCGATGTTGCACGCTCCGGGGAAATATGTTATAGAGCTTCTCACATAGAAGAACTGGTTGGCAAAGTTTTGCATGTCTCTTTCAGTAGGGATTTTTTAACCCAAATTCTACTAAGAGTACATTCTAATTATTATTACCATTATTGTTATCATTATTATTATTGTTGTTATTATTATTATTATTATTATTATTATTATTATTATTATTATTATTATTATTATTATTATTTGCAACATCCAACGCCGCTCCCATTTCAACATTGCCCTCACTTTTCAAATCCTAATACTGATTATTATCTTATGTACAATGAAGAATGTCATTCGTAAAATATTTTAATAACCTGTGGACAGGTGGTTCTGTGTTTTTTTTTAAATTGCATTTAGATAGTCCTCTCTGAGAATTCCATGACATTGCTTACATATCTAATGTACTGTGATATATTATTTACAACAAAGTGGATTTGAGTATACTGGCTCAGTCCCACTGCGTAGCATCTTGTGCAAGTGCCGTCTACTATAGCCTTCGACAGACCAAGGCCTTGTAAGTGCGTTTGGTAGAAAGAAACTGAATGAAGCCTGTTGTATATATGTGCGTGCGTGTACATTTGTTTGTGTATGTGTGTATATATATCTTTGTGTTATT
>NC_042997.1:682500-780000 GCF_006345805.1 Octopus sinensis | reverse complement strand
ATTCAACAGAAATAAGGTTGTTGGTAATTTACATAGTTACCATGATATTTCCATCATCACTGGGTATATTGTTATATAGTACACTTCATTTGCAATCGTATTATGCATTGGTTATGCTCTTACAAGATATGAAGATGTTACGAAATATGTGGTGTACTTATTTGGCTGTATGTTTGTTTGTTTGTCGTAATCTGTACGTCGTTAATATTTGTTGAGTATAAGGTGGTGTGCTGGCAGAATAGTCAGCTTGCCGGACAAAATTATTAGCAGCGTTTCGTACGTCTTTACGTTCTGAGTTCCAATTCCACCGAGATCGAATTTGAATTTCATTCTTTCGAGGTCGATAATGCAGGTATTAGCGAAATACTGTTAAGCGTTTCATTGTACCAAAGTTTGAAACAAATATTTAATGAGAATGCTATACCGCGAAAGTGTTCATGTTATTTCAGAGAAAGGAGTTAATCTTTGTGCGAGAATGGTACTAATAAGCATCTTCCAGGTGGAATTTCGCCTATATTCCATATTCAGTTGTTTCCAGCACAACGACTATACCCTATATATATATATATACAATGGGATTAATCTCTCTTCGCTCCTTTGCGCCTCATGGGCTCAACTCTCCTCCCCTCGTCATCTAACCCTCATCCCCACTCCTGTGTCACACCTCCCCCACATCCCAACACCACCACACCACACTGCACACTAACACACCATACACCACTATACCACACAACAACACATCACATCACACCACCATGCATACTAGCACTGACCACTTCCCAGCCCCACATCCCCATCCACACACATACACATGCATACCCTCACACGTCAAGGTAACCAGCCCTCTTCCACACGCACATACATGCATTTTTATACACACGCACGCGCAGCTTCGTTTTAGGATCACCACTACTTTATTATCTCCTCTTTTCCTAGCTTTCTTTTGTGACCCTTCTGTCCGGCATTCGCCATGAGAGATCGCTAGCCACTAAACATTCTTAATTTTCTGTCCTTGTTTCTTTCTGTGTTCCTTTCTATGGAAGAGCATAGGCTGGAAACGTTAAAGACTTTTTCACTTCCCGAGTGTTAAACTAAAACATCTGTTTGTTGTCTACACCACCCGTCGTCGTCTTTTTGTGAATTCTCCCCTATATATATATATATATAATATATATATATATATATATATATATATATATTATATATATATATACATGTGGGTGTGTGTATGTATCTTTATAGCTTTTTGGTTTTTCAGTACCTAGATTGCAGCCAAGCTGGAACACCACTTTGAAGAATTTTAGCCGACCAGAAATACTACATTACTTACCTTTTCTTCAGCTTGGAACCTATTGTATCAGTCTCTTTTACTGTACTAACCTAACTTAAACACACACGAGCGACAGTCATTATGCATTGATGGGAGCAAATACAGATACAAAGACACGCACACATATACAACGGATTCTCTTATGAAATCCAACTATATGGTGTGGTCAACACGGGGCAATAGTAGAAGACACTCCCCCTAGGTTATAGGCAATGGAATTGAACCTGAAACCATGTAGTTGGGAAGCAAAGTTCTAATCCCACAGTCCCTTCTATATATGTATGCATGAGTATATCTAGTATGTATATATATATATATTATATATATATATACACCATGAGAAAAATATATGCTTATCATATTTTATTGAATTATGATATATATATATAAAGCTTAAGTACACTCATGACGATAAAGGTGCAATTGTTTATATGCATTAATAATTTTGCTTTATGGCGGATGATAAACAACAAATTCCTAGTAAACTATTCCAATTGTACTTGAGTAAGGGTATTGAAAAAGAACACCCTCGCCCCCGATTGAGATGGGGAATGAAAGAGTCATTGGAGCGTCAAACGAAATGCTTTATAGTATTTGCTTCAACTCAGTGAGCACAGAATTCAATCCCAGGCG
The DNA here is from genome assembly GCF_006345805.1 of Octopus sinensis. Taxonomy (NCBI): domain Eukaryota; kingdom Metazoa; phylum Mollusca; class Cephalopoda; order Octopoda; family Octopodidae; genus Octopus; species Octopus sinensis. Next base: position 778,037 of record NC_042997.1, on the reverse strand, counting down.
TGGTTAACTTTGCCTTTCATCCTTTCGAGGTCGATAAAGAACTACTCGTAGAAAGTGATAGAATAGAATAGCAGAACTGTAAACAGATGATGCCTTCCAGTATCTTTTACGGTTATTTGCATTCCGAGTTTGATTCCTGCCATGGCCTACAGGTATGGTGGACATAAGGCAACGTCCGATTTAACAGCACCACGTGATACCTTGCATGTCATTACTGGATTCTGCACTCTTATAAGTATTCAAGCAGATTTCCGGTTTAAGGATACCTTCCTCTTTCTTCATCTTTCTCTCTCTCTCTTTGTCTCTCTCTCTCTCTCTCTCTCTCTCTCTCTCTCTCTCTCTCTCTCTCTCTCTTTGCTCCTCTCATCTCCACCACTTTTGGGAGCCCTTTCACAAATCATAATTACTGCCTACCCTCCTTACCTGAAAAATAAAAAGAATGTAAATGTGTATTAAAATGAAAGCAAAACATTGTTCTTCTACAAAACAAAGAATATAACCAAAAAGTTAAATTGCAAATGCTTCCGTAACTTCTTCATTTCATAAAATAGATATACGTTTAGAAAAGAAAAAAAACAATAACGGGTACCTTCAAAAGTTAACGTTCAAAATCATATTCACATTCACGAACATAATGAAATTATATATACGGGGAAAATAGCAACATATTATGTAGTATTTCGAGTTCCTCCGCAAAACGTAACGGTAATATTTGCATTTATACACAAATGGTAGGCAACACAGCGTATCACCCAAGAGGAACGTATATACCTTACCCAAACACCAACTGCATCATACTGGGTATCACCTAAATGTAGATTTATTCATTCTGAGAAATGTGATGTGGATATAACAGGGTCATCGAGAGAAAATTTTTCACACACTTCAACACCAACATTTAAATCCATGAACTGCATAACTTTAATTATACATTTATTAATATATACATAAATATACTAATTGGTTTTTTTTTCAATTTTGCAAATGTTATATGATATGTCTGAAGTTAATTTTTCTACCGGTCTAAGGTGGTAAGCTGGCAGAATGTTTAACACTCAGCGGTATGTTTTGAGTTCAAATTCCACCGAGGTCGACTTTGCCTTTCATGTTTACGGAGTCGATAAAATAAGTATCAGTTGGGTACTGGGGTTGATGTAATCGTCTTATCTTCTCTCCCAAATATGCTGGTACCATGCCAAAATTTTAAACCAATATTTTTATCCATCGTTGGTTTGAAACTCATTTAAAGTCTAGAAGATGACTTTGTGACACATTTTGTTCATTTGTCTTTTTTCAGTGAGTCAAACAAAGAGAGAGAAAGAGAGAGAGAGAGAGAGAATTAGACGTTAAGCTTACTGAATGAAGCTTTGCAGGCATAGCTTCCAAAATCCGGAGAAATACTTATATTTATGTAACAACGATTTCTAACCAGTACTCGTCCCTCAAATTTTATCCGAAACATCATAGTTTTCTTAATCCATTTTAATATTCCATTTGCATTTACACCAGCAGTGTAAATTTCAGAAAAATAGCATGCAGTCTGTGATGAAACGATTTTCCCATAATTACAGAGGAATGAAACATAACAGGAATTTTCTTCGCAAATTTTCTTGGTAGAGCACCATTGGCAGAATCGACAATAACATAAAAAGCAAATGTCTGAAATAACGACTCTGCCGCATATATGTCAGGTTCTCTGGCCTGGCATTCATCACTTGAATGGTTCTCATGAAATGATTTCTTTAGCGTTATCCCATATGCTTTTATTAATTTCAAATTGCAATTTATTAGCGGCATTCTTTCATTCTGTCAGTAGCTTCCAATTGATCCCGCAATTTGTGCAGATTTTCGATAAGCGTTTCATTGTTATCCACTTCAGCATTTCTTGCCTTTAATAGCTTGTTGTACATATTAATGGGAGAAAGAAAATCGAAAAAGGTCGATGGCATGACCATGCATCTGAAGGAAGTTCTGAGTATAATATACTCTGATATTTCTCGTCTGAATTTTAGGCATCAGACTGAAATTCAAAATATCTTACTCAACCAATTTCATGGAACTCATATTTGATGCAAACAATTTTACACTATCCTTTCTTATTGACTCCTTGATAGTTGACATAGAGCACAATGATTGGCAGCTTATGTATCTCAGAGAAATATTTGCTATTAATGTGATTCCGTAACACTAATGTGCCAGGCAGATATAGAATAATTTAACGAATTATTTAGGTGGTGGCTCGTCCTGAAAAGAGATGAGATTAGAACTGACAATATATAGTAACCACTAACAACTAGAGAGGAGCCCTACTTAAAACAATATTTAGAAATGTTTAGAAAATGCATCACGATCGATGTGCTCGGAGTCATGGTAGTGGAGGGTAAAACGCCAAGAAAGTCAAGTTCGGTTTTTGGCGAACGTATTTTACTCGATTCTGACCAGATTTTACCCCTTTCTAGCGGCAGCTCGTTTGCATGTGCGGGGCGAGTGGCAGACCCGATTGCAGGATAGATTTTAGTGCCCGCCTTGATGGATTCATTTCTCGGTAATAATGTTGGAGTGTTGCGAAAGGCTGATAATTTTTAATGAAATATGGAAAACAATTGTTAACTGGAAGTGAGCTAACTCGCTTCTTTGGATGCCCCTTCCCTACGGAATTTACGCTTACACACCAGACTTGTTCGGTGAACAATTTCCAGATGTCTACATCAACTGGCAGCAGATCGTGAAAATTCCTATTTTTGTCAGCTGACGAATGGTAACACTGCTTCGAAAGGACCCGAATAAGATGGATAACATTGAAAATTTCCGACCCATAACTCATGACAGATTTCAAAATTTGGGCTAGGATGGTACCGAACAGATTCGCTCTTGTCTTCGGTGGCCCTGGCGCATAATGCGCTAACATGTTCCATCTTGAAGTCAGCTATCTACGACTACTTCCTTTTCAAGCGATACATCGCAGGGAAGATAGGAAAAGAAATAGTCAAAAGCCTTCAATAGAACCGTCCACCAATATATGGCGGTTGTCCTCACATAAACCCATTTCGATTCTGTTTTCAAGGGATGAGCCATCGCAGTGTTTAGCGACACTACTCGATTGTCAGAGTAAAAGTCTACCTAATTCAGTATCATGTGCTTAGTATGACCAACTACTACTTCTCATCCTCTCAACATAAACTGAAACAAGAATAATTATTGTGGTTATTAGAACTTTGATAGACAACATGAAGTTCTGCGTTAGCATATGCGGATGTTCACCAAGCAGGCTGAAATGAATGACACCACACTAATCCACATCGAACGAAAGTGGACCACGATAAACCAGTGGTCCTTCAAATAAGCATCTGAAAAAGCAGGTCCATGACAATCAGTAATGTTGTGTGGCGCTGGACGGATAAATGGGTAAAAAAGCAAGGGATCTACTTCCATCCAGATCATTAGGTAGTTAAGAACTAGTCAAATGATGAACAGGGTCGCTATTTTAAACCAGAAATTAGCTACGAATAAGGCAACCACTGAAAGGTCGGGAAGAGATCAAGAACTTCGTCATTGCTTTTCTCATCTATTACCGCCTGATCTTCGCACCTTACCCAGCTTCGTGTCAGATGAAATTGGAGTAGCCGGCGGAAATTCCATATAAGCATTCTATATAAGGCACAAATGTGCCTCCGCCGATCTGTTCCGAGATGTGCACGAGAATGAAAAACTTCTGTACACACACTATATTGCCCGAACATTTCTATTTTTGTGTTGAACGATTACTATGACTTATGATCCGATCATTATCAGAGTCCATTGTGAAGACTGTCGCGGCGTCTTGCTTTGACTGCGAAGGATAGGAAATTCTTACCTTTGTATAGCCAAAGAGTTTGTGTAGTCAACAAGAGTGAGTATGCAAGACAGGAGACTTTACCGAAAACTTTTTGAAACACTGATGAGCTTCGTACATGGGGCACTTGAGTCACCCGACTCACAGCGTGCACCTTTGGAACTGGAAAAATATCACTAAGAGATGGTACCTGTCCCGGAGATGAGACTGATTCTTTTTAATTAATTTATGGGGTAAGGTACCACAGGGAGACCTTAGAGACCACCCTCTTTTCTGGCAATTTTCTTTGTTGAGATATGTTTGTTGAACTTTGTTTAAGTTTTTTTTTAATAATCCTCTCTCTCGGTTTTTGCTCCTCTATATTTTGAGTTCCTGTAGCTAGTAAATAAATGCAACAGCGACAGCAGTGGCGGCGGCGGCGGGAGTAGTGGCGGTGAATGTTAGCAGCGGGAGCAGCAGCAGCGGTGGAGATAGCGACGGCGGCACGGCAGCTGCAGTAGCAGCAGTAACAGTAGCAACAGTAACGGCAGGAGCAGTAGCAGCAGCAGAAGCAGCAGCAGTAGTAGTAGTAGTAGTAGTAGTAAGACTCACAAGTGCCATCAATGACCAATCATTCTACTGATTCTCACGGACTAGAGAATTGATGAAAAAAATGTTTTATTCTCTTATTTGCTATAATTATGCAATGTACTTAGCTTAAACATCAGGCTGAAATAAATGCACTGATTAGGAATTTATATGCAGCGTAAAACGCGAGTAATTTTTTTTTTATTTCATTTAATTCTCCTTCATTCATTATACGGGTATTAGACTAATAAATCGAAATTAGATGTATATGGATTTCGATTTGAGGTTAGGAAATATTCGTTTTAGAATGAGTGTTTCTTGTCTATCGGTGATAGAATGAATTTATTATATACGTAACCACTATGGAAAGATAGGCGTAACTATTTGTCAAGATTAACGCACGAAACATATAGTTCGTAAAAAGGAACCCACGGAACGTTAGTCTGTCTTTGTTTTGTAGCAATTGTTATCCACCACTGACACTTGCTGAGATGATATCAAGAGTTTCGTGCTAACACCAGGGGCGACAAACTGATGAATCACAGCGTAATTGTAGGTAGAAAACACGTTTATTCCTTGCTTTTTGCTATCATTTCAAATATATTTGTTTTCTACTGGTAACTTTCGGAGAACTATAGTAAATAATTTTATACTACTTTGCAAGTTGTAGAACACTTCTATGAATACCCGTGGGGAATATAATATTTCTGTATCAAATTTTGAATACTATATTCTATATGCAGTTATTTTTCATGTTCTTGTCTAGCTTTTCCGTTTCACATAACTACCGGTTAGCAATATAAGTGTAACGTATTGCCGAATCACCTTTAATATAAATAGTTATGGCTTCAATTTAGGCATTTAGCTCTCTTTATAGCATTCTTATAATTCATATTTAAAATCTCGTCTCAGCATTTCCATTCAAATATATCACTGCGCGTTCTATTCAATTATTCATAGTTTTGCCGTACTTATTGTTTTCGGCACAGTTCTTTTAAATAAATATCTTCATTAAACATTGTTTTAATTTTTTTTTTCAAGATGCCGTTTCGCAACTATTTCTAAATCACATTTCCTATCAATTCCTAAAATGGTTTCGAATAGTGTCTTATGTACCTACGCATCTAGTTGTTAGTACTTGTAGCAAAGAAATTAAGGTCTCTTTCCTTCTCTATTTTCTCTCCTTTACTTCTTTCAGTCATTTGGCTGCGACCATGCTGGAGCACCGCCTTTAATCGAGAAACTCGACCCCGGGACTTATTCTTTTGTAAGCCCAGTACTTATTCTATCGGTCACTTTTGCCGAACCGCTCAGTAACGGGGACATAAACACACCAGCATCGGTTGTCAAGCAATGCTAGGGAGACAAACACAGACACACAAACACACACATGCATATATATATATATACGACGGGCTTCTTTTCAGTTTCCGTCTACCAAATCCACTCACAAGGCTTTGGTCGGCCCGAGGCTATAGTAGAAGACACTTGCCCAAGGTGCCACGCAGTGGGACTGAACCCGGAACGACGTGGTTGGTAAACAAGCTACTTACCACAGGCACTCCTGCGCCTATGATAATTATTATAAGTATTGATAATATTATCCATAATTTCATCTTTACTTGCAAGTTATAGTTCATTTCCAAAGAGAATTAGCTATATCTTCTAAGATATGCATATAAATGCAGAAGATGATCTTAAATATATATAAATAACGAAAACTCCAATCATAACTTAATAAATTGTCAATGGAGAGCATGCATACCATTATTTCGTGTTAACATGAGTGTTTAAACTTAATGAGAATGTTCAAGTTTAATATAGTTCAAGTTATTTTTCCTTGACATTACACGAAAAATCTACGTTAGTCATTTACTAGAAATATTTCGCTATTATTTCTTTTTGTCTTATTTTATGCCGACTTCACTCTTATTTGTTTTCTGGAAGCGATTAAGGAGACGTCATCATCATCATTTAACGTCCGTTTTCCATGGTGGCATGAGTTGGACGGTTTGTCTGAAAACTGGTAAGTTGGGGAGTTGCACCAGGTGTCAGTCTGGTTTAGCAAAGTTTCTACAGCCAATCACTCCAAGACTTTTGCAGGTGCTTCTTACGTGCCACTGGCACGGGTGCCAGTTACAGAACACTGGCATCGGCCACGACTAGATGTCACTTGGCTTCAAAGGTCTTCTTAAGCATGGTATATTGCCAGAGGTCTCGGCCATTTGTTTAGTTAATTCAAAAGTCTAAACGGGAAATATTATTTCTTGCTTTTCTTTTTGTTTCTTTGCTTGTTTAATTAATATTTTGATCTTTCTGTTCCAGTTAAAACAAAACCCAGTTTTTTAGTTTTTAAAACCAAAAGAAAGACAATCTCAATAAAATCTCAAAAATATATCAACAATATTCTTTCTTTAATTTTGAAAATTGAATTAGATTCTGCTTCCTTAGATTTACAATCTTTCTGAATTTCAGTTTTCTAAAATTTGGTTTAAAATAACTAAAATTTTTCTATTGTCATAACTTTTTCTCTTCATTTTCTTCTCTTATTTGTTGTTTGTAAAATGTTCATCGCTGCTTTGTCTTTCTTTAATTTCAATATCAGTCAACCAGCCACCTTTCATCGGTATTTTCACGAGTAGCTCAGCAATAAAGAATTTTGTTTGTCTTAAGGACCACAGACAGGAATTACATCTTTGCACCCTGGGCACAAAGAGCATTCTTCTCAGTGTCACAAAGATCAATGCTTTTCACTACACTTGGTTGACCAAGATATTTTTCAATCGGAGAATAGTTGCGTACAAGAGGCACTGATTCAATTAAAATATTTCGCCTGTTTGAATTTATTTTTTAACTTCATGGTAAAATATCCAACACCTCCAATGGAAATGAACCCTCCAACAATAGTAATGTTTCATAGAATATGGAATGGGATTGGCATGACTCATTTTGTCTTTTTTGATACTCACGTCTTACTTGTCACTAAAGGATATATTTGAATATTTTGTCGTTTGGATTTTTGACCATGAAATAGGCTTTTATGTCTATTCCAAACCATTCTGTCAAATATTTTGGAATTATTTTTAAATGCTCATTTTAACTCTTATATCGGCCAAATTTTTTCTTAAGTAAATACTTTTGATACCACTATGCAAATGAAAATCATATCTCTACTCCTTTTAGCAAGGAAGGAGGAAATATATTTGCAGATGCATTACAAGACAGCACCAACTCAAAAAGTCGTAGTTTCTTTTGGTACATTTCGGAATCATCAGGAGAAATAGTACTTGGTTTACCAAGTCTTGATACAAGGTCAGGGGTTTTCCACACTTTGCACCCTACAATGTCCCAGTTACAGAAGGCATGTATAAATGCACATTTTCGGGGATCCGTGTGCGAAACGAGCTATTAGCTAAATGAATTAAGGCCAATACATCTAAGATGTATTCGAACGAAGTTTACGCCTTTTTCGATAGACCAGGATCGTGTTGTGCAGCGGTGCCGTTCCAAACCTGCATGTACTTAAAAGTAACTAGGATATACAAAGCTTCGGATGGAGATCGGTAGTATTATATTTTAGCTTCAGTAGAGCAGGTTGAAATTTCAGTGATAGTTGTTTATGCTTTTACAAGGGTTGGTTGGTTGGTCTTCTTCAATATTGGGAGTGAGTTAGGAAACTGACTTCATTCTTGTCAGTGGAAGAATAGAATACAATTTTGGGTGTACACAAGTATTGCTTGAGGTGTAAAATTTGTGTCTACCTGCTCAGGCACTTTAAGTTGTCTAATATGTATTGCTTATATTTACAATATACCATAATACAGACACGGTCACAGCACAACATGACATACACATCATACTTAGACAGGCTTTTCAGTAAATCAACCAACTGGATTAGTGCAAGGTTTCCATATTTTCGTGTAATTGGACACCAGACCACGAATTTGTGATGCGCACAGTAAAATGAAACAACACTGTAAAATAATGTTCTGAATAGAGAAAAACGGATGCAAATATGCAAATTTCCCGATGCAAAAAGATTTCAAAGAGTGAGTTACAAGATTAGTTAACGTTATATGAATGCTCCAATTATGAATATCCAAATTTTAATTCATACTGAAAATGAATGTAGTTCAGATTTCGACTGCGTTCACTGTTATAAATATGTTATGTTTTTCTGCCCCTTTACAGGCATTCAAACAGATTAATATATGCTTATATTACCATAGTCTTGATATTAAAGTGATGTCATATTACCCAATGGTTATAGGTGCCTACATAGTCATATATGTCAATGTATTTTGCCTTTTCAAGGACTACGTATTCACAAATTAATGTCACGCCTTATTTTATTTTGTAGATTTTTTTGAGTTGGGATAGGCTCTATGTGGTTAAAATGATACCTCCCATTACCTTTTAGTCCAGGAATTTTTAACCAGTGTTGATATAACACTGCTAGTAGTACATTTAGTTTTACTGATTCTCTTACAATATTAATTCAGACCCTACATATTTCAGTCGAATAATTATTATGATGATAAAAAAAATAGAACTCTTTTTTTTCTAGGTAAGTAAATTTGAAGCACGTTCAAGCGATGAGAGAGTATAACCTGATGGGTGATATTGGCATTCAGAATACTTGGTTGTTGAAAGCTGAATGACATACGCTAGATTAACAGCGAGAATGGGAGACAGAATGTGTGAGAAAAACAGAGAGGAAACAAACAATTATTAATACCAATATTACAGATATTGAAATATATTTGATATATTTAGTACAGCTGTGAGGGTAGGGGAACAAAAGTAGATAAGTTTGAGAGATATTCGGAACAGGGTGGTGAGTAAATATTTGTAAAAAGGAAAGAGAAAGAACGGTTCATTACGGAGTCAATCAGTGAAAATATACACAATTGTAATCACTCACACGAAAGTATCAACGCAGAGTGGAAAACAGCACATGACGTATAGGTGAGCGACTTCTAAGTAACTGCATAGATATATAAATATATTTAATACCTTTACATAAAAATACATATGAATTTGTATATATACATCACGGTTCAATTTATTCATATAACTGGCATCCATGCAAAGTATGTGAAACAGAAGAATATGCACATAGAAATATAAAGAGAAAATAGGATTAAATACTTCTCACAATTCTGCTGACTATGAAAATTATTCAGCCAAGGCTGACTTCTCATCCAAACACGAAGAAGCGTAGTACTTGTTTACAGTCGCCAAACATCAATATTTGACTTCTATCCTTGACGAATAAGATCCATGGAATATGAAGAAGCCGGGAACAATAACAATTTACGCATGCGTAACGAACCAGGATCCCATATCCACACGTGTACAGTTTTCAAATTCACTGCAACTTTGCGACTAAGTGGATTCCACAATCAATGGCTTCGTTCTATGCTTTGATACATTTTTCTTTGCATCTATACTTAGATGCATACTTTCATAAGTTCACACTTTAATATCCTTCATTCATTATTCTGTAGAAAAAGATGGCCGGTACCTTCGGAATATTATTTTTAGTTAAATCAGTTGGTTAGTGGATTGTCAAAATATATGAGAATAAAAGGCACCAAAAGGATGGTAAAGACAGAAGTGATCAAAGTAAATTCACTCTTTATATATAGCCGTGCTCTTTTACACAGAAGTTCTGCAGAAAGTTTCCAAACATCAAAAACATAAATGCAACTAGATCTGTAAATGTGCACTCCAATCTCCCAAATTACAATTGAAATAGAATAAAATATAATAAGTAATTTACATTAGCTTTTCATGTCTGGTGTAATGCGTGAAGCTGATAACTCGATGAATCTAGTAAAAAATCAAGTTTAGAGTAATGAGTTATTGGCATATTACTTTTAAAACGAACTTATATATACTCTAATATCGAATGGTGGGAATGGATGCCCAACACTACATTGGTGGACAAATATTCTTTATTTCCTTATGTATGTATGCATGTATGTATGTATGTATGTATGTATGTATGCATGCATGTATGTATGTAATATTATGAATAAAAAAACATCTCCAATACTGTAAACATTATCGGTCGCACATACATAGTATGTTTTGTGAATACGCCAAATTTGATGTGGGTTAGCACCCAGAGGAATTCCCCAACAGTTAAAGAACATTTGATGTCTACGGACCTGGTAAGACCACTTGCCTCGGAATCAGTAGCATGGTAGATACTGATGTTATGCCATTATCGTAGCTTTTCAATACCATAAACTCGGATCATCTTCAGTCAAAGTGACTTGTAAGTTTGTGATTATATATAAAAGAAGGAAGTATATTTGCTAATATCTCGCCTGATTTGTGGCATTCAGGTGTTCTTTGGCATCATGTAGGGAGCTTTCTCTGGACGCTATCCCACAGCAAACTTGGCGTATACACAGAGCACATTTACTATGTATGGGCGACCGATAATATATAAAACTATATACTATCGATCACGAATACATTGAATATATACTTTGTTTAAACGCCACGTTTGCTGTATATACGTATATATGTATGAATGTATATATATATATATATATAATATATATATATATATATATATATATATATATAATATATATATATATATATATATATATATATATATATATATATATACAGCCATGTAGTAGGAATGCAAGAATGGTAATTTTCACATCTCCGTAGATTACAAACAATGGACAATGTTAATGAATTTTGGAATTTTATTGAGTTCACGTCAGAGGTGCCTACCCCATTTGACAAATCTCAGAGAAATAAACATCCGATCTGTTTATATGCTCAACAAATCCAGTAACAACAGAGAACTGAAATTATCAATTTGAACACCACAAGTGTTTAACAGTTTATTTAATAAGAGATGCCTGTCAACGGGGATCTGAGTCCACACATCATCGACGTACTATATAATATCATATGTTGAAACCTACATAGCTGAAGTGCAAGCAGGCCAATTTTAATCATATTTTTCGTAGATTGAAAAACGAAATGATGAACAGCATCAATCGATTTTCGAACGCCCATAGGCATATATATATATATATATATATATATATATACATACACACACACACACACACATATATATATATATATATATATATATATATATATATATATATATATATATATATATGCATGTATCAATGTATGTATAACGTATAAATATTTATCGATATTTGCCTGAAGTTATATGAGTATGTGTATGTTGTGTATGCATGCATGTGCGTATTTGTGCGTGCGTGCGCTTGCATGTTTGTGTATATATTAAGGTTTGTTTTCTATATATACATAAATTTATCAACATTAATTGAAGAATCACATGACGCTGTTAATCAGAATATCATATATATTTTATGAAGGAAATTTTGACAGCAGTAGTAAGATGTATATCCTACTCCGTGCACGTACGTATGTCCGGGAGTCAAGTGTTCATAAAAATATATATGATACATAATCAGTAGATAACAATCAACATATACAATCACCTTGAACCTCTTCGAAACATAGCTTACATTGTGTATGGTAGGTGCTTCTTACTATTCTTTCTGTAACTGCTCTCTTCACTAAGTGAAGTTTTGAAATCTGAATTTTTGTTTTTGTATACATAGATATTTTAAGAAATATTTGTAACGATAAATCGATGAATACCATGCAAGAAATAAATCTAAATTAACCAAATGTGTCACTGTTAGCAACGGGAAGTAAGCAGCTACATAGTGGTATCTATTAACGGCACACAAAGAAAATTAGATGACTTCAAAATAATAAGAATTTATCTCTCAAAAAGGTAAGTTACACATGAAAACACATACATACACACACACACACATGTATACACACGCATGCACACACTTATATATATATATATATGAAATATATATGAGAGATAGAAAGACGGATATATAGATAAAGAGATAGCTAGACAGATAGATAAGTAGATAGTTAACAAGATAGAGAGATAGATAGATAACTAGATTGATAGATAGATAGATAGATTGATAGGTAGGTAGGTAGGTATGTATGTATGTATTTATGTATGTAGGTAGTTAGGTAGGTAAGTAGGTAGGTGGTTTGGTAGATCAATAGATAGATACATACACATACGCACATGCATACACGCATACATACATACATACATACATACATACATACATACATACACACATACATACTGAGCAACTGTTAATAAATAACACTGTAATGACAGAGGCGCGGGAGCACAGGAGGAACACCATTCAATGTGTCTGTACTACAAGAAACCCTTTGAATCTGTTCCCCATTAATGGACGCTAGAACCCCTTCTATTTGCTAAAGTTCTAGTGTGCATTGTCAAAATCATAACTGACCAGACTTCATCGTGGGCTACCATCTTGAAGTTGAGTACAAGGAGTGATTGTATTATCTCTAACAAAATACAGCATCGCAGAGGTATATTCCACAGGGGAGCCTCTTTATTATGGCGTTCATACTTTCTGTAAACCCCTTGTCGCTGTTGTTAAGGATGTCTGAAGGATATCTCACTTGTTTCCGAGGAAACAGAAATACCAAAATTACACAGTTTCTTTGTGGATGACTTGAAACTATATGCAAAGAATATGCATGAGATGAAAAAGCGTCTCGACCTGGTTACAACAGTCTCAAAGGATATAGGGTTTGAGTTTGGTCAGGATAAATGTTGCTATGTGGTTGTATAAAGAGGGAAAACTGTAAACCAATCTAACAACTTCTCCATCAATGACCTAATTGTTTCCCCTGTATCTGATGAGGACTGTTACAGGTACCTAAGTGTGGATGAAACCATATCTTACGATGGCACCTGCAGCAAGACGGGTGTCACCAAAGAATATTACAGCCAAATAAAGGAAATATGGACCTAGGAACTCTCTGCATTCATTAAAACAGAGGCCCACAATGTGTTTGCTGTGCTAGTACTCACACCAACATTCTGAATACTTGATTGAATGCTCGATGAACTATTGATGTGAAAACCCGGAAAATGCTAACCAGCTCGTATAATTTTCGCTTCAACTGTGTTTTAGAGCGAACCAACCTAAAATGAGAATAAGGAGGCAGAGGTTTAACATCATTACAAACTGCCTGTCAATGTTGTATCCTATTTGCAACATCTTTTGATCACCAAATGTCGAAATGCATCCCCTGACCAACTTTATATACAGGTGGCTAATAACATCATGAGACTTGGGAAGCAACATCTTAAGCAACTTCTTGTCTGATAACCTTAAATACATGCCCAAAGAAGTTGCACGAATCTACTGCAACGTATCATGAGATGAAAGGATGAGAGCATATGAGCAGAAGAGCATGCATGGACATGTTAGTAAAAAAAGCTTCGAGATGATAATAACATTGATCATCAAAGCAGTCTATCATGGTCCAGCAACCGGATTGATGCTTCCCTCTTTGAAGGGTATGCGTCTACAATCTAAGAACAAGAAATATCAACCAAATACCTGATGCAAAAAAGGAACAGAGATGCAGGGAAAATAGCAAAATGTGACAGCCGATTGGGACTTTCTGGTGTCAGCACCGAAGACATCACCCAAATCATAACGTTTGTCTGAGAATATCATAGCGATATGATCTGCCTAAGACACATGACGTTATGGCTAAGACACTCTATAATGAGATCTGTCTGAGATATAACCCTGAAGCCAAAGAAATAAGAACCTACATTATGATGGAAGCCATAGCTACTCATGATAAGGAGTACTGGTGGAATGTTACGGTAAAAACCTCAAGAATATGTAAATATAATATACCTGACATAATGATTTGGGATACAGAAGTGAAACTGTGTACAGTTGTGGAAATCAGTTGCCCAGCGGATGTTAACATAAAGATAAACGTCAGTGAAAAAGAAAATACCTACGCCGAACAATGAAGATATTCTACAATTACTGTACCCAGGTTACGAGTTCAGATTTATATCTGTAATTGTTGTAGCACCGGGATGTGTAACACACTGTCTAGGTCCAAAACATCAGTGGCACTATAAAAATTTGCAAAACATTCCAGATGTTTATTATTTTAGTATATATGGGCATGTCTAGACATGCAGCTATATGCATGAGAATACATATATTAAACAAAACATACAAACACACACATATACATATATACATAAATACATACATACATACATACATACATACATACATACATACATACATACATACATACATACATACATATATATATATATACACTCGTGATATTGAATTTCCAGAACCAGGAAGATCAGGAGGAAGGATAAAAACAGAATGAGATGGGGAGGGGTAGATGAGTTAGATGTGGGAGGGATGGTGGAAGCAGTGGAAAACTGGGAGGCGAGAGGAGGAAGAAGAGAATAGGGGTTGGAGTAATGGCAGTGTGGGAGTTGAGGATATGTATATACATACATGCATGCATACATACATTCATGCATATATATATATATATATATATACATACATAATTCAAGTTTATACTCTTCACTGTAGGTGGGAGGGTTGTGAGATGTATCATGTTGCCATTTATATAAAATATGGGTTGACATTCTTCTACTACAACGACACTATGTTACAAGTACACGAAGTATAATTTGTATTAATAATAAATGAATGATTAATAATGCATACGTCTTAAAATGAATGATTAATACAATACTTACAGTTCAAATATCCTTCATAAAATGCTAAACAGCAAAGTTATCTGCATCAAAATAACAATTAGTATTATTATAATCTATGAAACTTTATTAGCTTTCTAATTGGGATAGATTTGCTTCATTGTAGTTTACAATACTCATAAATACAAAATCTATATTTTGTATGATTCCATACGACTATTAATTAAATATTTATCTGCCGTCAACAGATTTATTATAAGATTACAGATGTTTAAATGATGATTATATATTCTTCCTGGCACTATTGACCATAATATTAATAATGTTATTGTTAATATGTGTAGCAACAATATTCACGGTTTACTTTATTCAGAACGGGAGTAAGATATCTTACTATTTCGTTGCATCGAATGATAACAACAAACTATATAGCATTTCAATAGATTCAGAATGAGGGGATATCTAATGCATTTTTAGATTTCCACACCGGACTGATTTATCAGAGGACAGGACTTGGAACATATTCCTAAAGGGCATTGAACTCGCAAATAACGGGATTCTTGTTATCAAGGTATCGTGCATACATAGATCATTATAATTAAGGAATTCATTTGCATTATAAGCTATACCATATTTCGAGAGAAAGACACCAAAGGTTAACCTATCTTAAGATGTATTTTATCATTATTAGCTATAACATTTCTTAAAATATAGCTACCATTTCTGACTTTGAATATAGCTATCACTTAGTATCGAACATGATCGATTGCTTTCGATTCTCCATGATGCTTTGACTGTTGCGATACCAAAATGTACTCATGAATAAATATTTACTGTGATATTCACATTAGTTTGAGAAAATTCAAAAATTAAATGCATATTTGAACCTTGGTCTTCCTGTGAACACTATAGACTTATCTTATCAAAATAGCTCATCACTTAGTGAACGCGCTTCATTTTCATATATAAATGTTTACACATTGCTTCTGTCTGTACATTATCTCCAAAATATTCTTTTTAATCATATCGCAAAGATGCAACTGAAAAAATAATGTTCATATTTTTCACGAAACAGAAAAATCAATATTACAGCACATTACTCTTTATATACTGAGTTGAACTTGTTTCCTATATGCAATTATTTGAATATAATGAACATATAACACTTACTGTAAAAATATTATTATCTATACTTAAATATATGTGCTCCTGATTATGTATGTATTGTATTTACGTATTTCTCTACCATTGAATTCGTGTGCTAAATTTCCTTTTGTAAAATGACAGACATAATGGAATGTTACAGTCTATGAAACATAATGACTTGATGCGTAAGGTGTCTATAACGAAATACGTCACAATTTAAACTCAATTCATATCTACTGAAGCTTAATTACAAAACAGTAATGCAATTAATCTTACATCCATTATAGGACTGTTTTAATACTTCGCTTACACTTGAACACTTGATTTGAATCAAATCACAGATTCATATACTTTATCACAGAAGCCCAGGAAGAGGGATACCTATGAAATTCCGCTGAGATTTTGTTTCTTTTAGCTGTCTTAAACTGATACTGATAACGTCTAATGTCATTTACATTAAAGACTTAGCATTTAGTTTATAATTTGATTCGTGTGTTTATTTCTTGTTGTAAACATCGAAAGATTTATGATGGACAAAACTAAAATAGCTCATCCCGTTAGTGATACGTAGATGAAGTACTGAATTATCAGTACAGTCAAAATATCAGAAAAATATAAATTGTCTAAATAGAGGAGACAGAATGCAAGCTTTATTTTATGGAATCAGTTCCACAGTCGTTCGTGTTTCTCAATGAGCCTAATTTATGTTTGTTCTCTTGTCTCAAATTGGTGCTATATAATGTACAATAGGATTTATATTAGTTCTCCATTCATAAACCGCAACTTGTGTTAAGAAAGTAACAGTCTATACATGACATCTTGAAACAGTGGCACTCATATGGAGTTTGAAGAATTCATACGGCATATGGTCAATAAAATGCAACAATAGATTTTAATTAAGGCAGAATCAGAACTATTGGAGTTATAATTTCTATGCTACATCTGAGACCTTATGTTGAAACTAAAACAGTTGTAACGACGTAGAGATATAGTAAGCATTTAAAATACACATATATCGCTCTACTTAACATTTTATTTTATATCTTTGTTATACAATTTTATATAGTATTGGAGCTAAACTTGATGATTTGCATGCCTCCTATTTTTTCGGGAACTCATTGATATATTGATAAACAGTCAATGGCGTGGGGCAGCATAAAAACTAAAGCTGTAATTGAGACACTTGTTCAATGCTCTGTGAATACTGCTAAGGATGTAAGACAGCTGCAACAGAGACTATGAAAGAGCCAAAAAGTGATTCATCAGCCCCAATTCTGGCCATGAATTACTATGTCCGATACACAGTTGGGAAAGACATAGACGACTCTGCATGTGGCATCAAGTCTGAGAGTAGCAAAGATCAAAGAGGCGTTCGAAGATTTTGCCAGACACCCTGTGAGAAAGGTACTCGCCAGGTTCTGTAGCCTTTTTGAGGCCATGGTGGAAGCTAAGTGAGGCTACTTAAATGTTATCTAGTTCCTATTTTTCAATCTGTTGAAATACTTGTATTTCTGGATGGTATATTGTGTTTTCTTTCTCTTTTATGCAGACTGTGAAACTTAGCATGGAAACACAGTATATCAACGATTTCTTTGTGTGGTTACAGTCAGAACTATCTGATGAAAATGTGACGACTGTAAAAAGAATTTGGTGCCACTGAAACTATATTGCTCTTTTACGTAGAAATTTCGGGATAGAAAAATGAACCAATCCAAGAAGCGATAGGAGAATTGTAAGAACCAGACCAGTTGTTTTTAGTGGTATTTGTTCTGGCCCTGAGTGTTCTCATTTCAAATTTCGCTATGACTCTCTTGGGTGGGCGACTTAATACGTGGCCTTATTTTGCAGTATCACCTTGTTTCTTGTGTGCCTTTAGTGGAGTCTATTCTAATGCAAAAGCTTTTGATGTGAAAATATCTTTCTCACAACCAACAGTCTGAAAGATTCTGTAACGGATTAGGAACACTATTTTCTTTGAGACTAAAAGATAAAAGTATCACTTAATGGAATAATTTAACTGAAAACATTTCTTAGTTATGACTGGTATAATAAGAACTGATCGTGTTAGCATACCTTGAGAAGCGCACTGTATTTTATTTGCTACCAGATGTCATCAATTCTCTTTTACTGTTCTTTCCAAGACGTTTGTGATTTCAATGTAATTTCACCGTAATGCCTACGGTAAAACTATTCTCTTATATTTAAAGCTTCATTATCAGTGTTATTGTGGTCGAGAATAGCAGCAATGCATATTTTCAAGTAACATGTTCCCATGGCCATTCAGTGGAAATTTCCCATCATTTATACATACTTACAATTTCCATATATCCCCAATAGCTATACATTTGCTGTTTCTCTTGTAAAAGTGTCGAAAAAATTATATGCTACAAGTGTTCCTAGTTATAGAATTTCTATAAATCTCATTCAACATGAAATTTGTTCAACTTTCACATAGCATCAATTTTTTTCTTTTTCAAATAAGTGATTGAACTAAAAATATTAAAACGTGTTTAGTACATATTTTTCGTCAAATCTACTAAAAAGCAAACACAAAATATACATAAATTCGTGCAGATTTGCCGAAAATTTAATGCATAGACATATGAATTGAAATATGCGTTTATAAGTGCATTAATGGGTGAATATGCTCTGAACGGAGGGTAAACTAAAGAAATCGATTGAAGGTACTTTTATGACTACGAAAATCGTGACTCACTTGCTATGACTAGAAATTAATATCAAAACAGAGCTTATTACATACAGCTAAAGAAACAACAGTTATAAACATACGAGGATATCCCAAACAAAAGTTTTCAAGAAATATTTATGAGTGCTGTAAGTCAATGTATGCAAAAACAAATGCAGAGAAGGATGTAATAATATGTCAGAAGAAATTACTGAAAAAGTGTTCTGCGCGGGAACTTGTGGGTATATTGTGTTTGCGGTTTGACACCTGCGAAGGCTAAGGTATCAGAGTAGCAAGTAATAAAGAAAAGAGAGAATAATATAGCTTTACAGTAGTTGTAACGTACTGAATAGTCAGTATTTAACAGTAAGTCGAATAATCATTATTCTTTAGATGTGGTTTCGGAATTTCTTAGCTGAAGCAACACCGTTTGCTATACATTAGTTTATTATGAGAGTCACTTGTGTTTTGGAGATGACCAGCTACAGATCAGAACTAAATCACTTTTAGAAATAAAGAAGCTCAGTCGTTAGAGTACGCATTTGGAAACTTTCTATAGAGATCAGTGGTTGTTGTAAAACATAGTGTGTGAAGCGATGAAGTTCAGTTTACTTGATATGCATAATGCTTATAATGATTTTTAAAAGGCATTTCAGTGCATGGTTGTCAAGATATATATTATTGTTATTGACTCATGGAATCGATTGATGTTTAGTGTAGAGTTATAGTGTAAATTGTAAAGGATAATGCTTACGTTTCGAAAGTTTGATGTAACGAAAGTCAGTATTATAAGAATAGAAATATAGTCACGACTAAAAGATACGGACAGAAAATTATCAATTTACCGAAGGAAAACGCCATTAGTATCGGAGTGATAATCACCGTATTACAGTGCCAAGACGTTCCATCCATGGGATAAGAAACGGGTGACAGGTATAGAACTTCATTAGAGTATTCTATTTCCAAAGTTGGCTGGAGGGTTTTTCTAAATTTAAGTGCAATAAGCTTCATTTAAAGAAAGTTTTCATTGCGTTGAGGTAACTGATACATGACTAAGAACAGACAAGTTTAGCAAAACTCGCTTCTAAGTAAACATAGAATGGCGATGAAAGATAAATTTCTTTACCCATGCGCAGGATCCGGGTTTAACCCCACTGCAGTGCAATCTTGGGCAAGTGTCTTCTATTAGAGCTTTGCGCCGTCTAAAGCCTTGAACGGATCTGGTAGACAGAACTTGAAAGAAGTCCGTTGTATATATGTATGCATGTGCATATGTGTGTGTGTGTGTCAGTCTGAATGTCCGTCTTTGTCCCGCACCATCGCTTGACAACCGGTGCTGATATGCTTACGTCACCGTAAATTAACGGTTCAACAAAAGACACCGACAGAATAACTATCAGGCTGTTAAAAAACAAGTACTAAGAACTGGGATCGATTCATTCGACTAAGAATATTTCCAATGCGGTGCCCCAGCATGGCTGCCGTCTAATGAGTGAAACAAGTAAAAACATTGCCTCCATGCCGTTCGAAATTGATAATGGGAATGTAATATACGCAGAGAATTTGTCTTATTTTTGAAAGTTAGACACTGAAGCATATGACACTATGATTGTTCCAAATATTTACCTAGAAAGGTCTATCCTCAATGTTCTCCGAGGCAAAGTTCTGTTGTTAAAGCAAATAAAACTTAGGAAGACTATGTTGTTTTATGATCACATCATCAGTAACATCGTTGGTTTAGAAGACTCAGTAGCCTCTCAACACTGTACTAGATATTTACATATCCGAGTGACTCACCTGATTCGAGTCATAAATTGTTTCGACGTGGCTATAAAATCCTGCCGATACTAAAGAGTAACTTCTTGCTATGGGTGAAATACATGCTTATATGGCTCTGTGAGTACATAGGACAGATAAAGTAGTTGAGGTTAATAATTATATAATATGATTGGAAGAAAAATATAGCAAGTTAAAGAAAAAGTTTTTAGGGATGTAAAGGGAGAAAGGAAGAGATTGATCTCATCGAAATACGTGTATATTCACAGGTTTCTGATTGGGCGAAAATGTAAGAAATTAGATAAAATATTTAGTCTTTATTTTGGAATTTCGGCTGCATTAAAGAACCGTGCTCGTGTTTGGTTTTTATCATATGGCATACAGCATTATTATCAAATAATGTTTATTAAAAACTATACTTCAAATTTAACTGTGCCTCCCATGTTGAACATTATTTCAAGCACACTTAATATCCAAATTTATATGGAGAAGAATAAATATATACATATATATATATATATATATATATATATATATATATATATATATATGCACAAATATTCAATCATATTCCAAAGATTATTCAATATTTACAATGTTAGAAACGAGACTGCTTCACCTGTTTTTATGACTGCATGTTAATGCATTTCGCTGTCATACATTCGCGTATTGTCTGAACTTACAAAAATATAAGATTAATCCTGCTAATTGATTTCATTTCATTGCATACAGATGTCAAAACAAGAGTAGAATTTTTTTTTATTTAGCTATGAAAACGGAGTTCACGGCTAGAAAAGTTTTAGTGCAACGCATGATAATAGATCTGGAATATGAATAACCATTTCTCTTTTTCTAAAATCTAAATATATTTTTTTTTCTCATTTAGAAAACATAAAATCTGGATAGATCGAAGCAATCAGCTGTTGATACTTCAACCAGTACGAGGTCCCTTTTTATACTGGATTTTGTTATTGTGAGAGCAGATTCTGGAAAGTGGTTCGGTCTTGTAGAAAACCAGTCTAGTCAATCAGATGCTATTTTAGGGATATATAAAGGAAAGCGTGTGAAATATAAATATTTTCCAACAAACAAAATAATGAAAGGCTTTTGAAGGAACTCATGCTCTTTTCGTTCATTCTAAATCTTTTAAAACTCCTCCTAGTTAACTTTGTTATGGGTTATATTTCTGAATTACATATATTTGTGCACTTTTTAAAATTTCAATATACAATAAATAATAGATTATTTTTAATATTTGCTAGTCTACGTAATACAACGTCACTTCTATCTTGTCTATATTGTTTCTTGTGGAAATTTGTAATTTACTTAAATATAACATTAGGCAGTTGGATGTAATGAATTTATTGGTAAATCGGTGTCGATATGAAAATGTATATATAATAAATTTCAAGCACATAGAGGACACCTAAATTTGCGCTGAGAGGATTGACGTCAATACCTGGATATTGAAACACATCTACTAGGGCCTCTTCTAATTGTAAGTAGAATACTACTAGTTCTTGCATCTGTAATTAGGGGACAAATTCTACTTAAGCTCTTCAGTGCAATGATAATTACTCTTTCGAAGACAATTACCAACAATGCGCTCATGCTATTTCCTGAAAGCCGTTGCAGCACAGTTCAATAGGGGAAAATGAATATGAATTAATCCATTTATGATAAATTCGTGCTTTAATGTTAATGGCCGTAACGTAAGCTATACTGAAGTAGCTGTTGTATTACCATTATGCAACTTATTCTTCGAATCTAAGATGCCAATGGATATATAGAAAATATTTCCTTGAAAGATTTTGTGAATACATGTGAAATAATATTTAAATAAATATTATCTTATACGAAGCACTTAAAAACATACACTTGAATATATATGACTGCAAATCACAGCCATAAATAATGCAGTACTTATTGATAGAAATGATAAGTACCGTTGGCGAATGTATTAAGAGAAATGTACATGCTATAAACTCCGTAAAGTTTATTAACTGAAAACATTTGCTAGTTGAAATCTAATTAGAGGCATTACTTCTAAAAATACCCGCTAAAATAAAATATAAGCATTTGCTTTCATATACTGTCCTGCGCTTCTAGTAAATATCCATTTGTCATTTTAGGGATAAGAACTAATATTATGATACAGTATTTAATGATATTAGGAATCTAAACAGAACGTCTATAACGTGAACAATAGAGAGAGAAAAAGAGAGACAGACAGACGGAGAAAGACAGAGAGAGACCATTTCAGAATATTAGTTTTGCTATGATGAATAATGGAAGCGATGACATTCTAAATAGAATGTTATTATGGAGAGAAGATAGTATAGTATTGATGAATAAAAGAAATTACTTTTACGATTAGATGTATTTGGGAAAATGCCATACTGTATACTGAGGCAATATTCGCATCTCACCAAGGCTTGTATTAAATTCTGTGCTTCTATACGCGCCGTATACGTAGGTAGGGGATGCTTCAATATATGAAATTTTCTACGTCTTTTAATGGGCTGCTAAAAAACAATTCTGTTTATGATGTCACATTCCACTACATTGTGAGGTGCTTCGTTCTAAACGTCGTAAATGCTTAGTAAAGTAACCTTCTTCAGCACCAATATTTATAAAATAAATCATCTTCAATAAATAATTGCCAAACCTTAGGTGAGTTTTGTATCAGAGAGTTGTGTACCTACATACGATCAGTGTCCTGCAAAATTTCAAATAAATTCCAACTCATTTATGTAATTCTTACAGGTTGGAAAGAAGGAAAACGCAAGGTATTCCTTCATATATAAATAAGGGGGTGATAACGACTGAAAAAAACTCTTCGATGATAACTTTTCCGATAGCACAAAGCAGACACTAAATAACAAGAACAGCAACATCATCACTGAAACAAACTCCAACATTTCAAGACAAAAAGTTAATTTTCTATATGCGCATCTTTATATATGTATATATATATATATATATATATATATATATATATATATATATATATATATATTATATATATATATATATATATATATGTATATTGGCAGGGCTGATATTAAAATTAATATTAATTTATCTCCCTCAATTTATATATATATATATATAAAACTGTAGTTGTGTGAGTATCTGTCCCCTTCGATTTAGATTCCTAACTACTCCCACATTTTGCAGTGCAGTTTAACCAAATTCGGGTATCTTATAGTCGTGATTCATATCGAGCCCGTCTGAGTATTAGCGCGCGTCTACGATGAGTCTACGATTTAAAAAATAATTTAACATCATTTTTATTCCATTTTAATGCATAATTTTTCGTGTGTCGATGGCGGCGGAGTTGGCGTCCATGGTCACACCTGTACCTGTTTGCTTCTCCCCCTTCTTCCCTCCCTCGTGAAGCTGTGGGGAAGGGAGTGTAAAGAAATCAACGTCGTAAAGCGTTGTCAAGGAGACCAGCGTTCTTTTAGAACAACGACTTCATGGCTTGAAGACACCAAAACAGAAATGGCTAAGAAAACCCGAATTGGCATCTATAAAGGAAGTAACTCTCCAAAAATGCTTATATAGTTATTTCCCTTACAAACCCGAGCAACGCCGGGCGATACTGCTAGTACATATATGAAAAGAGAAAGAGAGCGGGAAGCGAGAGCGGGGGGGGTGAGAGTTTTACAGGGTGAGAAACATGTTTGTACATGGGTAAGACCGAAATACGATTGTGTAAATGCATGTATAGATTTACTTATACGCGTAATCGCACACACACACACATGTTGAACAATTAAATTCACAAAAACCATTTCCATATTAAGGTATTTTATATATGGATAAGGTCTGATTCTATCCATAGTTATATGTAAAATCACTTAAACCATGATTAATTTTAAGGCACACTATGTCGCTGCTGTTTCAGGCTGGCTTCTCAAGACTTTTTTCTCATTTTATGTTTATCTTGTGGCTGGGGATTAGACGTTGAAACACAAATGTAGTTTAATAGATTATTTTGTGGCATAAAAAAGGAAAATTACGCATTGTTTGAATTGCTGAGTAGAAATAAAGCGTTAATATAATTAGATAAATTGATATTAACTTGAAACAGCTTTTTCAATAGATGTGCATGCGATGATACGTGGGGAGAAAAAAGAAATAAAATAAGCAGGTGAAGAAACAGACTAAGGGGGAGAAGAGAAAGTGAAAGGATAAGTGATGGCGTAAAAAGAAGGAAATCGTGATGGAGGAAACAAGACGAAGTTCGGAAAACAAGTTTTTATTTTGGTAGATATCAGTTACTTGTCGTGTTCCGGTTAGGGTTATACTTCATGTTTGCTTCAGATACCAGAAAAGAAAAGAAACGTGATAAATATGTTACGTATGACACCATACAAAAAAATCACAAGCACACCGGATGTGATATGGCTGACCATGAAAGTAAAACATTGCAATACTATTTGTGTATACAAACACTTGTATGACAAATGGTAGTGCGCAACAACGTATATTAATTGAAAGGTTTTCGAAATTATGGTGATATACATGAAAAAAGTAGTTTCACGGGATTATGGCTGACATAAACCATGCGTAAGTATCTTTCTCTAAGTTTGCGTATATTAAGGTAGAAAAACGTAGAGTTCAGTGCACACACAAGGTAACATGAAACTCGTTGGTTATGGTTGAAAAAAAGATAAGAGGGCCTTGTAAATCCTTTGGCATTTACGGTTGGGTCTGTGTCATTTAATTACTGCAATCGTTTGGGAACGTAAGAGAAAAAACATCTTCAGCTACGTTATCAAATGTTTTCTTGTAGAAAAATAAGTGTGCTGTGTATAGATGTCACTCAGATATGTAAGGAAGTTAAATTTGAGAAAGGAGTCTTGGAAGTTAATCGAATGATAGAACAACGGGGAAGAAGAAGGTAATAATTAATATGCACAACAGATAATCTTTGACTAGACGGAGAAAAGAGACGACGATGTTCGGAAAAACAACACTTGTAATCTTGATAGATGTTATCTACCTCGTATTATAGCTGTAAATTGGTTATATTTGTTGTAAGTAATTAAGGATTAGTTTCATAGATTATAATGTAGAATCATTTATAAATGTATGCAAATGGAGTCACGTTCATATGTTCCTCAGATGGTGGGCAAGTACTCTACTTCACACTGAAAGCGTCCAGCCATGACAAAACACTTATGTTCGTACAAAACAACGAATATTAGTATTCGATACCCACACACCTGCGCCAACAACACACACATACACGCACACACACACATATATGCATTGCAACCCGAATATCGGTCAACAAACTATTATTTAGATTAAACAAAGATTAATAGAACCTAACACTAGGGAAGCCAAAGTATAAAGAAAAATTAGGATTCAACAAGGGAAACCAAAGTGTGGTAGATACAAATAGTAAGATAACCTATCCAGACCCTAGTTTTAACACATAAAAATAACCGTTAAAATCCACCAAGCCACCATTGGAGGATGAGGAAACAAGTTAAAGATAGGAAGAATGAAAGCATAGTGAATAACCAAAGATTGCTAAGCTCTGAAAAGATTAGTAGGTATTCGAGCGAATATGTATCCCATACGAAAAATTGAATAGCCAAACTAAGAGAGGTAGCATTTGTACGCTGCACAGGAATAATGAAGTAAACCACCATAGAAACACACGCACATACACTGAACACAACTTGCCTTTTCAAATAGCTGCAACATGGTGCAGTTAATAGCAGCTCATAATGCAGATGAATGAAACAGCTTCCGAATTTGAATAATGCGGAAGAAATATATGGTAAAAGTAGTGATGTAGACGTTGAGACCCTAGTTGAAAATACTGGGGTAAGAAAGAATGCTAATATAAAAACCAACAGGAAAAGGGTAACAACCCTAACAAATACCTTCACAGGCATGGATATGTAATGTCGAATAGCTAGAAAGAGCAGCACCGAGACAAGCATCAGTAGGGAAGTTGGAGAAAATGCAAGACTTGGGGATACTGAATAGGACAGGTCTCTGTGGAAGAAAACGACGGAATAAATGATAGATATAGACAAATTTATGCAACTTCTCTAGAAATAAAATGTGTTCATTAGACACATGTAAAACTAGGAACCTAGTCTAAAGATGTAAAGTGACCTCGGAGAGTAGGGAATATTTTATATAGGTCCAAGCTCCCCTTTTTGAAAAAAAGAGAGACTGGTCAATCATTTAAATTATTTAGAGATACGAGGAAAATACTGACTAACTAAGCTACTTTGGTCAATTAAAGACACCAACAGTAGCTAGCCCATCGATTGGGAACTAATTAGTACTGATAAACCTTAAAGCATAGGGAGAAATAGATGCAACATAATGTAGCACTTGTGATTAGGACGAATGTTAATGTTATTTCGCCCCAGGATACATCGTTTCCAGCTGGCTATCGATGTGCTATCTGCGTTCTAATATTTTCGAGCAAGGGAGGTTAGTGTCCCCACTCAGCTCTAAAGCAATATCTCTATACCACTGATTTCTGGGTAATTTCCCTTCACCAGCACAGAATAACTGCTCCGCTAGAGATGATGACACTAGATTCTTGTTAGAAATATATACTTTTTAAAGTGACACTCAATTACTGATCTCATAAATAGAAAATATATTATTTGTAAATCTCTGAACGAGAAAGATTCAGTAACAATTAACTTGAGTAAAGATTATTTGCCAACATAATGTGGCAACCCTGTATACGACGATGTTATTTAGCCCCAGGAATCATCGCCTTCAGCTGGCTAACATCGCACTATGTGCGTCCTTATATTTTCGAACTAGGGAATTTAGTGTCCCCACACTGCTCTAAAGCAATATCTGTGTACCAATGTTTTCTGGGTAATCTCCCTTTATTAGCACAGAATAAGTGCTCGGCTAGAGATTGCGAAACTAGATTCTTGTACTTTAAATGTTACTGAATGTTTCTCGTTCAGAGATTTAGAAATAACTAGCAGGAGTACTTGGCGTTGTCAAGTATTAAATATTCGGCAATGCAAATCACACCACGGACTCGCAAATCACACCTTAGGATTAATGGCGCACGTGTGTGTTCAAGTGCGGAAAAGGGGAAAGGCGTGCAGTGGGCGTGTTCACTGAAAAGGGGGAGGTGTGGATATTATGTTTTGTGTGTTACTTAAAATGAAAAATTGAGAGAAAAGTGGCAGGGGCGCCGTCGAGGGTGTAAGCTTCACACAATTCACACGACGAGCATTATGGAACTTAAAAAGGGTGAAGACATTTAGTGGGTGTATATATCATGCGTATGCTAAAAAGTATTAAAAAGGGAAAAGGGACACGTGCTGTGTCGTGGTTAAAAGTTTGGTATGAAGGTGGAAGTGGCAGTTTTTAGTTGAACAACCAAATGCCGGAGGATGTGCTCGAAGTTTGGTTAATGGTGGTGGAGGGAAATGTTTACAAATCGCACAATGTCTTGCCATCACAGGCATTTTATCCTATTAGGAAGGTGTTGAAAGGATATTGTCTAAATATGGAGAGATTTGTGTAAACGGTACCATTAGTCATTTTCACAAGCGAAGGGGTGAGAGTGGAAGGTTGACCTAGGCCTAGCGAAAAGGTGATATTTCACAGTATTTCGTAGATCTGTCAAAAGTAAAATACAGAATATTAACCAAAAATAGATTTAAACTATTGTTGAGTTGTCTGTACAGGTCATATGAGATTTGGACGAATTCGGTCAAAAATGAAGGATTTAAAGGCAAAAACCTGTTTCAGTGCATATCGGAGTCCCCTGACGTTATCCTTAGGATGAGTAAATAGTGTGTAAAGTTTGAACGCAATCCATCAAAGCATTGAGAACTTTTTGAAGATTGAAAGGGCGAAAAAGTGTATAATATTGCATTTTTCACTATTTGTTGCGGTTTTTTGTCACACAGGGATGCTTTTGCACAAAGACCAGATACTTGATAGAACCGCCGTCACAAGGCGGTATTTTAACCGCAAAAACTAAGGCAATCGGTCTTTCAAGTAAAAAGTTCTCTACAGCCTCGGGCCGACAAAATCGTTGTGAGTGGATTTCGTAGAGGGAAACTGAAAGAAGCCCGTTGTATATATGTATATATATGTGTGTGTATGTTTGTGTGTGTGTGTGTGTTTGTGTGTTTGTGTGTATCTTTGCGTGTCTGAGTTTGACACCCCAACATCACTTGACAACCAATGCTGGTGTGTTTACGTCACCGTAACTTAGCGGTTCGGCAAAAAAGAGACCAATAGAATAAGTACTAGATTTACAAAGAATGAATCCCGGGGTCGATTTGCTCGACTAAAACACGCTGCTCCAGCATAGCCACAGTCAAATGACTGAAACA
The DNA here is from genome assembly GCF_006345805.1 of Octopus sinensis. NCBI lineage: Eukaryota > Metazoa > Mollusca > Cephalopoda > Octopoda > Octopodidae > Octopus > Octopus sinensis. The sequence goes on along the minus strand of NC_042997.1, from coordinate 749,007 downwards.
AGTAAAAGAGAGTAAAGGGAATATATATATATCTATGTATTTTATATATTATATTGTGTGGAATTTGATTTAGTATTTCTAAATTGAATTCTTTTTCCTTGTAAGTTTGGATCTTGTTCCCTCAAATAATAATTATCTCTCTCTTCCCCCCCCTCTCTCTCTCTCTCTCTCTCTCTCTATATATATATATATATATATATATATATATATATATATAATCCAGAAATTGTACTAAATGTATAAATGGATGATGATGAGTAAAGCACGGCACAGTTTCGATTATCTATTGTTATCCGTAGATTTACCCAATAACATATATCACGCTTGGCATCTCTTATTCTATTAATAATATATATATATATATATATTATAGTGCATAGCGTCATTGCGAGTACTGAGACATATACCATAGATAACACTACAGTCATTTGAATGCCTTAAGCATACAGACTGATATATCAAATCGTATTCTGTTAAGCAAGCACAAATATCATTTGCAATCCGCTTAGTTTCATAATCATATAAGATGAATGCGTGTATTATTTCTGGATATTCTATTTGAAGAACTAATCACATAGATCTCGATTGTATATGAACAAATGTGCGTAATGAGTGCGGTAATAGCTGACAATTTTCCAGTATATAAAATACTTACATAGAAACTCATACACACGCTCACATACGCACTTACACATATATATGTGTGTGTGCCTGAGTTTTGTTCCGTGTACATATATGCATATTCTTGTGGGTTTATATATATATATATATATAATGTGCGTAATGAGTGCGGTAATGAGTGCGGTAATATATATATATATATATATATATATATATGTATAAGGGTGAAAGGAACACACGAGTTGATATATATGAAAAAACAAGTCAAAAATAGAAAATGCTAAAATAATTTTATAGTGAACATTTCAGTACCGGTTTCGGTCATTTTGAGACCTTTTCAACTGTAACGATTAAATAATTAAATTTAGAAAAATTAGAAGAAAAGTTTTTTTAAAAGAATATTTCTATAGTAGTGTTCAGATTTAAGTGGAATTCTGCCTTTCTCTGACTCCCTTGTTTGCACTTGTGTGTCGGAGGTCGTTGTGAGTTCTTGGAAGGGTAGTAGAGGAAGAAGGCTGGTGGGGAAAGGGGGATGGGAGAATCTGGGAGTGCCTTGATGGTCGTATTTTGAATGGTCAGTGGCGGCTGGCAGTCTCAGTTCAATTCAGGAGAATATTTATATTGACAGGCTTGTTTATAGAATTAGCGTAGGTTTATAGAATTAGCGTAGGTGTTATACTAAAAAACATTAGTGACAAAGTTAAGGGGTAGGGGGTGGAGAAGTAGAAGAAGAAGAAGAAGGAGAAGGAGAAGGAGAAGGAGAAGGAGAAGATGACGATGATGGTGGTGGTGGTGATGATTATGACGACGATGATGATGATAATGATGATGATGAAGAAGAAGGAGGAGAAGGAGAAGATGGTGGTGATGATGGTGGTGATGATGATGACGACGATGATGATGATAATGATGATGATGAAGAAGAAGAGGAAGAAGAAGAAGAAGAAAAAAACAGAGAAGGGGAATATGAATGGGTGTAAGTATAGCTATGAAGGGGCTGATTAGTAATGGATTCTATGGAGTGTAATATTTGTGTGTATATATATTTTTTTCTTTTATTCTAAAGTTGAGGTATATTAATTGTTTGTCGTAGACCCGTTTAGAAGTGGCTTGTATTTTGTAATAAAGAGATTTTCTTTACTTATTCGTTGTCTCGAGGTTGTATCGTCCCTAAATTGGTAGAGGGGGAAAATTCTGAAGTTTGGTGTTTTTTTGTTGGCGCAAGTATCTATGTGTTGGCTAAAAGCTATTTTTCTGTTTTGGGGAATTTTTATCTGGGATCTGTGCAGGGCCATTCGTTTACGCAAACCATTTTTTGTTTGGCCTAGATAAAACAATAACAATCAAAGAGGCCGATAAAGGGAGTGCTGTTGTCTTAATGGACACGACATTTTACATAACTTTGGTAATTTCTATGCTGGAAGACACAACATACTATGAAAAGGCACAAAACTACAGTCAACAAAAAATAATGAGGGAACTAAAATCTATATTAAACCCATACAAAGCAGGGCTCACCGACAAAGAATATGATTATATGACCAATTTCACAAGTAAAACTAGCCAATTCTACGGTATACCTAAGATCCACAAAAGTGAAAAAATAAGCAACGCATGCAAGATAGCTACAGACAAAATAATTAAAGTCCCTAATCCTAATGACCTCAAATTGAGACCCATAATAGCAGGTCCCGCATGCGAAACCCACCGCCTCAGTAACTTTTTAGACACCCTGTTAAAGCCACTCCTCAAACATGTCAAAAGCTATATAAGGGACGACTTAGATATGCTCAATCACCTACCGAATACTATAAACAAAAACGCCATACTGGTATCCTTCGATGTAGTCAACCTCTACTCTAATATCCCCCACAACCTAGGACTAGAGGCAATCCAATTCTGGCTAGAGAATCACGCCAACGAACTACCACACCGCATCAAAAAAGAATTTGTGATAGAAGGGGTCAAATTCATCCTGGAAAATAACTTCTTCGCCTTCAATGACAACTTCTACCGACAAAAATCGGGGACTGCGATGGGTACACGAATGGCCCCCTCCTTTGCCAACCTAGTCATAGGATACCTAGAGATCAGTCTGTATCGTAAGGTTCTAGAAAGATATGGCAGCCCTTTCTCCATCTACATAGAAAACAACTGGAGAGATATCTATATGACTGTTTCATCCTTTGGCATAAAAATATAGAAAAACTCATAGAATTCCAGAAAATTTTAAACGGACTGGACGTAAACATCCAATTCACGATGGAATATAGCCAACAACAACTCCCCTTCCTCGATATCCTCATTAAGAAAGCTAATAATATAATAGAAACAGACATATACTATAAGCCTACATACTCTAAGCAATATCTTCCATTCAATTCATGCCACCCCAGACACACCAGGATGAATATCCCCTTCAATCTAGCAAAAAGGATATGCACTATAGTCTCTAACGCAAACACCAGAGACACACGACTACAAGAACTAAAAGATACCCTAATCACCAGGAACTATCCACCTTCACCTTCACAAGTGCATTCAACGTGCCCTTCAACTTAACATCAAGGAACTGAGACATCCCAAATCAAAGAAAAACTTACAACCAAAAGCCTTACCATACATCTCCACACACAACCCTCTCAATAACGAAGCCTTCGACACCATCCTCCACAACATACCCCTCCTAAAAAAAGACCACAGAATGAACACAATCCTCCAAACACACACGATCATAAAAAGCAAAAGACAGCCTAGATCCATGAAAAGTCTCCTTACACAAGCCCGAATTCACTCCTCAACACAGAAGCCGACAGTAAAAAAATGTGGAAGACCCAATTGCGGGATATGCGACTATCTAATTGAGGGATCAGAGTTCTCCTTCAAGCAGGGACAACGGTTTACAGTGAAAAGCAACTTCACATGTGCTTCGGAGAACCTAATATACTCACTAACCTGCTCCGGGTGTCAAGAGCAGTACATAGGCCAAACAAAAATGGTTTGCGTAAACGAATGGCCCTGCACAGATCCCAGATAAAAATTCCCCAAAACAGAAAAATAGCTTTTAGCCAACACATAGATACTTGCGCCAACAAAAAACACCAAACTTCAGAATTTTCCCCCTCTACCAATTTAGGGACGATACAACCTCGAGACAACGAATAAGTAAAGAAAATCTCTTTATTACAAAATACAAGCCACTTCTAAACGGGTCTACGACAAACAATTAATATACCTCAACTTTAGAATAAAAGAAAAAAATATATATACACACAAATATTACACTCCATAGAATCCATTACTAATCAGCCCCTTCATAGCTATACTTACACCCATTCATATTCCCCCTTCTCTGTTTTTTCTTCTTCTTCTTCTTCTTCTTCTTCTTCATCATCATCATCATTATCATCATCATCGTCGTCATCATCATCACCACCATCATCACCACCATCTTCTCCTTCTCCTCCTTCTTCTTCATCATCATCATTATCATCATCATCGTCGTCATAATCATCACCACCACCACCATCATCGTTATCTTCTCCTTCTCCTTCTCCTTCTCCTTCTCCTTCTTCTTCTTCTACTTCTCCACCCCCTACCCCTTAACTTTGTCACTAATGTTTTTTAGTATAATACCTACGCTAATTCTATAAACCTACGCTAATTCTATAAACAAGCCTGTCAATATAAATATTCTCCTGAATTGGACTGAGACTGCCAGCCGCCACTGACCATTCAAAATACGACCATCAGGGCACTCCCAGATTCTCCCTTCCCCCTTTCCCCACCAGCCTTCTTCCTCTACTACCCTTCCAAGAACTCACAACGACCTCCGACACACAAGTGCAAACAAGGCAGTCAGAGAAAGGCAGAATGCCACTTAAATCTGAACACTACTATAGAAATATTCTTTTAAAAAAACTTTTCTTCTAATTTTTCTAAATTTAATTATTTAATCGTTACAGTTGAAAAGGTCTCAAAATGACCGAAACCGGTACTGAAATGTTCACTATAAAATTATTTTAGCATTTTCTATTTTTGACTTGTTTTTTCATATATATCACTCGTGTGTTCCTTTTCACCCTTATACATATCATTAACCCATACGAGATACAGAAAATGCCGACAAAAACAGACACAATCACCTCCATAAACGAAGAAATACTGAAAGAACTCAAGAAAATCAACACAAATTTGTCAACTTTTTGAACAAATTCGACTCGACACTTCAACCCAATCGAGAGAACATGAAGAAACAGATACGAAAAATACAACCTCCGAAATTGTCGAAAACCTTGGAAACTTATGCGAAACATTAGAACATTTTTCTCTAACAACGCTAACCAAGGACCTCCAAACGCGTCAATATATGGGATCAATACTCTAACAACATACCAAATGAACACCACATAATACCACAATGGAACAAATCACTCAGAGATAGAAATTCGCCTTTTGGAAGATGATCCAAAACAACAACAAAGCGATATATACGAAAAATGGCTCAACCGGACCCCGTTAATCCTCCCACGTAAATTCCAGTTCAAAGCTATTACAGAAGAACCTGAAACTCAAAGACACCTCAGGGAGAGAATGGCACTGGAAAAAATGAAAATGGAAATAGAACTTCTTAAATTGAGGGCCCAACGAATGAGGATAAAATAAAATCCACCGATGAAGATATCAACGAAGAAATTCGCAAAATGACCCAAGGCCCAGATCAAGAGAAGTTCTCCAAACTATGGAAAGAGGACTGTGAAAAAGAAGAACTAAAATCTCTCCAACGCTGGGAGAAAAGCGCCACTTGGTTCTCAGACTATGAAGCCGTCTTTCAACAGAGCACGCCTCCAACACCCTTTCCAGAAAATAGAAAACCAAAACAACCCCAAACACCGATACACACCTGTCTAAAAATCGGAACCTTCACTACTATCAAAAAAAGAATACAGGACCTAACCCTAACTCTGTAAGCAGCCAGCGATACAATATCATTTCCATAACTGAGTTAACTGGAGCGGCGTGAAATATAGTGTGTGGCTTAAGAACACAACGCGCAGCCCGGTTCGGAGATCGAACTCACAACCTCACGATCGTAATCTCAACGCTCTAATCACTGGGCCATGTACCTTCACACATATATAGTGAAATTGAACATCTTGTCTTATATGTGCCTACATCAATATATATATATGTACGTATATACATACACATATATATACATAAATATATATATATATATATATATATATATATATATTATATATATATATATACACACACATATATTTAATCATATCAAAAGGAAATGGAATTTAATTAAAATTAAAAACATTCAGTCAAAATTTACATTTCCAGTGGTATTTTATCCCAATTTTTTTTGTGGCCATAGAACTTAGCTGTTCTTTCTAATGCGTAGAATCCCTATAGGTGGGTTCTCTATATGTTTAAATGTACACTATATCGTATACACAAATATATGTATTTACACACATACACACACACACACGGTTGCATCCTTTACCTTATTTCCGACCACCGGCCGAGTATACATGTGGAGACAGCCGAAAAAAGCATTTGACATATACATGTATTATCTTTATATATATACATATATTATCTTTATTTGGTGCATTTGGTCATTTGGTGCATTATCATTGTGTTGCCATCCGGATACTGTTCTGCAAACATGGGATGAAATTGATCAGATAAAATGCTTAAATGGTCTTGACTATTAATTCCATAATGGGAAACCATTCGGCAAGCGGATTTCCAAGATATAAACCCCAGACAATCACGGATCCTACTTCATGTTTAACAGCTGGAAGAAGGCAATCTGGGTCAAATGCTTCTTTCGGCTGTCTCCACATGTATACTCAGCCGGTGGTCGGAAATAAGGTAAAGGATGCAACCGTTGTTTTTGAAAGAAGTGGTTTCTTGATTGCAGCCTTCCCGTGAAATCCGGCTTTGTGCAGCTCCCAGCTAACGGTTTTTGTGGAAAGTGAGTTCTCAACGTGGTAATTAAGCTCTGCAGTAATTTTGAGAGCTACACTTTTCTGATCCTTTCTAACAATGCGCGTAAGTGTACGACGGTCCGTATCTGAATTTTGGGTTTTCCTCCAGAACTTTCTTTCAACTTTTCGGTTTTCTCTTTGTCTCAAAGGCTGTCATAAGAGTACTTCTTGATACACCTAACATTTCGTCTGTTTTCATTACGCTAGAGCCACCCATACAAGTACCAGCGATTTGATGTCTTTGAAAGTCCGATAGGCCTGTTATTTACATGAATTCTATATTGCCCTTTTCTGATGATATCTGAAAAGAAACGGCAATTTTAGCAAAACATATTAAGCGACACTTATAATAAATCAAAAAACCAAAATAAACAAGCTTTTAACAGTTTTATAGATATTTCAAAATTATGATGCTAGGAAGCTCGGTGTTTTCATTATTTTGTCCTATCCTGTACACACACATATATATATATATATATATATATATATATATAATATATATATATATATATATATATATATATATTATGCATATATATATATACATGTGTATATAAACATATATATGTATATATATATATATATATATATATATATATATATATATATATACACATTTATATATATATGTATATATGAAGTGAAGTTCCAGGTAGGGAAGGTAATCAGGGATTTCTTCCTGTATAAGGGAGATAATCGCTTTATATTTTTTTCAATGAGATGAGCTTCCTTGTTTAAACACGTTAGAAATTGTTAGGTTTAGGCTTATATATTTCAATGAAGAATGTTTCCTTGTTTGATCAAATTTGTGTTGGTGTTCCAATAGCACATTGATAGAATGGAAAGATTAAAAATTGTGGTAGTAGTTGCTTTGCGCATTTCTCAATATGTTCACTAAAGGGTATCATTCTGTATTCTGGGAATGCATTCTGTTGTCGATGCAGAATGCATCTTCGTCTGACCGATAGTCACGTGGACCCTATGTAGTTTTGGTGGCAACCCGGCATCTTATGACATAAATTAGGTTTTCTGAAGCACAAGTAAAATTAGATTTGATCTTGAATTTTTGTCCCTCTTTGAAGAGGAATTCTGATCCTTCTAGAAGGTTTGGGCATGTTGCGCATTTAGTCTACCAAATGTTTTTTACTTTTGCATCCGTTATTTGAGAAAACAATTTTGCCTTTGCGAGGATCTTTTTTAGTGATTTAGGTTGTTTGTAGGTTTTAATGATTTTATGTATGTGTAAAATTTCCTTTAATTTGGGGTCCTTAAGTAGCATTGGTTAATTTTGGGTGATGATGGTGAAGGCTTCTTTGTTTCTGGGGTTGTATGAGGATATGAACGGCAGTATTTTCGGGGAAGGTGTGTTGCTGTGTTGAACTTTTCTTAAGGTTTCTATGTCGATTTCTGTTGCCCGTCTGATTCCATGAGTTGAACTCTATGAGTTGAACTGGACAGTGTCTGTCAATTAGGGTGTTTTGGGGTTTTTGTAGCCTAAAGTTTCTGGTATTTTGTCCTGACACTATTGAGCATATCCTTCTTGCAAGTTTGAAGGTGATATTTGTTTTGGTGTGTCTTGGGTGGCATGAATCAAAAAGTGGGTATTGTCTGGTGCCTGTGGTTTTGTGAAATATGTCTGTTTCTAGTTTTAGGTTATTTTTTTTAATTAGTATATCTAAGAATGTAAGCTCCTTTTGGTTGTACTCCATTGTGAACTGTTTGGATTGACGCTGTTAAATAGGTTTTTTGATTTTAGGAGTTTATCTGTTTTCATTCCAGAGTATAAAACAGTCGTTTAGGAATCTTTTCCAATTCTCCTTTATGTATTGGGAAAGGGGGTTTCCAAAGGTCAATAAAGATTCTTGGTATGCTATTACCTCCAGGTAGCCCATTGTTAGGTTCGTAATGACTGGTGCTGCCCTTGTACCCATAGCAATTCCGGATTTTTGACGGTAACACATTTCGTCAAACATGAAGCGGTTATTTTCTAGGATGAATTCAACCGATTTAGTAATGAATTCTTTACTGATCTTTTTTGGTATTTCTTCCTGAAATTGGTTCAGCCAGAACTGAATTACATCTAGTCCATAATCATGAGGTATACTGGTATATAAATTAACTATATCAAATAAAACCATGATTGTTTCTTCCTTGACTTTTTTTGGAAGGGGATTTAACATATCCAAGTCATCTCTGATATGGCTATCGATGTGTTTAAGGAAGGGTTTGAGCAGGATGTCCATAAATAGATTCAGTCTGTGTGTTTCACAGTCTGGGCCAGCTACAATGGATCGTAGTTTTAGGTCCGCCGGGTTTGATGTATGTATTTATGTCTTTGGTGATTTTTTAATGGTTTCATTTATAATCTGGCTTTTGTGTATTTTGGGCAAACCATAGAAGTGGCTAGGTTTGCATTTAAAGTTTGTTAGAAAGTCAATCTCTTTGGTTGTCAGTTCCTTTCAATGGGTTTTAATTAGTGAGGACAGAGTTTTCATTATTTTTTGCGGGGTATAGTTGGTGATTTTTTCATAATGCTGATTGTCATCAAGCATGGATATTACTAGATTTCTATAGTATAATGTGTCCATTATTACAACTGCACTTCCTTTCTCTGCTTTCTTAATGGTTATATCTTCATCATTTTGAAGTTCTATAAGTTCCTTCCATTGTGCAGTGCTAAAATTTGAGTTAACTGTCTGTTTATGTATAGTATGGTAGGGAAAGTTCTCAATGTGGTTGCAGAACTCGTCAAGATCTTTATTTCTTCCTTTGTGGGGGATGTGTTCACTTTTGTTTTTGACTAGTGAGTCATCTTCAGAATTGAAACTGGTTGATGCTTCTGTGAGTCTTAATTTTCTGCTGAATTCTGTTATACTGTCCTTGACTTCATTGTGGTTGGCTCTGCGTGCAGTTGGCGTGAATTTAAGCCCTTTTGAGGGGATGTCTATTTTTATGTTAGAAAGAGGTTTGGTTGAAAGGTTGATTATTTTCGGTTTTTCCTGATTACCAGGTTACAACCTGTGTCCTTGTGTCTCTGGTCTGGGGCTAAAAAATGTTGGGTGCAATTTTGTTTGTATAAGTTGTCTGTGAGATTGTATGAGACTGGTCCGGGGGAACGATGATATTGTTGCCACAGATTGTTATGTGCGTGTGGGTATCTATGGGTGTTTTGGTTAGTGATGTGCGTAAAATTTCTGTATGTGGTATATTTTTGTTTCGAATTTCTTGTATGTAGGATGTTTCTTGATTTATTTTGTGTTGGTCTTGTGTTCAGTGGGGACCAGTAATTCTGGATCATGGGGTAGTAGTGACTGGTATGTGGTGTGTTTCTTATTCTACTGTTGTTTTGTGCTGTTATGGAGTGGTTATGCCTGGTATTGGGACATTGTTGGTGTGTTCTGTTCTTGGTATAATCTATTTCATAAATGCGTTGTCTCTCAGCTTGTTCCCTGTTAAGTCTTGCGTGTTTCAAAAATGCTAGTTGTGGATGATTTCTATTTATGGTGTATGGAGAATAATGAGGAGGGTTGTTGTTGATTAAGTGGTTGAAATTGGGGGTGGTTTGTGCGTTGTTCAGTTTTTGTTTGTTATTTCTTGTTTTTTTTCTTTAGAAAAGGATTATATGCACTAAATTCTTTTTTAAAAGTTGATGCATATCTTTGGAAGAAATCATTGCTTTTTTCCCAGCGTAGGAGAGAATTTCTTTCTTCATTTTCACAGATTTCTTTCCAATAATTTATGGTATTTTCGAGGGGTTGTCCTTCGGTTAGTTTCTTTTTTTCCCTATGCATCTTCTCGTCGATGTTTTTTATATTTTTCTTCATTAGTGGAAGTCCTACGTCTTAGTAATTCGATCGCTGATTTTATATGGAACAGTGCTAGTCCTCTGTCCGTCAGGTTCATTAGGTATTGTTTTGATCTGGAATTTGCGTGGGAGGATAATTGGTGTTGAGTTAATCCATCTCTCGTAAATATCTGCTTTGTTGGAATTTTTTATCATATTCCAGAAAGCGAGTTTTCCATTATGGAGGTTTCTATTCCAAATGTTTTCTATTTTTCCTTTTTGTTAGATTGACTTGTGTAAGTATGACGTCCTGGTGCGTTTCATTGGGTGTGCGCTGGTCGTTGCTCGGTTTCTTTGTGAATACTGACTTTAGTGTTGTGCATAAAGTGTTCCAATCTTTACTAATTTGTTCTTGCTTTAAATGAATTCTTTGAAAGTGTCGTGGATAGGAGGTTGTTGTTCATTGTTGGGTTTGTTAATGAGTTGAGGGTTGTGCATAAAAGCTGTAAATCATTACTAACTTGGTCAGTGTAGTGAGTTGTGTCTTCACTGTTTTTCCTTTCCCAGGCGAGTAGATTTGAGTCCTCGATTTTGTTATTTAAGTTAATAAGGTGTGCATTAATATTTCAAGTTCTTTAAATATGTCCTCATTTGTACTTTTATCCGAAGTATTAGTCTTCTGTGGTATTTTCGGTCTCACGTGTTTTATGTATAGGTGAGACAGTTGGTGTGTGGAAGCACGTGGTTGGATGTATAAAAAATTAAAAATGAATGAAAAACTACAGAAGACTTGTGTTATAAGGTTAAAGAATATATTCAAGCCGTAAGTCGTTATGTTTGAAAAATGTTATAAAATTTTGTGTATAGGAAGATAGTTTTTGGAGAATTAACCGGTTTCGTATTTTCTTTTCAAATTTCTCAAATTTCTTTACCTACATCGTGTCATGTCTTCGCTATGAAGTGAAGTTCCAGGCAGGGGAAGGTAATCAGGGATTTCTTCCGGTATAAGGGAGATAATCGCTTTATATTCTTTTCAATGAGATGAGTTTCCTTGTTTAAACATTTTACGAATGGTTAAGTGTAGGATTATATGTTCCAATGAAGAATGTTTCCTTGTTTAATCTAATTTGTTTTTTAGGGGGTTGTGTATGAAAAAACGAGAGTGGTATGACAGTAGTAGACTTTTCTTCAACGGTCAAGTGACCTAAAATTGACCTTTTGCGGTTGTAGAAGTAGTGATTTGAATTGTACTTTTCTTTCTCTTCTTTTCCGACTCCTTCTATTTCTTCTTTTTCTTCGCCGTCTCCTCCCTCGGCTGCTGCTGCTGCTGCTTAAACAATCACAATCCAGGACTAACATTCATCTGTACCCTTATTAATTATTTCTTCAGATCTGCAACTACCTATCGAGTCTGAACAAAAGTAAAAGAGGGAGACAGACTATGGAAATATTTTAGCGAAACATTTCATTTAATTTTTCTTCAATTCAATTGTTTTTATTGCTTCACCTTAAGTTGAAAATATCGAAAAGACTGAATACGCCACTAAAATGTTCCTCATGATAAAATTATTATTTTACCTTGTCTAATTTTCCTTATACATATACATATATATATATATAATATATATATATATATATTATATGTAGAAAAATACAAAATGGGACAAGAATGTAAAACATTTAGAAGACGATACAAAAAACACGGACGGGACATTCGAAGCCTTCAATCTTCAGTCAAGAACCGGATCATCCTAGCAATTTCGGCTGATTAATCTTGAGATCTAAGCTACGAGCATTAGATTTCTTGGAAAAAGGATCGAATGTATACGAAACAGGGACAGAAAAACGGACGATGCCACACGAATATAAAATACAAAAAACAATAAAGTAAAAACAGGACAAAAACAGCGGGTGTCTTACGACTAATAGACAGTACAACTTAGTTTAGCTGGCGTATTTGGAAAAAAATGCCTTTTTCGGGAGACGCAGACAATGATGTTCTCATGGCGCTGGTTAGAAGCCGAAAGGCTGGTTGACCAGCAGTCACGTGAGAGGAGAAGAGAGTGAGAGAAAAAAAGGGGGCAAAGGAATCAATGAGAGAGAGAGAAAAAGAGGGACGAAGGCAAAAAAGGGGGGAGAAGAGAGAGAAGGAATGAATTAAAGAGGAGAGAAGAAAGAGAGCGTGCCAAGGATTGGCTTGGTAACAGAATCAGTGAGTGCAAAGTGAGAAAGACAGAGAAACGTGAGAGAGTGGGGGAAGAGTAGACAAAAGAATCAGAAGCAAGAAAAGAGAAAAGGAGGAGGAGAAGTAGAGAGAGAGAGAGAGAGAAAGAGATGGATCAAAGTAGAGTGCAAAGTGTGAAAGGCAGAGAAATGTAGGAGAGAGAGACAGTGTTATAGAGTCGTACCAAATTTTAAGGAATATGTACTTACATAAGGCCAAAGAGGGTACGGACGTCGCTATATATATTATATGTAGAAAATAGAAACTGGGACAAGAACGTAAAACATTTAGAAGACGATACAAAAAACACGGACGGGACATTCGAAGCCTTCAATCTTCAGTCAAGAACCGGATCATCCTAGCAATTTCGGTTGATTAATCTTGAGATCGCTCCGATCCGGCCATATATATATCTGGGTATGTCTGAGTGTGTATGATAGTGTGTTTGTGCGTGTATAGAGATAGATAGATAGATAGATAGATGAAGAAAAGGAAAATTTTCCATATTTCACTCTGTGCAGGCCTTCAGTTAGCTTTCACTTTTACGTTTTGTTTAGTCATAGTGAAGATTTCAGACATGCGATTCTCCTAATCTTAGTCGTATGTCCCTCTGTAATGTTGCTCTGATATTTTGTCTTGTATGATTGTTGTGTTTTGCAATGTATTCTCTAAGTGTTGCCGTATGTACGTGTATTAGTATATTTGCTTTGCTAAGTATGTCTTTATATACATAGCTAGAAGTCTATTTTGACTCATATAACATGATTATGAGAGCACCTCCACACGACTACATACAAAGCATTGTATATATATATATATATATAATATATATATATATATATATATATATAATATATATATATATATACATATATATGTATATATATGCAAATTTTAACTAGTCCAGGAACTAACCTATATACACTGAGAAAAAAACTTCTAAAGGTACTGCAGCAGCAGCAAAAGAAAGAAATGCATTGAACGTTGATGTAGGAATTTTAGTCAGGTTAGGGGAAACGTACGCAACTATAAACACTCGCACACAACATACGCACTCACGCAAACACAAAGACATACATTTAAAAGGAGATATACACGTAAATATCACACTAGCTATATTCTCACATAGAACACAAGGAAGCTATATTAAAAACCAATGCATATTGATGCACCATGCAGTATGTCACAGGAATTGTGTAGCAACAATAGAATTAAAAAGGAATATGTATGATTGCGTGCAATGGACGTGAGCAAACGGGGTGCTTTTGATCCTCACACAGATCTTTGAATTTAACCTGTAGCGATAGTATTATGCCCACCAGATAACGCAGTCAAAACTAGCAAATTCTATGTTTTGTGTTTGGGGGAAAATATGCGTGTGAGTGTGTGTGTGTGTGTGTGTGTGTGTGTGTGCACTGAAAGAGATAATAATAGATGTATAGATATATTTTATACTTTAACATCAGGCGCAGGAGTGGTTGTGCGGTAAGTAGATTGTTTAACAACTACATGGTACCCGGTTCATTCCCACTGCGTGGCACCTTGGGTGACCAAGGCCTGTGAGTGGATTTGGTAGACGGAAACTAAGAGAAGCCCGTCGTATATATGTAGATATATGTATGTGTGTGTATATGTTTGTGTGTCTGTGTCCCCCCCCCAACATCGCTTAACAACCGATGCTGTTGTGTTTACGTCCCCGTAGCCTAGGTTCGGCAAAAGAGAGCAATAGAATAAGTACTAGGTTTACAACGAATAAGTCCTGGGGTCGATTTTCTCGACGAAACGCGGTGCTCCAGCATGGCCACAGTCAAATGACTGAAACAAGTAAAAGAGTATCATTGTTGTAATTTACTTAGCTTTTTTCAGTAACAAGGTAAGATTGTTAAATGACATACGGGCGTCAGATTAACAGTCGAAATAATTCTGTATACGTTTGTCTACATAAAAGATGATATGGATTTTGAATGATTTTAAATAAATTAAATAAATGGCTACTTCATAATAAAATATATTGGCTTATGTTCCATTATAAGATTCGAAAGCTTAACCTATTCTTTATCTTTCATTTAAAATTCCCACTCATATGCAATACGACTTCAGATTTTCAGAGATTAGCACACTTAGATATATACAAACACACATGCTCGAGTTTCGAGAGTCACATGCGTTTACATAATTATACATTCGTGCACTTGATAAAATAGATAGAAAGATAGATAGATAGATAGATAGATAGATAGATAGATAGATAGATAGATAGATAGATAGATAGATAGATAGATAGATAGATAGATAGATAGATAGATATATAGACACACGCACACACACACACACATATGCATATTTGCAAAAACGATCGATGCAATAGTAAATTTAAGACAATTAAGTTTGATTTAATTTTATATCTTAGATTATATGCCATGCAGTGTACAATAAATCTGATCGTGGCGTCATATTTAAGTAGGAATTGCATTGTGTTATTTTCCATGCTCCTTCAAGAAACAATATAGTCTGTCATATATTTTAAATATCAATTCCTGGAATTTCGTCAATAAATTTCAACTAGTAACAGAAGTCTCTTTTCGCAATACTTTTATATCGACAGTATTTCATAGTTGTCTGGTGCTATTGTTGTTCTGAGAAGCACGTATTAAATTGATTATCATATTTTAATGTCCTGAGGATATAAGGAAATAATAGTTTCATATCGAATAAAATTTCCACAGAAATAAATCTCTGAAAGAGCTTACTCATGTTTTATTATGGGGAAATAGTTGCACTACGTTCATAGATTAGAATACGTCAGGAAAAATGTAACTTAAGAGGAATATATATTAACGAAAAAGTAAATCTTTATTAAACTATAAATTGCTTTTTAGGCCAAACCGAACGTTATAATAATCCACTTAATGTAAAATTTAATGGCTTTCTTGAGCTCATTTATTATTTTGCTGCTTTTTTCGTCCGTACATAATGTTGTTACTGCTTTTGCAAGACATATCAGATTTAAGGTTTTAATGTCATGGGATTTTTTTTTTGCATAATTCATACATTTGCCTTAGAGAAAACTAAAACATGCGAAGGTGATTTTTTTATAACTTATAGGGATAAAATTAGACACCTTAACATAACGCACACATTCAAAGTTTTACAAATAGAAGCACATGAAAACCAACAGTTATTTTCAATATTTTATTAAGTAAAATCTTTAGTAAAACATTATTGCGTTTCAATATCTCAATATTTGAGTTATTCGAAGCGGTGACCTGTCAGAATTATTAGCATGCCGGGCGAAATGTTTCACGGCATTTCCTCCATCTTTAACATCTGAGTTCAAATTCCGTCGGGGTTGAATTTGCCTTTCATCCTTTCAGAGTCGAGAAAATAATACCGATTGAGCATTGAGGTTGATGTAATCGACTTATTCCTTCTCCCGAAATAGCTGGCCTTGTGCCAACATTTGAAACCGATATTTGGGTCATTCACTGTATCTAAAATTTGAAGTTAAAGCACGTTGTTAACATTGATCATTCGAGTTTAATATTAGCTTTGCCTGTGGGGATTCTGTTGAAATGAATCAAGCTACTAGATTTACGAATGAGCAGCTGATTTAGTATCAAGTTCCGTACATATATATATATATATATATATATATATATATATATATATATATTATATATATATATATATATATTATATATATATATATATATATACATATATATATATATGTCGTTGAAGATGTATTGTTTACATTTAAGAGCACATATCATATTTGTCACAAAGAAACACACGTTCAGTAATTGAAAAGCTGAATTTATTACTTAAGTAAACTTTACTGGATTTTCAGTTTTTAATCGTGTTATTTTACATTGTTGTTATTTTTCTCCTTTGTTGTGTTTCTGAAGATGTCTACTCATATTTATTTACACCTATTCGACTATCCAAAGGGATACTTATTTGAAAGAAATAGCAGTGCCGAAATCGAATTAAATAATATCCTTTCTTAAAGATGGAAAATATAGAAATTATAAAATATAGTCCAAGAAAACCATAAAATTGTGGCATGTTTATAACTGGTTCTCCCGATACAATTTAAAATGCGGCAAATGAAAATTACCTTATATCGATTTTTTTTACTTAAGTAGACTGTTACGCAGTTAAGAAACTATGTAAAACCTAACCCTTCCAAAAATATTGTTTTTATTTGCATCACACTAAGATAAATCAAAATTATAAAATTAGAAATTTTCTTAAATCGAATTGAACGAATATTTCTTTCGTAAATATCCATTGCAAAATAGATTGCAAGCGTTTACTCTATGCTGAGTTCTGATACGCTTGATAGTTTTAATACCTATTTCTTGATGTGTTAAACATTTATTGGCTGTGGTTTACGAGGAATATGTTAATGGATATATGTATGGAATGTGAAATTGGAATTGAGTATCAGAAGCTTGCAGTACAAGTCCGAAAATGTTTACATTTGGAGTGTTGAAAACAAGAGCACAGATCGGGCGAATTGTGGTGGCCCTAGTTTGCTTGAGCAATCTTGATCTATGATTTGCTAGTTTATAGAAAAGCTTGTACCCCTGTAGAAGTGACTGAGAGTAAATGTAGTAACTTTGGTTTGTTAGCTGTAGTGATTTTGATACGTATTTAGAAGTAGTCAAATGTACATGCATGTGAAAATATTGAACTTCAACAGATATCTAATTCATAAATATGCGTTAAACTGTTTATAGCGGAAGCATTTTCAAAGCCAGAATAGAAGGTCTACGTTATAGAGTACAATTCTGACAGTGTGTAGACAGATTTGTCTTTATCCCACTGATGAATATTTTTGCTTGAAATGTCAAGATTGTAAAGACAAGAAGAGTTTTAGCAAATATATTCATTGAGAGAAATACGTAAGGCCTTAAACACACTGCATGTATTGGGTCTGGCTACAAAATTTTAAAGAATCTTATTAACATTTACTGAGTAGGAAGATTTAAATATTTAATATAAGTGCTGATGTTCGACTGTTTCCATTCATTTAAGCTCATTGTTGTCCCACTAAGATAATCTATATACAACATTGTGGTAATATGTATAAGAAATGCAATTTCAAAGATTAGGGCTTATTTTAGATAAGACATACATAGGTGTTTTCCTTAAGTTGGTACAAATTAAGGAGAGAATAAAATATTAAGTTCTTTGAGTACAGAAGGCAGCTTGAAATCTGATGATGTTTGAGGAAGAGATCAAAAGCTTTGGAAAAAACTGATGGGTATTTCAGGGTGTGTAATGAGATTGTATGAAATGCTGTGATATCATTAGTTCCCGGCTTCTTTCGGTTAATTATAGATTATCTTAGTGGGACAACAATACCTATCAACCGTTATTAACACTACACTAGTGACGGTATGCAATTGTTTTAACTATCTATCCAATTATATCCAACATCGCATATTTGGAAACCTTGTCTCTTTCGAAATTGCCCTTTGATATAGTAATGTCAATTTACATTCGATCTTTCTAAAACATACTTAACAATTGTAATATTTTCATCTTCCTGCATATACAGATACAATCAACACCCATATAATTCTTATGTTGGTTCTCTGCAGTGTAGTATAGTTTCAGTTACCATGTATCAATATTAACCACAGTTTGATTATATTTTCCTTTCTACTCCCCATTACTAAGTAATCGATAAACGGAAATATATAACAAATATAATGTCCCAGAAAATAGATGCAGTGAATCATTTATGAAATTTCTGTCAACTTTTAATATTCAGAAAAAAATATTACATCAACTCCAAACATTTACACGTTTCACTAATATTGTAATACTGCTTTCCAATCAGATGACTGATTTTTCACCATTTACATTTTTCATCTATTTCGTAATACTCTCCATAATCACCATGGTCACGATTATCATTACACTCTGTATCGACACAATAATAGCAAATAACGTCCTACATAATAACTCTAGTGTAAAATTGAACGACGTAATGCTTAAATGGTCGACTTTAAAAAATAAATACGACTTATTACTATTATGAGAGGAAAACTTTAATCATTTAGTATATGAATAATGTAATAAAATAAAAACTGACTACTTTTTTACAAAAAAAAATCATATTTTAATATTCAATGTTTTTCCTTTCTTTAATAGAATAGACTTCATTAGAATTGAAAGCAACATTTCTATTTGTTGATGTATTTTATTATTTTACAGCTATTACATTGATCAAAAACATTAATAGAATTGAATAAATAGAAGCTAAGATCAAAATGTAAGAGAAATGAAAAAAAGTTTATAAATATCATAAAAGTATATAAATCATAAAACGCTTCTTATTTTTATAGACTGCAATTTATCTTCTTGCAAGAATGTGTCTAGACTTGTGTAGCCAACCTTCCTAATGGGTCTTCAATTACCCAAAAAGGTCTGTCAGGAATTTATCTTAATTTGTATATTATATTATTGGCATGAGTTAACACTTCACGGACAGGAAACAACAAATCATTAAAACAGTCCTCTAAACAATAGTTAAATTTTGCACGTATCAAACAAAATAACTCGTATATTTGTGAAATGAAACAAACTCCAGGACATTAAATAATACTGATTTAAATATGTTTGGTGTATATGATAATGATGGTCCCGTCTTGAAAATGTTCTTCTTGTTGCTTTCACGATAATAATTGCTCTAACAATTACAAAAATATTTAGGTTTTTCATATTAAATTCACATGTGTTTTGATCCATGATATGTATGTGACTGTGGAGATGGGTAAGCCAGGCTATTGTTTAGAACCAAGCTGATGAAAGCTATTCCAACAAGGTTCATCTTTTCCTTTTAGAGGTATCTAGGAACACCTTATTCTCTGAACCGTTCCCACGTTCAAGACAAAAATTGTATTTGTTTTTCGATTAGGTCAAGCGACCACTTAAAAGTAGATAGTGATTGTTTTCTTTACCCACAGAAGACATATATATTTACTTGAATATGATATAGAAAAGACATATTGAATTAGTTCAAAATATTTTTTATATATGATATGTTTAAGTATTTTTATCCAACGAAAAATTACAATAGATATCGTGTGAGACCTTATTAATTAAGAGAATTGTATTGTCAGATGAGATTAAATCTCATCCAATGTTCTTGTTATTTTTTTATCAATGACGTAAATCTCTTATGTGTTATTTCATATGAGAGATATTGCTTATTATCTTGATACTCTCGGCTAGAACGAGACAAGTAGGATTATTGTATCGTCTTCAATATTTATTTTGTCTTTCAAAGTATTTTATGAACGAAGCAAATTATATTCTAAAAATATTCAATGACACCTGAAAATGGTTTGATCACATTTTGATTGGTGGCTACAGTTTGACGATACAAATGTCCTTAAGTCAAATAACTCTTCATACTTTTCTATGGTTTTAAAATAGAAATAGCTTTTTCTTTTTTTTTTCTTTTGCTTTATAAATTTCAGTATAGTCGGTTAGTAGTGAAGGAATATAATTAATGAATGCTTAACTTTGATTTGTCAGATGGCAAGGGCAACTATATGTCAATCGATTACAGTTTAAAATAAGTACTGTTTTTTTATTAATATTTAACCAGTAAAGAAACTGCTGTTGTTTTCATGGTTTATATTTCTGATGTCTTGTGATTTATCCTGAGCATCTATTTCCGAATGGAGTAAATTTTTAGAGAATCTTTTTTAAGAGTAAATTTCAAAGAAAAACTTTTTTATTTCCTTTGATATTGAAGCACGAGCTGAAGAACTTTGATCTTGGAAACGATTTCCATCTTTTATCTGTTATTTATCTCTTATTGCTACTAAAGTCTCTCTTCATGTCCACCTATTCAAACTAAAAGTGCATTGAAATGCACATTGCATAGAAACTGAAATGCGTACATCGTCACTTATTAAAAGAAGGGAAGTAAAAAAATTCTACATCAAACGTGATACAGCAATGTAAATTCACAACTGTGACTAATTCATATACATATATACACACACTTGCACTACACACACACACAAGCATACACACACACACACACAAATACATAAAGACGCTCATACGTTTACATAGATACATATAAGTTGCTAAAATTAAAATTAACGCAGATAGAGACAAGTTTTGATGTTCTTTTTCTCTTTTGTAATTATATAGTTGGCAATGTGTAAGGTTTCTGCGGAATATCAATGATTAGAATTACATAAAATATTTGATGAACATAAATATAACTACCATGTTGCATTTAGAAGGCTAGGTGTAGTTTTTGAGTCAGGTTTGCAAGCTGAAAAATCCAACACCCTAACAAGGCTGGCAATAATCTTCTACCGCCCCCATGTTATGGCATCTCAAGAAACTTCAAAAACTCAAACTTAGCAAGAATTTGACTAAATTGCTCGCAGGCAGATGGGGTAAAGAAGAACATTTATAAATGTGTCTTCAGACCATGGGTTTCATTATCCATACAGTTAACCATTTCTGAAAGACCAGTTTCACATGTGTTTGGTGGGTGCACTGCCTGTGGATCTATATCATCTGACGAGGAGTATACAGTTGCGCGGTCACCAGAATTATTTGCTCCTAAATTAATACGTACGTGGCAGTCTATTCCATAAAACACCTCTACCCGTCAGGTAATATTCAAACAGAATCAGTAAAATAGTGTGCGTGACATGACTGTACATTCTGATATAGTGGCACAGTCCACAAATTTTCACTTTAACATTTTACAGTATCAGCTACTGATTCCCATGTTATTTCCTATAAACTGACAGGGGGAGTTCAATTTTACCCTAAGTAACGGAGTAATGAAGATTAGTTCAATCCGAAATCATCGATGATCTGACACTCTCGCTTGCTGTAGTGTGGTTGTCCCCTTTGTCAGTCAATGAACTCATGCATTACCTTTAGCTAAGTGTTGTTTTGACTCTTATTTCTAGCAATGTTGATGCTGACATGCACCTAGTCACTTTAGTGACGATTGTACTTATGCCTAGCATGGCCGCAGCCTCAAGGCTGAAACATATAACAGAATAAAATAATAAAGTATACATTCATGTACCAACCTCTCAGATTGGTAGAATATTGCTAACAGATTCTCTATGTATACATACTGACCTATTGAATTTGCTGCTGTCAGATAAATATAGATATAATTGCATTGTGGGCGTGCATTATATATTTTCATTAGCCACTTTTTATTAGTATTTGGGTAGGGGTGATTTTACTTTACTCGATCAGCTTACACGCACCTCATTCTATACACTAGCAACTTAATTGCTGCCATGTCTAGACATGTTATTGCTCCACACTTCACTAACATTTCCTAAGCCTGCTATATCTACGCGTTACTCGACATCATATACGAAGCCAAACGGCCTACGTTTAGAGAGATGCAGAAAACATCCGGCAGTGATTATACAGCAAAAAATATTCCTTTCAAGAACAGGAGAACATCGCATCACATAATTATTAATCGTGGATAATGCTCCACTAGATTCTTCACAATTGCTCCAACTGTGTGTTTGCTGCTAGCACTCCTGGTGGAAGTAATATTTAATACAGCTATGGCTGCCTTATTAACATTAGCTCTTCATTTGAATACTATAAGAGTTTTCAGCCCCAAACAATTATTGGCACTAAACAACGTTCGACTCAGACCCAGGGTGGGCTGTACTTGTAGCTATCATACCTGGCAGGATACAGCGGTTTCACATTGATATTCTCGACTGTATCTGAAACAGAATCATTAGACATATTGTCATAAAGTCACTCATAAGTACTCACCAGGTTCAAGCCCGTAGACGCTTTCTATCGCTTCTATAATTATTTCAATCTCACTCCACCCATGCATTTCCCATGCACTTGCGTTTTCATTCTCCCAATCATAGTATGTTCAAATCTCACAGAGACTAGCATGGTCCCTATGTCCTAACGTTAGCTTTCTAGACTCCCAACCCATGTCTTTCCTTCAAGTATTGACTGACAATTTGACCTCAGTCACATAAATCAAGGAGAGCCGGCTGAAATTATGATCTGAGCTTCTTCCCACAGATCCAGCAAGTAAAACAATTCAGTAGTGAAAGAGTGACATTTCATATCTTATACAACCGTAATAGATAAAATGTACAGTAAATCAATAATTCCTTCTAACTAAGACAAAAGACAGTGCTGCCTTGATTTAGTTATAGATAAACGATAACAAAGAAGAATAGGTAAGAATATACCGGAAAAACACCGGACGCCACACAGAGAATACGGTATAATAATGTACTACATTATCAACAAGGTCTGTGTGAAGAGAATTGGGTGAACAAGACCCTAGTGCATTCTGACAGTATCATCCAAAGACAGATGGAGACCAGGGTGAATCAAAGTGGGACATCTTCCATAAAAATTTACCTGCTTGAAGAAATCGAAAGCTGTGCTGATATGGAGGCAGGTAATGCTGCTTTCACCTGCGAACATAGCATTACAGAAACTTTACTGGTGGTCATTAAACAGAAAAAAGGGAGAGAGAGAGAGAAATTTTAAATGATGTGGAACTTGTTGTAAATGGGCGTACCCATTATCTTAGAGACATTAGATGTTTAGAGTGTGTGTAACTTCTTATATTTCTAGGGTGTCATATTTCTATGAGGTGATTTTCGTTGTTGCTTCTCCACAGTTAAGGTCTTCACACCTGAATGATCGGTTATATAGTGGGTAGAGATATATTTTCAAGCGTGTCCATGATGTGTTTGTGTTTGAAAGTTGCACAAAGAGAGAGAAAGTAATTGAAAAGAAGTGAGATGGAGTTAGATTGGAAAATTTCATGCAGGGTGGGCTGTGGTCTTGTTGTCATTGTCTTTGTTGCAGTTACTGACCTTGCTCACACTGCTGGTGTAAGTATTTCTAACGTTGTTGATATTGCAGCTGCAGTCGTTTGTGTTGTTGTTGCTATAGCTATGGTTGTTGGTGCTGGTGCCGCTGCTGTTCTTGTTATTTTCACTATAGCTTTCATCGTTGTCCCTATTCTATGTCATAGTCATCAGAGTTGTGTTCTCGATAGAAGCGGGGGGGGGTGTTCCTTTCACCTGTTATAAAGTTCTTAAGTGAATTTTCAGCACTACACCTGCAACTTTGATCGTCTTCCATCAACCGCAACAGCTCTTCGCAATTGGATAGTTACATAAGTTCTGGAATCTTTCCCGAATCGATGGGATTGATATGGAGGAATTCCAGTATAGACCCAAACCGCAAAATTCCGTCTCAGTCGTTTGCCGTCCTGGAGGATGTCACTGCCCTCTAAGACAACAGATACCAAGTGCCATCAGATACCCATACCAGGTGAAACTCTTTCTATTTCCATGTCGCAGATCCTTCTTCCTAAATATGCTGGCTAATGGGTGCCATATATAGGTATTATGGAGTGTATCAGCACGAGGATTTTGCAGTCGAAGAGAACCTCTACATGCTCTACCTTGTTCTGTGCACAGATTAAATTTCTGCATATATTTTTGAAGACTCATTCTACTTAGGTGTGTTGCTACTTCTAGGCAACGGGTTTTCACCGACACAGCGATACAACACCGTTTTCAGAGCATAGAGCATCCTTTTCCGGGCAGTTGTTCTTAAAACCTTTGCGTGTTCCTTCTTTCATTTACTTTCACAAGTTGGAGGACTTATATTCGACTTACCTCTTTGTTCTGGGCGCGTGGAACAGTAAGCATTTTGTTATTTCACTGTCTTCCAAGCTAAATAATCCCATGCCAATGGAGTCACACTGACTCCATCTTCTACCGTCGATAATGTTTTTGTTGCTGGTGTTGTTCTTGCTGTCGCTGTTGTAGCTGCTTCGCTATTTTTGAGGCTATCGCTGCAGTCATTTCTATCATTGTTGTTATTGTTGACGTTACCGCAATTGTTGTAACTGTTGTTATTATTAGTGCTATCTTTCTTTATGTTAATGTTCTCGTATTCTATAATTTTTTTCAGTCATCATAGCTATAGGTAGTATGCAAACAGCTGGTGTGTAATTCGTGGTAAAAGGATCAGCTAATATATACATTATTTCCATTATTTACATTTGACAGATATTTGTCCTCATCTTGTTTGTAGTTAACACAACATTTCGGCTGGTATACCCTCCAGATTTCATCAGGTGTCTCGGGGAAATTCCTAACCTGGGTTCTCATTCCAAAGATATTTTTCGATGTTATTATTATATAGTTTAGTGGTTAATAGCTCGGGCAACTAACACCAAGATTCCGAGTTTGATTCCAAACGGTAACCTGAATAATAATAATAATAATAATAATAATAATAATAATAATAATAATAATAATTCCCCATCGCTTAAATATAGAACTGTAGCTAATATATAATCTCCAAGTCAGAGAAATCAGTTCCAAACACACCATTTTATATAGTGTAGTAGGCGTTCTTCTGGTATTGCCTTCGTGATAACATTAACATTTCGAATAGGGGAAATTTTTGGAACAGAGGTGTCCTTTGGAGTCCCAAATTTATTATTTTCCTCTTTACATAAAAAAAATAGGAATCCTTATTTAATGAAATTTCCCATTAATTAAAATAAAATGAAAGCAACTAACCTTTTACGAGTTTAAGTGAATCACAGCCAAATTAGGACAAAAACAATAATTATTTTCACTATATTATTTTTACATGGGTGAAATTTGAGTAGAATCTAGTCGTTAATATCTATGTCAGTGCTCGATTGTTAGTTATTTTATCGATCCAAGAGAATGAGCTGCAAAGTCGACCTCGGCCTCATTTATACTCAGAAAGTAAAAACTAAGAAAATACCTCAAAGCATTTTTCCGGGCCTGTTATTGATTTTCCAAACTAAATGCATTAATATAAATAACAATGCTTTCTATTATAGGCAAAAGGCCTGAAATATGGAGGGAGGGGAGTTATCGATTATATCGACCTCAGTGTGCTCAACAGATACTTATTTTATCAATCCCGAAGGACGAAATGCAAAGCTGACCTCGGCGAAATTTGAACTCAGAAGTTAAAAACGGAAGAAATGCCGCTAAGCATTTTTCCTAGCGTGGTAACGATTCTGCCAGCCTCCCGCCTTAATGCTTTCGACCTGCCAAATCACCACCTTGATTATAATTATGATAATAGTAAGAATGAATACGACGACAACAGCGATGATGATGATGAAGATGATGGGTTGAGGGTCGTCGTGGTCATGGTCGTGATGATGATGATGATGATGCTTTGAGAGCATACGGGAAATTTCTATATTGTTAGTGGGCCAGAAATATGTGATAAACTACCTAGTTTCAAGACACGTTTTTCTCGGTCAATTATTTCTGTTACATTCAAATTACTTAAATGCTAGGTAACATGGTGCCGCTGAGATTTTAACTGACCCTAAGGGTGGAATTGCTGGTAGTGTCATTTGTGTTGCACAACAGCGTCACGTTTTATCATTACAAAAATTCTCCTGTTTTAGTTTGGCAAAATGAGAGTATCTTGTTATTGCTGTTAATATCAACGATATCGATCAAAATCATGTTTTAACTTTTCGTTATTTTCTGTGTAAAATGCGTGTCTTGCTGTGAAATTGAATTTATTCTTTTTGTTTGCATTGTCAATTTTTTGGTCTTTGCGTTGTTATGTTCATATATTCATTTTTGTGGAGGCGTCTCTCTGAAGAGAAGCCATCTTTTCAATGAATTACAAACAGAATAATAAGCTTATACTAAGAAAAAAAAATGACAGGCCATATGTCTTTTGATTTTCGGACATAATTACTAGACGTCCAACGCATACCAGGAGGTTTCCTGTTCACGAATTATCCCCCCTCATCAATATATATATATGTATATATATATATATGTATATATATATATTATATATATATATATGTATGTATATAGAGAGAGGGAGTAAGACAGACATACAAAGAGGCAGATATATATATATATATATATATATATATATATATAGATAGATAGATAGATAGATAGATAGATAGATAGATAGATAGATAGATAGATAGATAGATAGATAGATAGATAGATAGAGAACTACTTTTTTGGTATTTTACTTGATAAAGAAAATCAAAATTCTTCGAAGTGTGGTGAAGACTCGCGGCAACGTCCATTACTACTACTGCTACTGATACTACTACGACTAGAACTACTCGTAGCAGTAGCAGTAATAGCAGCAGCAGCAGCAGCAGCTGTAGTAGTAGTAGTAGTAGTAGTAGTAGTAGTAGTAGTAGTAGTAGTAGTAGTAGTAGTAGTAGTAGTAGTGGTGGTGGTGGTGGAAAGGCGAAATCGTGCTCGTTGATTTTTAACACAGTATGTAAAAACATCTGAAATGCCGGTAATCATCCTGCCTAGCGTGGTAACTATTCTGCCAGCTCACCTTAATAATACTACTACTACTACTACTACTACTAATAATAATAATAATAATAATAATAATAATAATAATAATAATAATAATAATAATAAAAATAATACCAACAACAACAGCAATATCAACAATAATAATAATAATAATAATAATGAGAAGAAGAAGAAGAAGAAGAAGAAGAAGAAGAAGAAGAAGAAGAAGAAGAAGAAGAAGAAGAAGAAGAAGAAGAAGAAGAAGAAGAAGAAGAAGAAGAAGAAGAAGAAGAAGAAGAAGAAGAGAAAAGTATTAGATAGCTGAAAAGAACGAATGCAAGACTCTAGCAGTTCCAACAAAACCTGTGATAAAGAGATAATGATAATCCTTTCTACTATAGAGACAAGCCTGAAATTGTGGCGGAGGTGTTTACTCGATTAAATCAATCACAGTGCGCACTGTTACTCATTTCGTCCTCGCCGAAAAGATGAAATCCAAAGTCGACCTCCGCAGAATTTGAACTGAGTACGTGCTAAAGATTTTGCCTTATGGAGACCTGAGAATTGAAATTGCTAAGATGTGGCAGCTACGAGAATCAAACATAGAGGTTGTCCCTATTGTCATCGGAACATTGGGTTCAAAACCACCGAATCTGAAAAAAAAAGCATCTGAAAACTTTCGAAATACCTTACAAAATAGATGTATTACTAAAGTCGGTATTACTTGCAACTGCACGCATATTGCATAAAGTACGCTCTGCCTAAGGTCCTTGTACTTGCGAAACGGACAAGCCCTTGGTAGACACAATATTTTCAATCAACAGCATAGATCTATTTGGTATGACACATGTCTGTGTCTCACTTCCCAGAGTATCGACGACAAGCGTAACTCCCTTGCTCTCTAACACCTTGGCCACAATCTTGATCTCATGGGCCTGAAGTTGTTAAAATCACCCCCCTTGTTCGTGTTCTTTCTCGGCAGCATCACACCTCTTTTCGCCGGACTGGATATCTTCCCCTCCCGCTGGGAGTTGTGATAGACATCTACCAAGAAATTTCAGAACATATCACGCATGTGACGATAAGTTGAGTAGAATATATCATACAGCCCCGGCGACTTATCCATAGAGCAACTTGTATTATTTCTCGTATTTCGTCAGTTGTTATAAGTTTTTCGCACAATTCTGCATCCCGAGCCGGTATAGGGTGTCGATGCAAGCGGCCAAGTCCACTTCTGCCGCCAGTCAGCTGTTCCCCTCCCTCCACAAAGAAAACAACTGAATGAATTACCACTGAAAATTTGCACATATTGGCTTAAAATCGAGTAACTCGCACCCCTTCCGCTCCATCAAAGACCGAATTGTGAGATTGTTACTTCGTAGCGCCTCCCTGGCTCTGACAACGCAACCTTCATGTGCAGCATTGAAGAATCAGTCGAGGACCAATCTCTCTGCCAGCACGTCATCATAGAGCCTTTTCTAAGCGCCACATCTAAACTATTAACTACCTCACTTTCTACTATAGAATTCTCTATCACTACTTCCTTACCAAACTTATCGGTTCTAATATAATAACATTTTTCAGGTTTAACTATTATCAGTCGTTGACTACTGACCCTGCCAACTCCCTCTTAATTACTTCATTAATCTGACTTCCATAATCTTGACGCCAGAAAAGACTCCTTAACTGATCAGAGAGTTTCTGTCTATGGAGCTTATCTAGATCGACCATGCAGATCGCAAATTTATGTTCTATGTTCTATATATCCGAGGATTTTGAATTAGAGAAAGCCTGTGTTATCTCTATCTTCTAGCCTGCAGAATACTCTTTCTTGCTGTTTGCCCATATCATATTTACGTATTCCGGATATGCAGACTACATTCGTCAGTCAGTTGGAAACGACGAAGCAAGGCATTTGCGCCCACTAACCTTGCAACACGCTACATACAATCCAGACGGGCATACAAGATGTTATTCCAATTGCCTACCAAACCTAAAGAGCGGAAATACCTAGGAAAACGTCCAAACGCTTGAAAAATTCAGCTGCTCTGCCCAAGTCGAAGTAGACACAGCGATTAGACTGAAGAAACCTTTATTTGCTAGTGTTGAAGTCCAGGACTACCAAATGTATCTTGAGGCCCAGACTTTTGCGCGACGTCACTCCACTCCATTCCGGATCGAGAATGAGATGCAAAGATATCAAAATAGCCAAAAATGGGCTGAGGCGCGTGTATTGGAAATTCTGGTCAATCACATCCAAACCAAGGGTTTTACCTTATCCTTGCAAGATAATACTCTCTCGTCAGAAGGATCCGATGAGAGTGGGATGGAAGAGGATGTATATTTCCGTATGTGTCTATGTGTGTGTGTATGTTTATAAAAGGGTGGGAAGGGGGGATAACAGACAGGAAGTTGGGCTGGATATTTTCCTATATCGATGCTTCTGGTTCTCTTGCGTGTGCTTTTGTAGTTGATGCTGGTCTTGCTGTTGCTACCATTGTTGTTGTTACTGCTGTTATTGTTCTCGTTCCTATTGCTACTATTGCTATTGCTGTTAGTCTTGTACGCTTTTACTGTTGTTGGGACTGTTGTGTCGACAATAGTGGGACCTTCTGAACCTCAAAGTGGGTTCTTGGTTTTCTGTCCTCAATCGCAACTTGCAGCTTCGCTCCTTTCGCCAGGTGGATAAGTCTGAGATATTTTCCACCTCCTCCAGCCTGATCTGGAAGATGCATCTCATTTGAGATGGAATATTTCACAAGATAGACACTCCACTTTTCCTTGTCCTGAGCACTGAAACATATCCGATAGCAATTCATGCGTTGATCGAGTTAGAAAATTTTTACATGTTCAAGCTCGCTTCTTTTCGTGTACACATAACACTGCACAGGCTTACATCTTCTCTGGCGTCAGTGAACTTGGTAATGCACAGTTTAATTACCTTTATCCTCTTGCATGGTTCTATCCGGGGTTACACTAGGCTGACCACTGCCTGGTGAAGAAAAGGTTGCCAGGCTTAAGTTGCTTCAGAAAATGCTATATATGAAGTGGGTGTTTTGTTTTAAAGAACGATTGCGAAAAAGTATTGATATTTTCGTTTGTCGTTCTCGTTGTGTCTAGTATTGTTACACTTGTTATTGTTAAATGTGCTGTCATTTACAGTGTTTTTTTTTCTGCTGGAATGCTAATACTCTTTAATTTTGCATTATTGGTTTCTTCATGTGTTCCTTTCATCTTTTACCGTCCACTTATTTCAGTCATTCGACTGCGGTTATGCCCTGGCACCAGGTTAGTCGAAGAAATCTAGTATTTATTTTAAGCCTGGCATTAATTCCGTTGGAATCTCTTGCTGTGCAGGGACATAAACAAATCAACAACGGTCGTTACGTGGTGGTGGGGACAAACATAAACACAAATGTGTTGAGACAAACACAGACACTCCTTTGTACATGCGAAGAGCTCGTGCAGTTTCCGTTAACGAAATTCACCCACAAGGCGTCAGTCGTCCTGGGGCTATAGTAGAAGACACTCGCCTCAGATACTGAGCGGGGGGAACTGAACCCGAAACGGTGCAGTTACAAAGCGAGTTTCTAAATCACACAACGTTGCCAGTGCTTTGTTTCGTAGTTGTTAAATATCTCTCTTATAGACTTCTCCCTAAACAAAACGAAGGCAATTCACCTTAACATTTCACGGTAAAAAAAATAATATAAGTATTGTTAAAAGCCCACGCTATCCTGAAATCCCAGTATCGGATGACATTTGAAACTCTTCAACAGTCCATAATTGAAATATAATTATATATGAAAATTATTTCTTGTAGCTGTTTTAACTTGAATGTCGTCTAGAGAAATCGGAACACAGTTTTTAACCTCTTATTGTTCATTGCCGTAGCTGCATCTTGAACACATCTTTAAATCTCTTCAACGTTCTGCCTACCCTTTCGTGTTAGAAAGGTTATTGTTGATATATTTCTCAGACTCTGAACATCAAATATACTAACAACATCTCTAAATTGAATGAAAAACAGAAAGAAAGCGTATTTTCTAGTATGAGAGTGAAATAAGTTTTCAAAATATGTAACATGGTGTTTGATGTACTGAAAACAGAAATCCTGTATCACTGATATATTTCATTAAGCATATGATTATATCTTACAAGGTATGAGGAAGCTGATTAAAGGGACTATTACATTTAAACCCATAGGACTTCTATGCAACGTGCATCTCATCTGGGAAATTACAATACAATGGTCATATTTTTCGAGGACCTCTCAGTAGCCTGTTCGTAGACTTGTTATCAATGCTTTCTATGTAGCAATGTTTTCTATGTATGGTTCACGAAAGCAATATCTACAAGAAAATTATCGATTAGTAATATGACAAATAAAATTAGTTTGCTTGTTTTTGAAGATTATAATTATACTGTGTGGTTCCTTGTCACGTAATATGTGGGTGGTTACATAGAATTTCGCTTATTTTATTTTTTAGATTTACTTACACCTACATATTAACGCTACTTCACTATTATTGCTGACTGTATCTTCTGTAACCACCTTCTGTATAGTTTGCTTACATTTTGTTATATCTTGATGTTGATTTCGTAGATATTTCTTTCCTATCGTGAAAAACTTAGTAGTTTTCCGGGTTAGATTTTGTACCATTTTGTTAAAGACATTAATATTAAGGAAATCATAGCTGCCTAAGTTTTATCGATTTTAAATCAAATATGCAGAACGAAAACTTGTATATATGTATTTACTACCAAGGACATGTATAAGATGTTCTACAGACAAAACAACGGTTCACATGGTGACACACAAAAGCATACAATATATGTGTGTTTGTATGCGTGTAAAATAAAGTGTACGCTTTGGTGTATGTGTATAAATGTATATGTGTTTGTGTGTGTATGTGCGTGTGTAAAATAAAGCACTTTTGTCTGTGTACGCGTGTGCGTCTTTATAGGTTATACCAAAATCATTTTGTCTCGGTCAAACAGGTGTCAGGGACTATCTGGTAAGGAGGTGAAAGACGTTACATATAGTGTTATATGTAGGGAGATAACCAGATAGATAAAACAAAATGGTAGAGGAACAAAGGTGGTGATGGTGGTGGGGGTAATGTTCAAACTGTATGATACGATATTCATAGCTGTGATACAGATGGCAACACCGATATTGGTGGGGTAGACATGAAGGAGAGAATGTACTGGAGAAACAGTGTTATGGCGGTGGCGTGGCGATGTATTTAAGCTCAAAGAGCGTTATCTGTAGGGTATCAATGACAAGCCGTATTCCTGTTGGTTCATTAGATTAAATACCTTTAGTATGGGCAACCAAATTCGAGAAGCGGGCTGCATGAGACATACTTCACTATCAAGCGACTGGCACTAAAACTCCTACGGGACTTTCTACTCTATTCAAAGTATGTATCTATGAGTGTACTTATATGCTTTTCTATCTACCTAATTATGTACCACAACAGAATGTAATGCTCAACATCAGGTGTATTTTACTCAGTATGTTCGCGACAAAGACAAGCTGTGAGTATTCAACGTTCAGTTTATAAATATGTAACTCTGTTTCCGTTTCCGATTGGATTTACTCCAAACACTTTTCTATCTAAACAAATTATGTATTCATTAATAGTAAGTGAACTTATAAAAGAATTTATTAGATACACTTCAATTACTATAAAATATTATTAACCTGTTTGTCAAAGAACCTCTCGGTGTCTGTCTACACGTCAAACCGTATGGCGAAATACAATTCTCAATCTAAACATCTGCCTATCTCTCAATCACAATGAACCTATGAAAATTCACATGAATTGTTATCTACATCTTAGCCGAGACAAGTTATGAGTGGCGAGTCTAGACGCTTGTACTTGTGGTTCTTTATTTGTGGTGATCTTGGAGTCAGCGATGTAGGTCACACACACACACATACACACACATTCTGAGTAGGCACTTGTAGAGGTTACATATTATGTACATACATATTATGTGTGTGTGTTCATGTGCGTGTGTTCATGTGTGCGCGTGTGTGCAAGCGTATATATATATATATATATTTAAATGAAAAAAGACAATTGAGAGTTGAAAGTTAATTATTTACTATTAACAAATTGGTTCCTGCAGAGTCTGATAGGTCGGCATGTAACATCTTAAGGTACATCTATATCTGTTTCTGTGTTGGAATTATGCTTGTCACAAATAAATGCAAAGTGAATGCACAAACTTCTAATTTAATTATTGTATGCTAGTGGAAACATTCGTAAGAAGTAAAGATTACCAATTTGTTAATAATATATAATTAAGTTTCATCTCTCTATTTTCTTTTCTTCATTTAACTATATATATATATATGTGTGTGTGTGTATGTGTAAGTGTATATATATATATTTACATAGGTGTATGCATATGTATGTCTTTCTATCTGTCTCTCTCTGTATGTATGTATGTATGTATGTATAAAATAATACAATATATATGCACACTTCCTTCGATAGCTCTACACTGAGAACCTAAATAATTTCAAATGCCTTTCAAAAAACCCCAGGTCTAGAAACATATTGACAATGAATGTCTTCATCATTCTGTATGCGAAATGAAGGACAAATATATTGAAATGGCAGGAAATGGCAGCTCATCTCTAAATACTGTAGCAAAAGAATTACTGTTTAACTTGTACCAACGAGATGCGACAAAATGCTTCAGACCTATTACTATCCAACAATTCAACTACTATCTGCAACATCATTTATGAAAGATATTTTCTCTGACCAAATAATAGTCTGCAATCTAAATTTCCGGTCTACCAAACCAAAGCAAGCAACTCATTCAAGGACAATCATTTGACACCATGAATCAGAGCAAAGTAGTGTGGGAATGAATTAGACATAATTTATTGCTTATCGCTGCCTTCTCCATTACTACATCGTTTGACATTGCAGCAGATTGGTAGAAATTTTGATTGCATAATAGCGAACACTTGTTCAAATGATACCGCAACAAAATTATTTAGCAAACATAGACATAAGATCACAAATGAAAGACAAAAGCTCTCATAATAACAATCGAGAAATTAAACAAGAAAGCAACCAACTAAGTGAAATACTATTACTAGCAGCAGTCACTATCAATATGAAAAAGAGAACTGCTGTTACAAAAATATGTGCATAGCTGCATGAAAACATGCATTAGTAATCAAAAGGCTACATAGAGACACAGGGCCATTCAGAATCAAAAGTTTTCATTTGATAACAAATATAGAGCCACTCCTTCACAGATTACGACAGGTAATAAGAGCACTCTCAACATTGAAAATTTGCAGAAACAATACTGCTCTGTTCTGAGTGATACCATTGTGATTGGCTTAAGCATTATCAACACAGTCAGCCAGCAACATTCCATCTCGGACGTAACTTTCACCACCCCAGACATCATAGCAACAACAAATTGGATTCGGCATCACATTCTGTTGCCTCCGTATGTCTCCTAAAAGAATGCCTACACTTAATTGTATCTATTCTGCGTAGTCTCTGAAGAAAACCGTTGGCAATATTGAAAAATACTATTCCAATCTCTTTTCTAAGTCTTCGAAAGTGAAACTGATCACTAACGTTTAACTATCGCCTGATCTCAATTGCCTTCTCATATCATTAAAATTCGAAAGACTTCTGAGGTCAAGAATAACCGACTTCCCGGATAGCAATAATCCCCTTAATACCAACCAACGCGGCGGCATTCATTGTGATAACGACTGCTTAACACATGTCTAACATTTTGGAAGGAAACTCAAACATGGTTAGGCTTTCCATTCATAGGACCACAACATTTCGATGTTGAAACTATCCAAACCTCGGCTTTGTAGGAAGCTGCTGCACAAGATTAGGTGTTATCGGGATGAGTAGAAACTTACTTGCTTTGGTGAAAAGAATCCACTATAACTCTGTATATTTTTACCATGATGTTCTCTACTGTGGTAGACAGATCGTAGTATATATAAATGGCATTACAAGCATAGCGGGATAAAAAAAAGCCGAGTATTTTGCAACCAATAGTCACTACCTAATTGGATACAGTATGATAACACAAACATGACCTAATAATAGCTTGCAGAACATTTCTAGCTGATGCCATTAATTTAGACATGGCCTGGACCAATAATGGCCAAATGATATCACAGTTTTTATACGGGCATACAAACACATATGCACACATACCCATGCACACACACATGTATATATATACAAATATGTATATATATAAGTGTGTGTGTATGTGTGTGCTTGTGTATTTTTATAAACATATGTTGGTCATCAACACGATTTCGAGTATAACCACTTTCCCATTTCTATAACAGTTTTGACGTCTTTTGTCAAGCATCTCGTCTGTTGCGTCTCTGCCTCGTAAATTCTTTGAAGATATAATTTCCGTCCTGCAATAGCACACCTTTTTGCATAAGAGAATGCAATGTACCTGTGCGACATTTGAAGAAGCATGCAAATATAATCAATTCGTATAAGTCTATTAACATGGTTGCAAGATTGCATTTTGAAGGGCTACGCCATTTCGATGTTCAGCTGTTACTTTTTAGTATTCGATGAGTAATTTGATTATTTCTGCAACAGCAAGTTACTCCTCCTAGTTTTAGACAGCCGACTACCAATCACTTCGGTTCAATTCAAAATGTTCCTGATTAGCAGTGCTGATATTGAAGGACATCAGGCTGTCTTTTGTGACAGCATAAAATATCTTTTGGGAGTTTGTGCTGAGGATGCTTACCGAGAACAATTCACAAGTCAAGTAATTATTTCAGAAGACGAAACTGATGAAGTATGACCTGATCAACGGATGACAATACGTTTGATGAGATGAGCTTCTATAGTTAAAATATTCCGTCCTTCCAGCACTTATGTATGAGATAAAAAAGATTTTCAACTACTGAGAGGTATACGCTTTAAACGCTTCAAGCTTATTCTAAGTCCAAAAAGCAGTACAAGCACAGGAGAAGTTAATTATTTTCTGAAAATCTTATTGCGAGTAGTTCATAAAGTTACACGAATCAGGGTGTAACAAATCATGGACTAGAAATACGATAGATAAACACCTTCAACTTAGCATTGAACTGTTTTTGATTAAACAGTTTACCTGTGGTATTATACCGAACAAAGATGCCTAGATCGCTATCTCAGTTGCATGAGCAATCACAACTGCCAATTACGGAGAGTATAAAGCTGAT
This sequence comes from Octopus sinensis, assembly GCF_006345805.1. Lineage (NCBI taxonomy): Eukaryota > Metazoa > Mollusca > Cephalopoda > Octopoda > Octopodidae > Octopus > Octopus sinensis. The sequence goes on along the minus strand of NC_042997.1, from coordinate 712,736 downwards.
GATGGCATTTTCTCCTACTTACTACTCATGACCACATGGATCATTTCCAGGAGATAATCTATTTGAGTTCAATAATCCATCATACCAGTGAGTAAGTTAAACAAATACGAAAAGAAATATTGGAGATCACCTTAACTGACCCAAGGTTTCCCATACATCATTTCTATTCATCACAACATACTCTCTCGTGATAAGGAACGCCTCATGCCGAATTTCCTAACAAATACGAGCATGCAGTTCGCTCTCACTCTAGTTTTGACGTATCATAACTACAACAGACACTACAGCTACCTCGCTGTTTCCAACCACACCAGCAACGATATTCGAAATACTGAGCAGCAGTATAAAGAGTACAGCAGCGACTGTTCCTTTACAACGGACTCTGTCTTACGACTTGCTGTCGCTGCCTCTGCTACGACAGAACTGGAAATCTTCAAGGACAGCAACACACCCTAAGTTATCCGACTCTATTTTACACACTGACCTGCAAATGTACTCAGTTAACTTCACCACCATCCACACTGCTATGCCACCTGCTACCGCTGCTCCTTCAACTACTACTACTACTACTACTACTACTACTACTACTACGATGACGACGACGACGACAACGACTACTACTACTACTACTATAGAAACCCTTGTTATAGATCTATCCGTTTCGTTCATACCACTGGAACTTCAATTTCTAAACCAAGAACCTAACTTTATCTTAACTATCTCAATGATAACCGTAGACACAGCATAGAAACTAACTTCTACCGGTTAACTTAGCAATTAAAATGGTTTTCGGGACAAAAACAATTCTCCTTCTCCTCTTCATCAGCATCGTCATCATCATCATCATCGTCTACTTTCTCTTCCTCTTTTTTTACTCATTACTATCTCATTTTCCTCCTCTTTCTACTTCTAGGTTTCCCACTTACCACCTTGATGACGCACTCGGCCCTCCGGCACACAATTTCAAAATTAAAACTAAACTAGCTACTTACCATTGCGTTTTTAACATCTTATGTAAACCACTCCCACCAAGTCCCACATACGCACGACATTCTAATTCTTTAGCTTCCAAAACCTACAATGCAAAACCCTCACCTACTTTCTGCTTCATAACTAAGTCCACTTCCAATGAATTAACAATCGAGTATTTTAGTGACACCACGCTATACGAAAAAGCACATAACACACCTAGTCAGTTTGTGGCCACTATTAATGCTAGCTGGCTTTGAGGTAATTTAACATCAACAAATACTTTCTCATCTCTTTCTAGCATTTAGCAAATCCCTACAAACCCGGGCTCAAACTCGTTGGCCGTTATGTTCATGATGCCATCGGATGGGGTGAGAGTGGATCTGTAGATTACATCCTTCCTGTGGGGCAGGTAGAGTTTCGGGAGTTGTACGTTGTACAGGTGCATGTTTGCCTGTCTTGTATCCTACAATTTTAGAAGCGATATTATCTAAGCAGGAGTAGCTCATGTAGACGGTATGAGGGTTGAAGAGCTTATAGAAGACACACACACATACACACCAAAATACACACACACACATACACACAAACACACGCACACACACAGATATATATATTTTTTTAATTGAACAATGCAATCATTACATCAATTTAAATGCAGGGCAGTTGATGAAAAATACTAATAAATTTAAAAGGAACCACAATCCTTTACAAGCTGTAGAGTGTAGTATATTCTTAGTATCATTAGTAGCAACATGGAATCTTTCACTCTTCTTGCTCTATTAGAGAATTTGAGTAAAATTATATTAATGTGTCCAACTGATAAAAAATTCCATTTATTTATGCAACTGAGGATAGTCCTGCATTTAAAATGATGTAATGATTGCACTGTTCAATTAAAGGGAGCCGCTTGAAACAGTCGTACAGCATCACCTCTTGCTTATTTTGAATTCATTCACCTTCCTTATAGTTGTACAGATAATACCGCACTAACTTGGTGCTTCAAATTAAGTGCATAATTCAACTGAATCTCACTTATTTCTTATATATATATATATAGTTTTAAGTTTAACTAAATATATATAGATTTCCTATAGAATTTAGAGCTATCACTGCAAGTAGCAACGTTTCCCGTACTAATACGTACATGCAAACAAAGCGATCGACATTACAAAAATAGCTAATGGGTGTATATATACCTGTTTCAAGAGCTATTGTCTTTTCATAACTATCACAATCAACCCATCAACTTTCTACGAACGCTTTGCTTAAATACCAATAAGTTTATCTGTGCAACAGACTTTGCTACAGTAATTTCCATATTAAACACTTTCCTGGCAACTAGTGTTAATAGATAAATTTTAAAATGGAAACATCGCATTCTTAGCACAAAAAGTACGATGCAATATCAACCGGAAAAAAACTCTAATGTACTTTATAGTATATTATTGCTGAAAAACGAAATATGATGTCCTTGCTAGCAATTAACATACATATATATTATTTTATAAATATCTATACATGCATATATGTATGTGCAATTACACAGACATATATATATACATATAAATATATATATATATATATATATATATATATATATGTGTGTGTGTTTGTGTGTGTGTATGTATTTGTACGTACATATATATATATATATATATATACATATAAATATATATATATATATTATATATATATATATATATATATATATATATATATATACATACATACATGCATTCATACATACATATTTTTGTAGATGTTTATTTGTCTTTAAATATCGATAGCGTATAGATGGAAAATAAAGTGCCTACTTCAAGAAAAAAAAAATTCAAACAGACTATTTGAAGTGGCTGGCGAAACATAAATATTGTTGAAGATAAACATATCTAAAATATGGTGAAAAATATAGTTCAGCTTAAATATAGTTGAATATAGCTATGGTTAGAATATTGTGAAGCTTGTTAATATTGGGGCATAGATACAATTAGGAACATTAAAATATAATTGTAGTCAAATTAAAATATTGGAAGCGTATTCTACGAGAATATTCTACATAATTAAATTGATTTTTGAAAAGCCACCTACTCCCCTTTTGTATCCCCATGTACTTCACTCACTTTCCTCACTAATTTATTTATACATCAGATATTTCTTCATAAAATTGTCCAATTCTAATTTCATATCATTATGTCTTCAGATGTTGAACAGAATTTCACACTTAAGTTAAAATCGTCCTTTTGTCTTTATATGAATTTTTTTGTTTCATATCTCTCAGCCTTAATAGTACAATATTTGTAATGCGATTTTCTCACCACACATAGTGTTAGAACAACAACGACGTCTCCTGTTAACTTGAAGTAAAGAAGTTGATAGTAATTTTGTTTCTTCTACTTCTATTGTTTCTTTGCGTGGTCCAATAAATTGTACTTAATTGAAACAAAATAATTAAAACACATTTCAGAAAATTTGTCTTGTATAAGTTACATGAATTATGTAAATGGCATACAGTACAGATAAATGCCGAATTACAAGAGTTCAGATTTTCTTTGAAGTTCTTACAAATGTTCGGAACCGTCACATAGCCATTCTCTGTATTTTTCGTTTAGTTAGCATTCGTGAGAGTAAAAATATCTAACAAGCTTTTTTTTTTGCAAATATAGTACAGGTACGTACAATTTATTGTGGTAGTAACGTAAAATAAATTAGTTCTGTTTTATTTTTACCGCAAAACACTAAATTTATAAAACAACTGAAATAAAACTCATTTCTCACCACTTGTCTTACAATATAGCAATTATATTGTCTACTGTTGTGAAACAGGCATTTTTCTCATTTGTTTTCGTGACTGTTATATACAACTAATTTATATACTTTTTTGTGGTTCGTACTGCTTTTATTTGTGTTATATATTATATATTGAGTTAACTCCCATTTTAATTATTATTCACAATTAATGTGAAAATACACGTAAACGACAAGAAAATTAGTATATATACATATATATATATACACGCTAATATTCACACACCAGCACACCTACACACATTCATATATATATATATATATAGAGAGAGAGGGGGAAGAGAGAAAGAAACGTACTAATTAACTGAATACTGCGACCATTGCTATTCATGTTTTTGTTTATAAATGCGTGACATAGCAACAAGTGCTACATCATAGAGTAGAATTGAGAAGGCGTAGAACTATCTATGAGATGCAAAGACATGACGTTAAGATATAATGCTGATCGGGCTATTCCGATTGCAGTGGATATAATGCCGAATGGAACTTTAATGGAACAATGAGGCAATATATATTGGACAGCAACGTCGTTTGAAATCCAAAACATCAGGCAGATCTTAGAATAAACAATCAAAAAAATAATGTGAAACATAAGGTATATTTCTTTCACAACCATATTTTGGATTTACATCATTCCATTTATGTTTTCAATATTACATTTTGACAAGTTAGTCAGCAAGGTAACCTCATCGTCAGCACAAAGGATGAAATGCTTAGCGGCATTTCAATCGTATTTATGTTCTGAGTTCAAATTTCGCCGAGGTCAACTTTGCCATTCACTAAATGATTACCAGTTGAACACTGAAGCCAATTTAATCAACTTAGCCTCACAACAACCCCGCTGGCATTCTGCCAAAATTTGAAACCAATGTTACATTTTCGCATACACAGCACCTTTGTCGAAATATTAATATCGCAACGTGTATACGCTGTTCCCACTCCAGATGCAAACTTGTCTTAATGGTTTAGGTCACTTAATAAATTCCCTGAAGTGTATAGCTTTTCTTCCGTTAACCAATTTCCAAGTTAATAAAGCTGTGTGGCAAAATCAGAAAGTAGTCATTCCATAGAGATGCAGGAAACCAAATGACTCGCAATTTTAAAAGTACTAAAATATTCAACGAATGTATAATTCAGTTTCGACAAGACTATATTCAACTAAAACGGTTTGGAAATATCATTTAGAGAAACCCACTAGATACTCTGCGTCTGAATATGAAGCTGTGCAACATTTCTCATTATATACATCTTAACCTTGTTATGTCATGTGAAAATATAGCAATATATATTTCCAATGATTCTTTTACACCGACGTATTTACACTTAATATTTCTGCATTGAAACAAGTGTAAAGAACGTATTTTATATAAATTCAGTTTTATGTGCACCTTTAATTTGTGATATCAGACGTAATACTGTCATACTACTATAATATAAAGTTTGTAAATGTTAATTTCTCTTTGATAAACATGTGCCTTTATGCTGTTAACTTTGTTGGTACAACCTCTATTCATTTAATCTAATATTATAAACAAATGGTAATTTTATAATCGTCATTAATGAATAACAGAGTTTTCATCTTTGGTTAAAAGAAAATTATTCTAATAAAACCACCAAATCTAACGTACAGAAAATTAGTTGTATAGATTATGGTTATAACATAATGCAGTGAAACTTAACAGCAAGAATATTACTGCAGTTAATCATGTACAGCTCTTCAAATATCTTTGTGGGTGGAAAGATATTTGAGCCATTCCTAAAATCAAATATGACTGACTTTGTATTTAGGCTATTTTAAGTTTTGAATACCTAGGTTTGTTGGTAAATTACTTTAAATTACCCATCTACGATGTAAAGGCTTTTTCTGGCTTTCCCTACTTTCCGCAAAAATCAAGAAATAATACGTCGTTTCTTTCCAATATTGATTTCTATATGCAGCATTTACTTCGTAAAATGCATTGGTCATAACCTTTCATGTTCTACTACAGATAGGAAATACTACAGAAAAGCATTATTGCCGACTGTAGTAAACATTGGGATGAAATTGCATTAAATTAAATCGAGTTGCTACATCTTTCCTTAAATTACTCGTTACAAGGCAATAATAGTTACATTTATCGGCACACCAAATACGCCCCACGAAATGCTTTACATTTAAGTGTTATGAAATCTTGACAAATACATTCTACTGCATAAGTAGTTCGTTTTCTTGAATTGTAAATTGTAGGTTTGTAATTTGTTCAACATATTTCTTCGCAGATTTACTGCTTACTTTTCCTAATGGCATCCGATAAAGACAACAATAATCTAACAAGCGCGTATATGAGCTAAAACCACAGAAACCTCTCGCTTAGGTCACGTATGTAAATATGTGTCATGTCCCTTGATATAAGCTAATCGATATTTTTGTTAGCAAAGTGAAAGTATTTCTATTAGTTGATTTTACTCAGCGGATAGAAATGTCTAATGCAGACATGTTTTAATTGAAATGACTCACATCATTAAAATGTGAATAAATACCCTCATGAAAATAAAACTACATTATTTTCTAGATAATCACATTAGTGAAGTATTTAACGTTCAAACACAAGAAACCCGAATATTGGTGTTCATAATAATTTGCTTCTGCTGTAGAATTAAGCTCATGAATTCAGTATATACTATTGTAACGTCAAATCGATACACAATAAAAAATATAAGCTAATAAGGTGTGGACTGAAGAACGGAAACAAGATGATCGGGCGGACATGTTTCAAATCATGCAAGTAGTTATTTTCCGTCGTTAAGTTCATAACGTCATAAGGTATTTGAATATAAAGATATATTGCCTTCCATTCAATCAAATTCTGTGATGTACAGGAGTTATGAGTTATAGAAATAACGGTACGTTGCCACATATCCATATAATTTCCGTGAGATATGAATTGTTACAACACACGTATTCACAAGCCTTTACGTTCAGACTCAAAAATATTTTGACTGGGTGGGAAAAAACTTAACCTAAAGTCATATGAAAACTAAAACATAATTACGCATACATATGAAATATATATATATGCATACATACACACATATATACATTCATGGATAACCTTAGGTACATGTGTGTGTTCGTGCGTACATGCGTGCGCATGTGTGTGTGTGTGTGTGTGCGTGTGTGTGTGTGTTTAGGTGTACGTGCGTGTGTATTTATATATACATACGTATTTATCTAACTGTTGGTTGATTACTCAATTTTCATTTTTTGAATTTTCACAGGAACAATGAAAAGATAAAAGCACAAAATACAGGCCTTTACTGTATTAGCTTTAAATTCATAGAGAAGGTTTCAGAAGTGTACTCTTCATCAGAAAGGTAGAAGGAAATAATGCAAAAGATGAGGAAGATAAACGTAATCAAGACGAAAGTGTAAACAGGTGTGACTGAAACCAACGACATTTTGAAGTGACCTAAAGTGAGAAAGAATATATTTACACGACTCAACACAAGACAAGCTGAAAGCATTTCATGTTAGTTTCTGTGTGTGATATCTAACCTACTGCGGCGGTGTCTGTAGATGTTTCGAAGCTAAGTGTTTATTTTGCTTATTAAGTTTATTCTTTCGCAATAAGGGGTAACTGAATGTTGTCTGCTCAAACTTGTGTATGAATGATGGATATGTTTCTGATACGTATGTCATTAATAGACTGTGTATATGAGAGTTCTTTTTTATTCCTACAAATTTGAAATGACTGGGTATGTATGAATGATGAATAAACTCTCATTTATATGTATATGTTAATATACATGTGTTTGTGTATATATACATATATGCACTTGTATTATATATATATATATATATATACTTAAATTTACTTCAAATATAGGATAAAATTTTCAAAAAAAATTTTATCACTGGCCAGTATATTAAAAAGTACCTTTAAAGGCTAAATTTATAGACAACTTATAAACAAGGGCGAAATTCGGTTATAACGGGATTATTTTGAAATTTCTGTCGGCTTGCTTCGAGACGCGTGCTTATAGTGATGAATTATGTGGTTATTGAGTATTTAAGTCTATTTTCGGTATATTTGGCATTGGAATTTTGTCTTTTGCCCTTGCTTATAAGTTGTTCATATATATATATATATATATATATATATATATATATATATATATTATATATATATATATTATATATATAATACATATGTATATTTATTTATATTAAGGGCATTACCATGCATAAATGTCTCACATTAGGAAGGACTCTTAAAGTCAAAACTACCATAATTGTTCGTCCTGTATGTTGATGGTTTTGTTCATTTTATGTGTCTTGATTATGCATGGACTGACGACTAAAAAGTACATTTTGTGCACTAATTATGAAATCATATGATCTGCAGCTGAATCTGTTTTAAAAGGCTCGCTTCGAGTTGCATTCCCTCGCGTTGGGTACCATGTGTTCATTATGGTAGTTTTGACTTTAGAAGTCCCTCCTAGCGTGAGGCATTTATGTCTAGTAAAGCCCTTAATACAAATAAATATATTTAAAGGGAATAATTAATCAATTTTTGCTTTATGAGGTTTTTCACGATAACTACTTGACGATTTCTTATAAAGATTTTATGCTATTTTTAAATACATATATATATATATATATGTATATATACATATACATATATATATAGCATATATACGGACATATATATATGCATATATATATATATATATATATATAATATATATATATATATATATAATATATATATATATGTGTGTGTACAAGTTATCAGCACAATGTATATATATATATATATATATATATATATATATATATATATATATATATATATATATATATATATATATATATATATATAATATATATATATAAAACTGGGTGCAATTGATTAAATAGCAAAAACATATACGTTTATATTGAATACTACATAGGATAAATTTTTGATATCCTACAACTATGATCGCCTCGAGAAAAGCAATAAGGATCGACTTCAAATGTGAAGGAAAATAATCTAAAGTATCAATATTTCTCCAAATCTGACATTGACCAAAAAAGCTGATATTCTGGAGAAAAAAGAACATCTGTGAACAGGTGTTACAAACTCAGTACAAGTTATCAGCACAATATTTACTGTACTTTGCTTCCAGCAGACACGAAATAATTACAAAGAAACAAAAGAAGTAGAAAATATTTATGATAGGAAATTTGCATACAGAAAATACACAGAGTGATTGATTTGAAAAACAGAGGTGAATAAATGTTTATTAAATACTATAACAGATCAGAGAAACATCCCCGTATGTTTGGACATATGTATGTATGAATGTATGTGTGTATGCATGTATATATGTATCTACCTATTTATCTCTCTATCTATATGTGTGTCTGACTAGAAACAAAGGTAAGTGCAATAGAAAAGATGTGTATATAATAATATATATATATATATTATATATATATATATATATATATATATATATATATATATATATATATATATATATATATATATATATATATGTGTGTGTGTGTGTGTGTGTGTTGTGTGTGTGTGTATGTATGTATCTAGCTAGCTACCTAGCTATCTATGTATATATATTCATTATTCAAAATAAGTTTTAATCTGGTTTCGTGCTATTTCCAGTTTCGCAGGCTCCTAACGGAGCCGATCTACTTTGAGCTCCGAAATAGCCGAATGAAGAGATTCTGAAAGTTCAAGATGGCTGCCGAAATGTGAACTGTTCTTCGTTAAGCATGGTCACGTGGTGATACGATGGTAACCGACATCAGTTACTTACTTTGACCGCGTGGTAGCACATGAAACTGGCGGCATCAGAGTATCTCTGTGTATGGCATCAGTAAGACCAGTGCGTATATACGTTTGTGTTCATATGTGCGAGCGCGACCATTCTATGCTTCTCTGCGATCTGAGATTGCACCAGCCAAAGATCAAATCCAGTGACATCTCTCCAGTCGATCCATTTGACACTATGGATCTTCATAACGCAGACTGGGATGCGATCAATCAGGATCTTTCACAAGTTGATTGGAACTTCACGCACGTACACACCCCTCCAACATAAATACATCATGGCAGATATTTATAGATACTGTGTCAAATATATGCGCAAAACATACTCCATTAGGATCAGTATACAAATCTAAGTGTAGAATCCCTAGTTCAAGATGGCTGCCGAAATGTGAACTGTTCTTCGTTAAGCATGGTCACGGGGTGATACGATGGTAACCGACATCAGTTCCATCGTAAAAGGGACTTACTTTGACCGCATGGTGGCACATGAAACTGGCGTCATCAGAGTATCTCTGTCTATGGCATCAGTAAGATCAGTGCGTATATACGTGCAATTATTAGAAGTGCAATTATTAGAAAAAGAAAAAAGAAAAAAGAAAAAAAAAGAAAAAAGGAAAAAAAGAAAATCAACGCATCCATTCAACTGCCATTGCATCACTCGAATCGAAAAAACACGATCTCCAAAAACGCATGATGGCCATCGTTAACAGCTGAGGAGAGGCAGGCCATTGAGAAAATAAAACTCAATCCCAAAATTTTCATTACATTAGCAAACAAATCATAAAGACGCTGTTTCCAATGCTGGTCCTCTGGTTGACGAGAACAATACTCTATACGATGATGCAATGTCCACCTGCGAGATCCCGCAGAGACAATACTGCTCTGTCTTCACTAACCCTAATGTGATTGATCTGGCTAGCATCCGTGATGTAAACTCTTAACTAACCATATCTGACATAACTTTCGGTGCTGCTGATATCCTAACAGAAATAGATAAGATCACTCACAACTCGGCAGTAGGTCACGATAAGTTCCCGGCCACTGTCCTGAAGATGTGTTGACATCAAATTGCAACCCCTCTAGCTGAGCTCTGGAGAAACCCACTTCATGCTGGCTACATTCCTGACCATTTTCTCTCCCAGCCTGCATTTCAAGTCTTCAAAAAGGGAATAAATCTCTTGCAGTGAACTACCGTCCGATTTCACTCAATTCTCTCATCATTACATTTTTTGAGAGGGTGGTGAGATAGCGAATAACTCACTTCCTCGAAGTTAATAATCTGCTGAACCCCAACCAGAATCGTTTCCGTGATGGCAAGGACTTCCTGTCGCAGCTTCTGCACCATTTTGATGACATCTTTAAAGTGTTAGGAGAGGGCTCCAGAACTGATGTCATATACCTTGAATTCAGCAAGGCATTTTACAGGGTGGATCACAAACTCCTCCTGAAGAAACTGTCCAACATTGGAATCCGTGGAGAGCTGCTGCAGTGGATAATGTGTTTCCTGACGAACAGGACCAACATGCTTTTTTGAGGGAATACGATCCAGCTCAGCCAAAGTCAGTAGTGGTGTCCCACAAGGTACTGTGTTGAGCCCAGACCTCTTCATTATTTACATTCAATGGCATAGATGTCATCAAACATTCTACATTGAAAATCTTTGCAGATGATTCCAAACTCCAGAAGCCATAAACGGCTTCAGTCAGATCTGTTTGCTATTGTCCAATGGGCGGAGAAAACAATATACTTTTAAATGAAGATCAGTTTGATTTGATACACTATGCGATAGTGTTATGCAACAACACCATAGATCTTGGAGTAATTGTTGATAACAATCTAAGCTGGAGTCTCCACGTAGACGGCAAGGCTGACTTGGCCCGCATGATGTGCTCCTGCTATCTGAGAACTTTCCGGTCTAGAGATGCCTACACGATTATCCTTCGCTACTCTAATTTTGCCCTACCCCACCTTGAGTACTGTTGCTCACTGTGGGCCCCCATACGAAGCAACTCATTATGAAAGTAGAAGCACTCCAGAGATCAATGCCAAGAAAGATAAGCGACATGAGATTTTTGGGGTCGACTAAAAAACTCAGTTTCTACTCTCTCCTACGCCGCCGGGAGCGCTACATCATTTGTATTATGTGGAAAATATTCCATCAATATTGCACAAATGATGTTGGTATCAATTTTAAAATCCATCCAAGACTTGGCCCACGTGCAATCCGCCTACTACAAAAATCGAACACGGTACACATAGCACCATTACGTCACAATTACTTTGCCTCAACTGGTCCATACAAAAATAGGTCAAAACTGAAACTGATTCCATAAAATTCAAATGTTCACTGGACAAATTTCTTCAAAAATGTTCAGCAAGATGGGAACCCCCACACTACCATCGCTATGCTAAATCCTTCCTTCATGAGATCCTGCCAAACAGGTGGATTGTACGAAGGGGGGAAAGTCGAGTCATCCCGAAAAAGCTTCGCTGGTCTTCATCTTTGGGAGTAGTATTCCAGAGGCACATAAACATGCTCTCTTTAAAAGGCAGCAGACACTATTGGTATATATAATATATATATATATATATATATATATTATATATATATATATATATATATATATATATATATATATCCATATATATATATACATATCCATATATATACATATACATATGACTATATGAATGCAGTAGCACATTGATATATTTGCTTATTATATTGTCTCTCTTTACTTTTGTAATTATGATAATGTAGAAGAAGAAGAAGAAGAAGAAGAAGAAGAAGAAGAAGAAGAAGAAGAAGAAGAGAAGAAGAGAAGAAGAAGAAGAAGAAGAAGAAGAAGAAGTGATTTACCATTCAGCATGCCTTTAATTGGTAGAAGATTATTATGAATGCAAAACAATACTTATACGGTGACAAATTTAATGATTAAGAGAAAACGACTGAAAAAAATACAATGACAAGAATACCACCAGCAGCAGCAGCAGCAATCTTCACGAGAAACAAAATAATAACAATTACTGAGACAATCATACATTTTTTTCTATTGAAAGTTTAACAGAAACAACCGAAGGAAATAAAAGAAATAACAAATGAGAAAAAGACAAAAAGAATTCATAGAACGTAAAATAGGAAAAATCACCTCAATAAACAACTGTTACGGCAGCAATAATAACAACAATAAGAACAATTGTAAAGAAAAACAGATCGATATAAAAGCAACAATTTATACAGGCAAGAATTAGATTGATTTTTGGGAGAAAATGACTTTTCTTATAGACTCGGTAACTTTACCCAAGGGACAGAGGTAAAAGAAAAATAAATTCTGAAAAACATAGAGGTAAAGCAAATAGCAACAGTAATAAATATCATACGTTGAGCAAACTAAAACAAAATGAAAATGTCCATATCAGAAGTTAACATTATCTGTAGGTTATTGTAGAGCAGTAAAGTAAGATTTTAGAAATACAGCATAAAATTAAGAAACCAAACAAAGATAGCATAAAGAATACGCAGTAGGATACAGACAGATAGAGAGAGAGAAAGAGAGAGATGTAAAATTAAGCAAGTCAAATAGAAAGAACGAGAATGAAGAAAGAAATGAAAGAGAGGTGAAAGAACAAAACGAAAAATAAAATAAAATATTCGTAGGAGGAAAATCATTCAGGAAAATAAAAGAAAAAGAAAAATTAAACGCAAAGGTAAAATAGTTTATTTTTTTATTTCAGCGTGAACTTATGCTATAAAGAAAACAAAACAATTTCAGTTTATTTCTTCGAAAAGTTCACTAAATACTGTTGCTATTGGCAGAGAAAGAATGGTGAGTGTATAATTTTATTTTCTTTGTATTTATTTTAAGCATTTTGTTTTAAAATGGTGAAAATTTAAAAATTACTTGTGGCAATGTAAAGTACTTCAGTATTGAAATTTTCTTTTGTTCTACGTATGTACTATTGAGTATGCATGTTTGTTAATACATGTACATGTGATTCATATACATCATCATATGATGGGAGGATGATTATGTTTTCAACAGAAGATAGTTTAGAGTTTTGTCAACTTTATCAAACTGTAAACTTGTATCGATTTTAAATGATTAAGTGATTAAAATGAATTCAATATTTTACATATATAAGGCGGAAACATGACAAAATCGTTAGCACATCAAAGAAAATGCTTTATAGCACTTCGTCTGTCTTTACGTTTTGAGTTCAAATTTTGAGGAGGTTGACACTAACTTTTATCTTTCCGGAATAAAATAAGTACCGTTTGAGTACTGGGGCCGAAGTAATCCTCACTCCCAAAATTGCTGGCCAAAACTGAAAGCCAATAATATACATGCAAATTATCGTGTGGCTTTCATAGAAAGCTTTTCTAGCAGGCCACATACTAATCCAATATACAGAAAAGTTATACAAAGTGTCAATGCAGCTGAAATCCAGATGAAACTCGCGAATAACTACATGTGTAATATAGAAACTCTAAAATGTAAGGAGATATGAGCGATGAATATATGTATTGAACTACTTTTCATTATTAGAATTAGGGCTGTTTCACAGCTTTTTTGTGTATTAAGACATTCAGTGTGGAATATAATTATGTTTACAATATTATGCATGCTATGCATTATACAATGAAATGTTGTATTCATAAATCATTTCAACTCAAGAAAGCAAGGTCGTTAGATCACCAGAACATCATGGCTACACTAAATCTGTGTATACCTTCAAATACGTTTATGAATTTGGTTTGCAATATTCCTGATGTTAAATCGTATGTTGAAATAGACATTGTTTTATTTCAGGATGATCTTTTTTATTCAATTTTTCTTTTATTTTATTTTTGACAAATAAACACACGCATTATATTTGTTCTTGACTCGTATATTATTGTTCTTATTTTATCTTGCTTTGAGTGGGGAGGGTTATTGATGTTCGTGGTCTTCTGGAATGCTTCTCGTGGACATACTGAACAGTTCCATCGGCTTCAAAATTTTACTCTCTAATTCGAGAGTGATGGTGAGTCGCATTGGTAGATTTGTTTGAAACTCCCACCTAACCTCTCTTTGCACTTCCACTGAATTTTCACACTTCCAGTAGCATTTTAGAATGAACTTACTTTTTTTCAAAGCTTAGTCTGACGGCCATCATTAATTCCAATGGCTTTCATCTGGAAACAAAAAACATCCATTCCGTTATCATCTGCTAAAACGGGTATACGTATTTTTGGGACACCCCCCTCTCTCTCTCTCTCTCTCTCTCTCTCTCTCTCTCTCTATATATATATATATATATATATATATATATATATATATATATATATATATATATATATATAATATAAATAATATAATGCATCTAATAATAATAATAATACTTGATTCTTGTGTATGCATATACATGCAAAGATGTATGTACATTTAAGTGTAGGTATATGTATTTGTGTATATTTATGTAAATGTATAAGTAAGTAAATGTGTGTGTATTTATATTTATAACTTAACCTTATGTACTTTCTAAAATCTCTGACGAAGCCCAGAGAAATACCCAATTACCTCAATTTCATCTACTAATTACTTCAGTCTAAAGTAAGGATAACGGTAGAATGAGGTAATTTTGCCTCTTGGCTGAAACAGCTGTAAGATATTTCCCAATTTCTATTCCTATATGTTATATATTTTAATAATTACTGGTATCTTTATATATTTTATAAGTAAAGCATAATATGTTATACATGTATGTCTATTCTTGTAATTGTCATTTTAGTAAATGACATAATATATTGTTTAAAAGTTGATGAACCACCTATTGATCGCCCCGTTTTCTTATTGCTTTCTCTCCCTCTCTCTCTCTATATATATATATACACACATATAGGCGCTAGTGTGGCCGTAAGATAAGAAGCTTCATTCCCAACCACATGCTTCTGAGTACAGTCACTGCTGCGTGGTAGCTTGGATAAATGACTTCTACTATAGTTTCAGGCCGACTACGGTTTTATATGTGGATCCGTTAGACGGAAACTAAAAGAAATCCGTGCTAAATATACATACTGTAATCCCTCGCCATATCGGGGTTCACTTATCGCGGTTCACCTATTGCTGTTTATTATTTAAGTTAGTGGTTCGGTAAAAAGGGACCAATTGAATAACTTCGAAGCTTTATGAAAATAATAATCCGTAATGGGTTCCATTCGTTTAACTAAATTTAGTCAAGGCTGTGCTCCAGCATGACCGTAGTTCAATTACAGAAACAAGTAAAAGATAAAAGACAATATATGTATATAAATATAAGCGTGGGGCGTTTTAGATATGTAGGTACATAGGTAGAGATACGGTTGTGTGTGTGTGTGTGTGTGTGTGTGTGTGTGTGCGTGTGTGTGTGTGTGTGTGTGTGTGTGTGTGTGTGTGTGTGCGCCTGAATGTATAGACAGATACATAAAGATATACACTTTCATAGAATACCACAACAGAAATTTCCATTGCAGTGAATTAAATCTATAATCATACTGACTTTGAAATTTGGCGTTGTTCAGATTGGTTTCAAATACGATTCAAACGTGTAAGCCGAGAGATTGTGTAGATTTTATTCAATTCAAAACCGAATATTGCTGGCGACTAAGACTAACGTTTTCAAATTAAATGTGTTGTAACTTTAAACACCTTCAGGTATCATTTTCAAATTTTAAGTTCACCTGCTTTCGGTTTATGTCTCTAGCTGAGTCATCTGTCTCACTCTGTCTTTCGTTTTCTTCTCACTCACTTGTTGCATATACATGCATACATACATGCATACACACACACATACACACACACACATACACATATATATATATATATAGAGAGAGAGAGAGAGAGAGAGACGCAACCATAAGTATGAATGTGCATATATTTATATATGTGAGTATATGTATACACATATACACATACACACACACACACACACAAACACACACACACATGTGTGTGTGTGGCAAGTTAAGTTAGGTCTAATAGCTTATTCCAGCAACAAAGAGAAGTTTTCATTCTGATGTTTTTATATCGGAGAAAAGATTAAAAGCCTCATTAAGAGAATGTTCTTGGGGGGTATTGATGCACAATTGTCAAAATTCCTAGTGAAATGCATTTCATTTTATTGGGAACAAGAATTATATAACTATGTTTAAATGCCAAGTAAAGTAGATTAGATAAACGTAAGTGATGGTGAGTAAGTAAAGAGACAAAATATGGATTAAAGAAAACAGCAACAACAAAATTATTAAATGAAATTACTTGAATAAATGTCAACGAACTCTGGAGTGAAAAATTGAACTACTCTGATATTTCAGTTGAGTGAACCGTGGAAAAATGAAAGATTAATATATTATCAATTTAATGCAAGATAATCTATTCGTTTTCGTTCCAGTTATATTGCATGTTCATGTTTGTGCCATTCTGTATTTGTAAGTATCAACGATTGTATACCTATTTCTTTATTACCCACAAGGGGCTAAACACAGAGGGGACAAACAAGGACAGACATAGGTATTAAGTCGATTACATCGACCCCAGTGCATAACTGGTACTTAATTTATCGACCCCGAAAGGATGAAAGGCAAAGTCGACCTCGGCTAAATTTGAACTCACAACGTAACGCAGACGAAATACCGCTAAGCATTTCGCCCGGCGTGGTAACGTTTCTGCCAGCTCGCCGCCTATATCAACGATTGTATACCGTCAGAATGTATATATTTGTCATGTATAAATGATCAGTATAGGTAGAGAAAATTTAAACCCTAATTAAATTAAATTTCAACCTAAAATTTTCGCGCACAATATTGATTTCCGATTTTGGAACAAGGCCAGCAATCTCGGGGAGGAATAAGTCAATTATATCGACACCAATCTTCAACTGGTTCTTATTTTATCGATACCAATCTTCAGCTGGTACTTATTTTATCAACCTCGGTAGAACATGAACCCAGTTCGTGAAGACGCATGAAATGCCGCCATGCTTCTGTCCGGTGTGCTTAAAGATTCTGCCAGTTCGCCGTCTTGTTTTGCACAAAATATTAAAATACATTATATTTCTTTAGCTTAAGTTTCAAAGCCACCATGGAACCCATTGCTAATCAATTAAATTCTTGAAAATCACATTAAACAGGGATAGTTCAACATACTACCCATACGGAAAATCAATAGATTAAGCGTAATACGTTCTCAAAAAAAAACAGGTTACTAAACAATCTTACCACACGTATAAATATCTTTAAAGAACTTACACATCGAGATATTGATGAGCTTCACAGCGAAGAAATCAACGACGAAAACAACACAAAAATAAAATATCAGCTTTAAACAAGTTCTTGTAAAGGAACATAATCAAGCATAACCTTCCATATAACTTAAAAGTATAAAATTTGTATTTCAAAACATCCTTCAAATTTTGCAAAGACACTTGCCAAATAATTAGAACGTCCTAAATACAAATAACATACGAATTAACTATACGCAACATTTCACAGAATTAATAGCCGACCCGCAAATTAAACTTAAAAAACAAAACAAAACAGATAAAAGCAACTGTATTACTGTGATTTTTGTAATAGAAATGCATTTCCTCAAGGGGGTAAGTGTTTCATTAAAACATTAAAATTTTTTATGTTACAGTTCGCCATATATTTTCCTAATACATACCGCTCAATCCACTCAACATAATTTCAGCCGTTCACTGAAATATATATATATATATATATATATATATATATATATATATATCCATGTGATTCTATTTACGAGGGTATTCATATAAATGCAGCTACATATTCTTATTACTAACTCATATTTACAAGGGCAGCGAACTGACAATAATCATTTGCACGACGGGTTAAGGCTTAGCGGCATTTCGTCCACTTATACGTTCGAAATTCGAGTTCCCCTGAGGTCGGCTTTTTCTTTCATACTTTGTGATGTATAAAATATGTACCAGCTGAGCAATGGGGTCGATGTAATCGACTTAACCTCTCGCCCGAAATTGCTAGCCTAGTGAGAGAGTCCGGAAGTGAACACTATTAAATTTACATCTAATACAGGATAAAATTTTTCATGGCCAGCATATTAAAAGATACCTTTATAGGTTAAATTTATAAACAACTTGTAAACAAGGGCAAAAGAAAAAATATTGTAATGGCAAATATACCACTGCCCTTGTTTATAAGTTGTTTATAAATTTAACCTTTAAATGTATATTTTAATATGCTGGCATTGATAAAAATTTTTTCGAAAAATGTTATCCTATATTAGATGTAAATTTATTAGTGTTCACTTCCGTACTCTCTCATTCTGTGAGAGTTTTCAGTTCGAATCGCACGTGACTCGAGATGTGCTGGAGATTTTCTATTTTGGATATATTTGGGGTACTTAGGTCTGCTCATGACTTGGTGCTTGCTTCTTCCGTGGGTATGAGTAAGTATTTCATTAATATCTTACGTATTTATCGCTGACGAGGAGAAAATTCTTATGAATTAACTCTGAATTTGGGACCGATACGATAATAACGGAATTTTTAAAGAAATTTCTGTCGGCTTACTTCGAGACACGAGTTCATAGTGGTAAATTATATGGTTATTGACAATTTGTCTATTTCCGGCATATTTGACATTAGAATTTTGTTTCTTTTGCCCTTGTTTATAAGTTGTTTATAAATTTAACCTTTAAACGTATTTTTTGATATGCTGGCCATTGATAAAATTTTTTTCGAAAAATTTTATCGTATATTAGAGATATATATATATATATATATATATATATATATATATATATATATATATATTATATATATATATGCATATATTTTATAATATATTATTATTTATATCAGGAAATCTGTATTAGAAAATTCTTCAGAAAGATATATACGTGTGTAAAGTAATTATTTTACTTAAAATATAAATATATATAAATGTATGTAAATATGTATAAGTATAAATATATAATATATTATAAAGCTTTTTAATTAAGATTTCATAGCATCTTACGATCGTTTCGCAGAAGTGCTGTCCCTATAATGGAATCCTATATTGTAAGCATTTATAGACAACTGTTCTGCTGTTCAGAGATATAAAATTTGAATGTTCTATAATATATCGAATGGTATGGGTTTTTTTTAAATATGAAGTAATATGATAAAATGGTGCTTGTTTGAAATATAAATTAAAAATTAAAAATTACTGCTTTTGATTTTGGTAAGTACACTTTAGTATTAGTGTCTTTAAATCCATATAGATTTAGTAGGCTTATATTTATTATTTGAGTCTAAACACTACTTCCCATCTCTGAAGAGAGGATTATATAGAGATGACGCACTTCTAGTATATAACGGTAGATCCAAAAGAAAAATAGGAAAAATGAGAGAGGAACTACAAAAATTTTAGAAAAATGTTGGTTTATCTATGACATTTGAGGAAAGTTATTCTAAAGCAAAAGTTTTACACGGAACATTAGACCTTAATAATTCAACCTACTCTCCATTTCATAAACCTAATGAATATCTTGAATATATAGATATTAATTCAAATCATCTTATATCATTACTTAAAAGTATCGTAAATAGTATATCTACTAGAATATTTGACCTATCTTATAATGAAGAAAGTTTTAATAATCATGCCAATTATTACAATTAGGCTTTAGCTGCTAGTGAATTCAAACAAAACATTAAATACATAATGGATACTGAACTAAAAATTTACATAGCACAACTGGAATTAAACGAAACTACATGTGATACTAAAATAAGAAATAAAGGTAATCTTAACTATAACAATAATACGCAATTAATACAAAATGACGAAACTTCTACACAAGACAAAAAAAAAATCTAGAAAAAGTAATGATAGGCAAATAACTAAATATAAT
The DNA here is from genome assembly GCF_006345805.1 of Octopus sinensis. NCBI lineage: Eukaryota > Metazoa > Mollusca > Cephalopoda > Octopoda > Octopodidae > Octopus > Octopus sinensis. The sequence continues at coordinate 692,242 of NC_042997.1, read as the reverse complement.
AATAACAATAAATACTCAGTGAAAAATATACAAATTCCAAAACCAATATATAAACGTACTAAACTACCTTATAGGTGCAGAAAGCGAGAAATTATTTGTTACACACTTCAATTATCATTAAATGTTAAGGATTTAGCACAAAATTCTTTGAATATAGTTAGAAAAAGGAATCACCACATATTTAATCGATCATCAATTAAAATATCCTTCTCTACAACACCAAACGTAGGATCTATTATTGCCTGTTCTAATAAAAGAAAAATTAACAAATATAAAAACAGCTATAATAACAATAACAATAATAATAAGATGAATTAGCAACAGGAGTATATGTAAGTCTCAGAATACTGGAACACCTAACAATTATATTCATATAACAAACTCCAGCAAAATTCTAACTACCATACATTTGAAAATATACAAAATGCCTTAGATAATACAATACCACAAGCTAATAAAAATAAAAATAATAATTCACAAACAATAAATATATCTAACTCTACGTTAAATAATACTACAATAAATTCAACAATAATACCATACACCACAAATAATCATAACCATAGTAGACACTATTCTTCTGAACGGAAATATGAAAATAAAAATAAAAACTGCTCATGTAAAACCTTTAAATATTATGCCCTTTAAAAAGGCAATTATAGAAGATTTAACGTAAGCTACAAATGCATAGTAAAATTCATAAGTCACATAGTATGGTATATATAGGTAATTCCGTTAATTTTAAACAGAGATTATTAGCACATGTACACTCCTTTAAACCAAAAATAGCTACCAATACGACACCATTTGCTAAATATATACATAAACTTAAGAAATACAGTTAACTATAAATTAGAATGGTCAATAATAGATTCAGCCACACCATACATACATAACTCTAATAGTTGCCGTCTGTGTATGAAAGAATTCTGTATATATCATTATATAAGCATAAGAACTTAATAACTTGCCAATCAGGAGCACTTTCAACATGTCGACATAGGTTTTAGAAATATCTTGAAATATTATAAGAGATCTAATAAAGATTTAGATTAGTGACTATATATATGGCTTCTTTTTGGTGATATCAAAATATAAGGTGATACTTACAAACAGATTGATAGATAAATTTGACTATACGCACATTTACATGACATAAATTTCACATTAAATAAAGATTGAATATATATTCTTGGAATTAGAACCCGTGCACATCTAATCTATAACAAATGGACAGTTATAATTGCATTAAATGTAAAAATGTAAACATTTTAATTGGCATCCTCCAATTATAAAAATAAAAATATAAAATAAATATTTTGACCAATTTATAACTATAAATTTACATATAATTTCACATATAATTTCATTTTATATTATTTAAGTTTATGAAGTATATTTGGAATACAGGACAATATAATGGATTTTATAAATAATTATTATGGATTACTACAGAAGAATTACCAAGGAGGCATACATGAATTTCAAGACCCTCATACTAAAGTGTACTTACCAAAATTTTTAATTTATATTTCGCGTTAAGGCCTCGATGTCAACAAGGGTCACGGCCCTGACGGCATACACCCACGGGTTATCAAAGTGTTGGCTCCGGTCATCTGCGAGCCCTTAAGACGTCTATTCAATATGGCATTGGCGACGGATGTTATACCTGCGGACTGGAGGACAGCGATAATCTGCCCAATTTTCAAGAAAGGGAGCCGCGAAGACCCGCTTAACTACCGAGCGGTTTCCCTTACATCAATAATCAGCAAGATGTTCGAAACCATCCTTAAGAAAAGTATGATGCTCCACCTCCAAAACACAGCCTCTATCTCCGATTCCCAACACGGCTTCGTGCCGAAGAGATCATGCTTGACCAACTTACTGGTAATGGAAGAATTGGTGACGCGCATCCTCGATGATAGTGATGCTGTTGACTCGTTTTATTGGACTTTGCCAAAGCTTTTGACTCGTTAAACCACCGCCTATTACTCGTCAAGCTTCAAGCATATAGTTTCCATCTGGATATTGTACGATCGGTTGTTGCCTTCCTCTCAGATCGCTCCTTCCAAGTCCAAGTTAATGGTTCGCGGTCCGACGTCTCCAGTGCAAGCAGTGGCGTGCCTCAAGGTTCAGTGCTTGGGCCCTTATTGTTCTTAGTCTTCATAAATGGCTTGCCAGACGACCTCACGCAACACACCCGTCTATTTGCCGACGATGTCAAACTGGTCACTCCTCGTGGTGATATAGAGGATCTTCGTCGATGCCTCCACCAAATTTGGAGATGGTCTAACGAATGGGACCTGTGTCTGAACGTGTAAAAGTGATGTCATCTGCCTCTTGGCTCTCCTCCTGCAACTCAACTTGATTTCGAGCCGGGTCGTCTGCTGCTGGAGAGGACCGATCAGGTAAAGGACATAGGTATCTTGGTGGATTCCTCCTTTTCGCCTTCGGTCCAGTGCTTCCATGCTGTTAATAAAGCACGCGGAATTCTGTTCTTGATTCGACGGTCATTCGGAATGTTCACAGCAGCCATATTCCTACCGCTCTATGTCACGCTGGTGAGACCCATATTGGAGTACGGGATTCAAGCCTCTTCTCCTTATCTCCTGAAAGACATACAGCATCTCGAAAGAGTCCAGAAGCTGGCTACCCACATGGTTCTTGGTCTCAAGAATTTGTCTTATGAAGAAAGGCTGAAGACTCTCGACATTTATTCTCTAGAAAAACGACGACGCCGTGGAGATCTCATTCTTGCTCACAACATCATAAGCGGAAAGTGTAACCTCTCGAAAGACCTGTTCTTCACTCCTGCTCCAGAGCGTCGGCTGCGAGGTCATTCCGTAAAGCTCTATCTGCGACGATTTCATCTCAATCGAATGAGAGGGGCTTTCTCCGTCCGGGTTGCGGATCCGTGGAATAAGCTGCCAAACGAGATGGTGAAGATGCCGACGACCGCTAGGTTCAAAGTCTCCCTTGACCTCAAGTGGCCTGAACTCTTTACATGAACACCACCCTGTACATAACTCCATGTCCCCCTACATGGCCTTGCTTTTTGCTTTTTGAGCCAAAAAATTAATAACTTAACTAACTAACTAACATTTCAAACACACCATTTTCCCATATTACTTCATAATTTTTTTTAAACTACGATTCATTAAATTATGCAAATTTCACATTTAATATTTCTGAAGAGCAGAAGAATTATCTATAAATGCATATCCATATAGGATTCAATTATTCTATATTATCTAAGTCTAGGAACTATATTTGGAATACAGGACAATATAATGGATTTTACACATAACTATTATGGATTATTACAGAATACTTACCAAGGAAGCATATATTCATTTAAAGATTCTCATACCTACCAAATTCAAAAGCTGAAATTTTTAATTTGTAATTTTATATTTCAAACAGACACCATTTTATCATATTACTTCATATTAAGAAAAAAACTACCATTCGATATATTATACAAAATTCAAATTTTATATCCCTGAAGAGCAGAAGAGTTGTCTATAAAAGCTTATCAATATAGGATTCCATTATAGAGACCACACTTCAGCGAAACGATCGTAAGATGCTTTAAAATCTTAATTCAAAATTTTTAAACCGTCACATATATTATATATTTATACTTATACATATTTACGTATATTTATATATACTTATATTTTTAATACAACAATTATTGTATCTTCTGACCTACAGATTTTTTAAATAACTTTTTATAACTAAACACTTTCAAACCTGGTAGAATGTGTCATATAAAACATCTTTTACTCTTGGCATTTTTGTGAAAACCTTATATTTACGAAGTAATTTCACGTTAAAGTAGTCCTATTTTGGTAATTTCAACCAATCAATGACGTGTATTCAGCTGAATAAAATTATTGCCGTTGTTTGTCAACAAGAACTTTCGGCAGTGTTTGGACACCGTTCGTGAGGATTGTCTTTCCGCAGCTCGTCTCTTTGACGTAGTTGTAGTCCTGGGAGAAGAAATGGCCGAGACTGGGCGCCTGGCACCAAGTATATCATCAGGCGCTCACAGCGCCCTACCAGTCGGGTAATGGTATCGATGGATGTTCCGCTTTAGAAGTTTATAGTAAATAAGCGGCGGGAAAGTGCGACGACGTTCTCAGGGAGATTCTGAATGCCAAAAAGAACGAGTTGGCTACTATGTTCACGAGGACCTTTTGGTCGAGAACTATCATGGATAATTTCCAAATGCCCTTGGCTTGACAATACTACCAGTTCGAGATAAACTCTACAGGCACGGATGTGCTGTTGGACGGGCTTTTCCGAGGTACACGCAGAGTGGCAAAACCGTTCTGCACACCCTCGTTCGTTGTCCCAGCATTGCTGACTTGTGGGGTTTGTCGAACAGCTAGTGTCACGTGTGGAGGGATAAGTCTATCGGATGAGTCCGCAGTGATGATCGCGCCCCCTCCTTCAGTCCGGCAAGCAAAGCAGTTTTCCTTTGCCTGGTGGCTGTGGCGAAAGAGATTCTTTGGTGGTCAAGGTTGAAATGCATGAGAGATACATTCCTCTTTGATAGAGCTCTCGTTAACTTCAATTTTCACTTGCAAAGTAAATCGAGAGGAAAGTGCTGTTCTCGAGTGAGTTTACTGAAAGATTGGTGAAAGTTGCAAGAATGGTTAGAGTGAACGGTATCTCTAGATCTGTGTGTCGAAGAAAAGTAATTGGAGAGGGCACTTGCTCCTTGGTTTTCGGAAAAATCTTGGACAGAGGGTCCCTCGATTATCCCTAGAGGCCTTCCGGTACCAGGGGGGTCACATCTCTATCATTAACCCTGTAACTTTTTCTTTCTCTTTAATCCTTTGTATGCTATGCACATGTCCTTCCTTTTTCAGTATATACCGTTTATACATTCTGCCTTTCCTTTTTTTATCATTTCATTATATGTAGAACCCTAGACATTATGTCGGTCCTTGTATTGTCACCCACATCTCTCTCCCTTGTGGCAAATAAAATTCTTCTTCGTCTTCTTCTTCTTATTATTATTGTTATTATTATTATTATTAGTAGTATAGTAGTAGTAGTAGTAGTAGTAGTAGTAGTAGTATCATTATTATTATTATTATTATTATTGTTATTATTATTATTATTGTTATAATTATTATTATTTTATTATTATTATTATTATTATTATTATTATTATAATTATTATTATTATTATTATTATTATTATTATTATTATTATTATTATTATTATTATTATTATTATTATTCAGTAGTATATGTTTATATCGTGCTTTCACTTCACTACTGAGCGCAGCTCTTTGTGCCTTAGGTATGTGCTGTGATTTGTTGTGATGCTCTGATGGTTACTGTATGGAAAGTTTTCTGCGTAGGATGTGTGCAGTGCCTAGTAGTGCAATTTTCTGTATGTTATATGTGTTTGTAAGTCCTGGTGTTTTTGTTATGTATTTGTCTGAATATTTTTATCATGCCTAATGCACCTATTATGATAGGAATTGTTTCTGTTTTTAGATTCCACATTCTGGTTACCTCTATTTCCAGGTCTTTGTATTTTGAAAGTTTCTCCATTTCTTTTAGAGACACGTTGTCATCCGCTGGTATTGATACATCAATTAGAAAACATTTTTTTCTTCATGATCTCTGACAACTATATCTTGTCTGTTGGCCTTAATTTCTCTATCTGTGTGTATTGGCATATCCCAGAGTATGGTTGCTTTCTGGTTTTCTGTGACCTTTTCTGGTGTGTGCCTATACCATCTTTTTTCTGTTGTTATTCCATAATGTTGGCATAGTTTCCAGTGTACATAGGTCCAAACTCTGTCATGTCTGTGAATATATTCCTTCTTAGCCAGGACTGGGCAGCCAGAGATAATATGATTTATTGTTTCTTGTCCATCTCCACATATTCTGCAGTTACCTGTTATATTTCTTTTCATTACATGTTTTTGGTAATTTCTGGTAGGGAGGCTATGGTCTTGTGCTGCAATTAAAAATCCCTCTGTCTCTGCTTTGTGTCCTGAGCTTCTCAACCATTGCTGGGATTTTTCTTTGTCTCTTTCTTTTGCATTTAGTTTAGTCCAGTATTTACCATGAAGGGGCTTTTCTTGCCATCGTTTTATCATGGTCCTTTGCTGTTCTAGTTTTAGTTTGGATTTCATTTGTTTTATAGCTTTTGTTGTTTCTTCATCTTCTTCTTCTTTTTCATATTTATTAGGTGGTATGATTTCTTGTTTGTATTTGTCAGCTTCCTTAAATACTGATAATAGTTTTTTGTTTTGCTCGTGTTTTGCCGCTATTTGTATCAGTTTTCCTTCCTTCTGAAGTAGATATTTTTTCAGTCCTATGGTGGTTATTTTATAGTAGTTTTCCAGCTGTATAAGGCCTCTACCACCTTCTATACGTTGTATATATAGTTTTCTATGTCAGATTTTGGGTGATGCATCCTAGATCCTGTCATTATTTTTCTTGTTTTCCTATCTATTTTGGTCAGTTCATTTCGTGTCCGGTTAAGGATATTGTAGCTGTAACTTATAACTGGGACAGCTAAAGTGTTAATACATATTATCTTGTTTTTGGCATTGAGCTCTGTTTTTAGTATTGATCTAACTCGTCTATAATATTCTTTTTTTATTTTCTCTTTCATTTGTGTGTGTTGTGTCTTATCTAGTTCATGGATTCCTAAGTATTTGTAAGTTTGGCTTTGGTCTAATTCTTTTATTTCATTGGTTTTTATCTAGTGTGATCTTGCTACTCTTAACTAGTTTTCCTCTTTTCAGGGTTACTTTGGCGCATTTTCTAATCCAAATTTCATATCTATTTCTTTGGTAAATCCATGAACTGTCTTTAATAGTGTTTCCAGCTGTTTGTGATTTGCAGCGTATAGTTTTAGGTCTTCCATATATAAAAGGTGGCTGATCGTTTTGCCGTAACATTTATATCCGCATCCAGTTATATTTAGCATATCAAATAGAGGTGACAGTGCCAAGCAGAAAAGGAGTGGAGAGAGCGTGCCTCCCTGGAATATTCCTCTTCTAATGGGGATGTCTTTGGTTTTCATGAGTCCCTCTTTTGTTTGGAGGTGTAGGACTGTTTGCCATTTATTCATAGAGTGCCCTATGAATTTTATAATTGTTGGTGCTACTTTGTTAATGGCTAATGTTTCGACGATCCATGTGTGGGGGATGCTATCAAACGCCTTTTTGTAGTCGATCCAGGCCATATTCAGGCCTTTCTTGTTTCTGTGGCTGTCTTCAGTTATGGTTTTATTAATCATTAGTTGATCTTTACAGCCATATGAGCTTTTGCGGCATCCTTTCTGCTCTTCTGGAAACAGGTTGTTTTCGTCCAGGTGCTTGTTCAACCTTTGCGATATCACTGCAGTAAATGCCTTGTACATTGTAGGGAGGCAGGTTATTGGTCTGTAGTTTTCTGGTTTGCTGTCTCATTTGATTTGGGAATTTAGATGGTTTTCCCCTTCGTGAGCCATTCAGGCATTGTCTCTGGCTCTGCTAGTATGTTGTTAAAGTTTTCAGCCAGCTTTTTGTGCATTCCTGTTAGATATTTCAACCAGAAGTTGGGGATCTTGTCATGCCCAGGTGCCTTGCTGTTGCTTAGTCTTTGCAGTGCCTTGGTGACCTCTTCCGTTGTTATGGGGGTCCAAAGTTGCTCAGATGCTGAGTTTGTTGTTTTGATACTCCTTTTTTGGGTTGTTCGTTCGCCGACCATATTTCTTTCCAGAATTCTTCCACTTCTTCTGCCGTTGGTGCTGCAGTGATTTCTAATTTATTTTTGCCAAGTTCTTGGTAGAACTTTTTCGGGTTGGAGTTGAACTTTTTGTTTTGTTCAAAGAAGCGCTGGTGTTTCTCGTACTGGCAGATCCTTTGTGCTTTGGCAAGGATATCTTGCTTCAGCTTTTCTTTTATCTCAGGTAAATCTTCTTCTGTGATGTTATATTTGCGGAGTATTTTTGTTTTCTTTATTATTATTATTATTATTATTATTATTATTATTATTATTATTATTATTATTATTATTATCATTATCATTATTATTATTATTATAAAGGCGGCGAGCTGGCACAATCGTCAATACGCCCGGCAAAGTGCCTAACGGTATTTCACTCGTAGCTACGTTTTGAGTTCAAATTCCGCCGGAGTCGATTTTACCTTTACCCTTTCGCGGTCGATAAAGTACGTACCAGTTGAATACTGGGGTCGATGTAATCAACTCATCTCCTAAATGGCTGCTCTTGTTACAAAATTTGAAACTATTATTATTATTATTATTATCATTATAATTTTTATCTCTTATTATTATTATTATTATCATTATTATCATTATTATTATTATTATTATTATTATTATTATTATTATTATCATTATTATTATTATTATTATTATTATTATTATTATTATTATTATTATTATTATTCAGCAGTTTTATTTTTATAACGTGCTTCCACTTCACTACCGAACGCAGATCTGTGTGCCTTGGGTATGTGCTGTGATTTTTTGTGATGCCCTTATGGTTACTGTATTGAAAGTGTTCTGCGTAGGATATGTGCAGTGCCTAGTAGTGCAATTTTCTGTATGTTATATGTGTTTGTAAGTCCTGGTGTTTTTGTTATGTATTTGTCTGAATATTTTGTATCATGCCCAATGCACCTAATATGATAGGAATTGTTTCTGTTTGTAGATTCCACATTCAAGTTATATCTTATTATTATTATTATTATTATTATATTATTATTATTATTATTATTATTATTATTATTATTATTATTATTATTATTATTATTCAGTAGTTTTATTTTTATAGCGTGCTTTCACTTCACTACCGAGCGCAGCTCTGTGTGCCTTGGGTATGTGCTGTGATTTGTTGTGATGCTCTGATGGTTATTGTATGGAAAGTGTTCTGCGTAGGATGTGTGCAGTGCCTAGTAGTGCAATTTTCTGTATGTCATATGTGTTTGTAAGTCCTGGTGTTTTTGTTATGTATTTGTCTGAATATTTTTTTATCATGCCTAATGCACCTACTATGATAGGAATTGTTTCTGTTTTCAGATTCCACATTTTAGTTACCTCTATTTCCAGGTCTTTGTATTTTGAGAGTTTCTCCATTTCTTTTAGAGACACGTTGTCATCTGCCGGTATTGATACTTCAATTAGAAAACATTTTTTTTCTTCATGATCTCTGACAACTATATATGGTCTGTTGGCCTTAATTTCTCTATTTGTGTGTATCGGCATATCCCAGAGTATGGTTGCTTTCTCGTTTTCTGTGACCTTTTCTGGTGTGTGCCTATACCATCTTTTTTCTGTTGGCATAGCTTCCAATGTATGTAGGTTCCAACTCTGTCATGTCTGCGAATATATTCCTTCTTAGCCAGGACTGGGCAGCTAGAGATAATGATTTATTGTTTCTTGTTCATCTCCACATATTCTGCAGTTATCTGGATCAGTTTTCCTTCCTTCTGAAGTAGGTATTTTTGCAGTCCTATGGTGGTTATTTTATAGTACTTTTCCAGCTGTATAAGGCCTCTACCACCTTCTATACGTTGTGTATATAGTCTTTCTATGTCAGATTTTGGGTGATGCATCCTAGATCCTGTCATTATTTTTCTTGTTTTCCTATCTATTTTGGTCAGTTCATTTCGTGTCCAGTTAAGGATATTGTAGCTGTAACTTATAACTGGGACAGCTAAAGTGTTGATACCTATTATCTTGTTTTTAG